>NC_134458.1:134382535-134703535 GCF_047948215.1 Lycorma delicatula | reverse complement strand
ACTTTGAATTTATCCGTGAGGAAAAAAATTAAAAGAAGTTTTTATTTGAATGTTCTGAAATAGCTATGGAGGTTATACAACTCATATTCACAGAAGCTGTTCAGTAATTTTTCTGCTCCAAAAAGTGTGCATACTAAATCATTCCATCCCATTCTCCAGATTGGTCTCCTTATTTCTAAAATTATACTGTGTAAAATTATACTTATTACTGTGTTTCAACACTGACACTTTTACACAGATACATTTGTTTACTGACCAAAAGAGGACTTGCAGCAGTTATTCCAATCATTAGCTTATCACATGATGTACAAATGCAGAAGAAATGTATTTGTAACATTAAATGCAAGTAACATTATTAAAATTCCATGAAATTTTTCTCAATTATTGAATCTCCAAAATTTTAATTTGAAAAGTGAACAATCAATGACTTTCTGAAGAAATAAAACACAGTTAATAGCCAGTATAACCCTGCACAAATTCAAAAATGTTAGAGAAGAATAAAATCACGATTCTATTTAATAATGCTTGTCAAATGTTGCTTAACTGTTAATAGTAGAAAAAATAATTAAGACAGAACATGGTTCTGTTTGTCAACAGTCTGGATCAGGCATCATATGATATTCATAACTTTGGTTTACTCATTGAAGCCCTATATTGTGGAATGTTTCAAAGAAATGATGAACTCAAATTTCATGATACATAAGTGGTTTTTGACTGAAAATAAAACAATCTTTTGCTGCCCAAGATATTGGGTTAAGTAAAGTGATGGGAATTAAACAACTGTATAATTGTAAAATGAAATTAAAACATTAATAAATATTTATGTCATAAACATTAACATTGATTAATGTTTCTTTAATTTTACTGATTGGCATCATCTGATGCCTGATGCCAATCAGAAATTTACAAATTGTAAATTTCATCAAACATACAATTTTATATCAGTATGCCAAGAAGAATGACCTGAACTGACATTCGTGTGATATTCATCTGTGCAAGTGACAATTTCAATCTGCTTACTAAAGAGGCTGGTTATACTGTGATCATCATTACTCAGAGAAAACTATTATTGAAACTTGTGTTTCAGATGCTTTACATGCATCACATCTACACAAACAACTGGGGGAAAGTAGTGTAAAGTAACAAATGAATGTATCCCTTTTATTAAGAAACAATGCATTATATTCACTGCCTCTAATAACAGAAACCAATATTTTTATAACAATTCATAACTGGTATTTACTATAATAGCACTACTATTTACTGCACAAAATATATATTCATATATTTTAATGTTCATTATATATATATATATATATAAACACACATCATTATTGTATATATAATAACTAAGATGACACTTACCTTATTTTTTCATATCTTACAATAGTGCTTTCATGGTAACCCACATCTTCAGTTGCTACAAATTATAATCAAATACAAATAAATATATATGAAAAAGTTTATAAATTAAAATACTCTTAAAAATTTAAATTCTTTAAAAATCACAAATTAAAAGTATATTAATTATAGAAATTTAAAAAAAAGTAAATTATTAAAAAACTACATATATAAAAATATGACGGTCAGATTTGATAAAAAAAATTAAAATAAATAAATAGGATAAAATATACCAAGTTGGCTAGCCAATACTATAGTGCAATTGCACCAAAATTAATTGGACTTCCAAAAATACACAAACCTGGTATTTCTATGTGACTTAATTTTACAACAGTTCCGTCATATTATTTCCAAAATAAGAGATAAAATGCTTAGGATAAAAATGAATTTAATAAATTAAATTTGAATTTGTAAATAAATTAATAGACTTAACAACTGGAGGAAAAACTATGATGGTTAGCAATAATAGTAATACGTATCCTCCTAGCATACCTATAAAGAAAACAATTCACATAATAAAAAATAAATTAATATACAATCATGAAGACCCTTTGTTTGTTAATATTACTATAATTAGAAATATATGCCAAAAAAGACAACACTGGCTAGCCAAGATACTTGGTACATTTTATCCTATTAATTTATTTTATTTATCTTTTATAAAATCTGATGCCATATTTTTATATATGTAGTTTTTAATTAAAATTTTTTTTAATTTCTATAATTACATATTTTTAAAAAAGCTTCTAGTTTGTGATTTTTAAAGAATTTTTATATTTTTAATTCTTGAATTTCAATTTTAATTCACAAAATTTTCATACATATATATTTATTTGCATTTAAGTATGTAATTTGATATAAACACTTAAGTAAATTACAACTAAAGATTTGAGTTGCCACGAAAGCACTATTGTTAAGATATGAAAAAATAAGATAAGTGTCATCTTAATTTAAAATTTCTGTACTTAGTAAATAATTTTGCTTGCAGCAGAGCGTAATTATTAAAAATTTTTAAAATGCATTATTTTTATTTGTTGTCTTTAAATTACTTTTACAGAGCTCTACTTTATCAGAACTTTTTTTTATAATAAGAAATTAAAAATATAATTTAAAACATTAAAAAACTGTAGAGATCCATCTCTATCATTAAAATATAATAAGCTATTCTGCTGCTATTATAACTTGCTTCTCTAAACGAGGGACAATTGGAATGTAACAGAACAAAATGTCACATTAACAGTAGTTTACCCATGCCTTCTTATTTTCAACATTGTCAAATGCCTTCTTAAGTCAACATTGTTACAGTCAGTAGGCCTACAATGTCAAAGTGTCAAATAGGCATGTTATGCCTATTCTTTTTGACAGCATTACTCCTGATCTCTTGAAAGCAACTGATGATCGCATTACTACTGAATTATCTAGTACAGGTGCACCTGAAAATGTAACACAAAATTGTTCTTTAATGCAGTCATGACCTGCTTCCAAAGTATACCTCGATAATAAACACCTGCTGTGCTGTTGAAAATGGCATGATTATTCACAAGGAACAAGCCACACTACATCACATGTTCTGTAATCACAAAGACCATGTGCTCTGTAGGTTAGCTAATGATGTAGCCAAAACCTAGACAAACAACTAACTTTCAAAAGCTGCTTAAACATGGTTACTCAATGTTATTTTTAAGATTAGTATAAAAAAAGTTTTACCATTTCCAATCTTTTTAAAGTAGAACTCATCCTCTTGATATAATCCATCCAATAAAAAAATTGTTTATTTTAGTGTTATAATTATACCAAAATCAAAGCTGTTTTTCACTAAACTGTAGTGTAGATTTTGTCTTTTGAATTTCTTCAATCTGAAACATCATTACAGCAATGCAAATAATATTACTAATTTAAAATAGTGACTACTAAATTTCAAGAAAACAGCACAAAAAATACTGTATAACATTGTATCAATAATTAGACTGGTTAATATTTTGAAGTCACAATAGTAATGAATAACACAAGAAACAGATGAAGAAAGAAAGCACAATCCTTTCCGCACTGTTGGCACCATTATACTTTCCACAGAATAACACTACCTATGCAGTAATGAAAGCAAATTTCAACCAAATCTACATATCATTTATATTAATCAAAATGATTTCATCCAGAAACATTCTGTACTCTTTCAGTGTCTTTCATTTTGCTTACTCTTAAATTTATTCCAAATATGTAAACAAAAAAAAATTTTTTTGAGTACAGTTGAAAGAATATAATTTAAATTTAATCTTTCGTTACAGAAATAAGGCATGATTTATTTAAATCATTTTCCTCCAGTTAACATACCACAAGATGTAAAGCATGTCTTGTTCTTTTTAAAAAAATGATTTTTGTTGTGCAAATATAAGTAACAAGCAAACAAGTCCTACAACAATTAAATGGCTGTTTACATAGTATTGCAAAGTGGATGTGAAATTCATGACAACTTTAGGAACCAAAATCTTTACAATGAGTCTGTGGAACAATAGTACATAAAAAAAGCTGAAATTTAAGCAAAGATACATGTTACAGTAAAACTGTAAAACATTATCTATACATTTTATATCTCTACAAGGGCGAGTCAAAAATTATCTACATATACTTTTCATTCTACAATCAGTTAACACAAAGGTAGGGGTTCAAAATGTACATAATTTTTCTACATAGTCACCTCCCTTGTCAATGCACTTAGTCCAGTGGTCCACAAGCTTGCACATTCCTTCTAAGAAGAACGTTTTCAATTGGTCTCAAAATCTCTTTTACAGTGCTTTCTGCAAATCTAAGTCTATGGAAAATTGATAACCATGCAAAGCATCCTTGAACAGGAGATGAAAGTAGTTTTCATTAACTACTCTGCTCAAAAATGTATTGCCTTCCTTGTTGAAGTGATCAAGTAATCGTTGGCAGATGTCAACACATTTGAGCTTATGTTCTGCAGTAAGCTGTCTTGGTTTCATTGTGCAAAGATTTTATGGAAGCATAGCTGATTGTGGGCAATTTAATGAGCAGAACCATGACTGATGTTCAAAGAAGATGCTACCTCATTGATTGTAACTCACCTAATCACCAGAACCATCTCTTCAGCTTGCTGAATCTTGTAGTCCGTGGTGGAGGTTGATGGATGTCCAGCTCTCTCTTAGTGCATCATACTTGTCCAACCACTTTTAAACGTCTCGATCCATTAAAAATACTTTAAGTATTTAAAAAACATTTAAAGTGACAAAAGTCTATGATGAATTTCAGCCTTATTCACATTCTCCAACCAGAAAAACTGAATCACTGCTCATGTTTCTCCTTGGTGCAAACTGCTAGTGTAGCAGACATGTTTTCACTTACAAATCTACACACATGCATGGAAGGCAGTATGAAAACTTTGAAGGGATGTTATGATGAAAGTTACCACTTTCTACTTTAGTAAAGCTACTACTTCAAATATAGGCAACTCCAATTTTGGCATGAGATGCTAAACTTTTCATAAAATTGTTGAAACACATCACCTTTCAAATTTAATGTCCATTACACTTTACTTAAAACTGCCTTTTTAGAAATGTAAATTTGACAAGACGTACTGTTTAATTTTTGTTAAAAAAATCAAAACTGTTTTACATAATCTTACAGATTTAAATTTACAGTTAAATACAAACAAATTTTTTTGTGGCTCACCATTATAAATTACAATCAACAAAAAATACTTTAAATTAATATAAAACAAAAAATGATATATCCTCTTCATTCACAACACTTCAAACCACTCATCTTAAAAAACACTACCCGATTTTAAGAGTATAATCCATAGACCAGTCACTCATCCATGTTTACCTGAAAAGGCCACATAATCTACTACACACTCAAACAATAAATACAAACAATATTATACACACACATAGACATACTCCTGATGAAAACAAAAATAAAAATACAGCTAAACAAAATATTCATAACATCTAAAAAACAAATACTCAGAGAAAATAACCCATAAATTAAAAAAAAATTAATTATGGTCTTCAGAACAATAAATAAACACATTACATGCTGAACATAACACCGAAACAAAGACTATACTCCTGGGATAGGTAAACTGAACTGCTGTGATTGAAAAATGTTCAATTGGTCAACAATGATACATCTTCAAACAAAGACACAATGACCATGTATAAGACCTCCATAGGAGCATAGCGATCATTTATCAACCATTTCACAATGCAAATTACAAGTCCACTAGTGCTAACAACAACCTTGATATTCTGCATACATTATATAAGAATACATCTTAACAAATGTGAAACATTATTAAAATATATAAGCAAAATAACGAAACAAACAAATCCAAAGAAGTTTGGATAATGATGGATAAAGTTTGTAAAACATATGTCCTAAAATGCTTCATTTGCGAGTTAGACTAGAGAAAAATTTCATTCAGATTTTAGTTACCCTGGTGAAATGTTGTACTGACATTTTTAGGACGTTAATTACAGGACAGAATTAGTGATTTCTTATAGTTTTTGACCTAAAAAATCAAATTACATCCCAGAACAGTATCTGCAGTAGTTTGAGAAATGTTAGGTGAAAACCGATAAATTGGGGTAAAAACCCCTGTTTTCATGTTTGACATACAATAATTTTGTTAAATGGGTAAATACGCACATAAAATTTTTACAGTAAACTAATTTAATTCATATTTTTGATGAATGAACCAATTCAACCAAGATAAAGATTGATATAGTTTGGAAGCTGAAAATGTACCTCATTTTAAAAATGCCATTGCAGGACTCATGTTAAATGTTGTGACATGAAATAATATACTTTTTACCCTCAATTAACAGAAATTTTAATTACACAAATACTTATATTTACTGTAGTTTGGAGCAAAATTCAAAAACTGTTATACTGTAGTGATCTTAGGAAGCTGAAAATGTACCTCATTTTAAAAATGCCATTGTAGGCCTCATGTTAAATGTTGTGACATGAAATAATATACTTTTTACCCTCAATTAACAGAAATTTTAATTACACAAATACTTATATTTACTGCAGTTTGGAGCAAAATTCAAAAACTGTTATACTGTAGTGATCTTAAATTTTATTATTAAAATTAATAAAAATGATTAACTCACCACTACAACATCGTCACTATCAGATGCAATAGCTTTATTGAAATTTTCTATACTTTGTTGATCACCTACTGACATGACATTGGTTATTTTAACATCTTGAATACCACAATTTCGGAATCTACCAGTTAAATTAACATTTTCAGAAATAGGTGGTGGTGTTGGAGTATTAAGATCTCTTTCTTGATTTAAATTAGATGGACTTATTTCATTTATTTTTGATGTTTCTTGGTAATTTAAATCACGTAAATCACCATTTATATCAGGCACAGTAAATATATCACTATTTAAATCTGGAGTATCTTGAACAGTTTCCATATTTTGTATTAAACTGATATTACTGGTTGCAGATGAATCATAATTTGGCTCAGTTGTTATCAATGGTTGTTCTGCATTTAGGAAGTTCATAGACACAGTAGGGGCTGATAATCTTCTGGAAAGTACTTGGTTATTATTAAAATGATTATTTAAACTTACAGATCTATTAAATGTATTTCTTACACCCAAATTAAAATTACTTGTATTTTCCATTGCTGACCATGATCTTTGAAGCTGATTACTTGATTGTACTGTTGATAATGATGAATTTTGATTTGTAATCCCTAATTCCCAGTCATTCATTTGTTGATCTAATGTGGTTGAATTAGAAACACCTTGTGAAGAACTATTAACATTATTTTTTTGATCAGCAATAGTTTCAAATGAACTTGCACTAACTGTAGATGTATTGCTCTGTAAAAAATTCTGGTTAGACTGACTTTCCATACTTCTTAATACTGCATAATTTCTAGCACTTAATATTATAACTCTGTTTCTCCAACCATTCTCCCATGAATTATGATTATCTTCATTATTAACAGTATTCTGGTGCACACTTTGAGACAATTTTTGTTGAAATTGTGTTTGTGGCTGCCACTGTACTTGCTGTTGTGTTTGTGAAACCTGATGTGGCAAATTTGGTCGTTCTACATTCAGTTGTAACTGATCTGTTTGTTTATTCTTATCTTTTAGCTGCAATAAATTGCTACTGTTTAAATCATTGTTATTTAAATTAACACTGTTAGAGAAATTTGTCTGTTGCAAAGCTGCTTTTAATTGACTATTTACAGGTATATTTGATTTGGCAGAATTTATTGTACTAAGTACATCATTTATCCTATAGTTTGATTGGGTATCTTTGTTAGTAGGTATTCTAAATTGTGAATTAATCTGTTCTTGTAAAGCAGAAGTAACAGTTCTATAATTTAAATCTGTTGTTGATGTATACTTTGAACAATGTTTCCTGCCATTTTCAGTCACTATGTTCAAACTATTAATGTTATTACATGCATTTACACTTCTAGAAGCAGCTGATGAAGGCAGTCTATTATGCTGTAAAATATTCAATGAAGCTGAGTGAATAGGTTCAGTCAATTTCTGTCGTATTTGTGTAGACTCTTTTGGTTTATTATACTGCATAATATTGCTACTATTTTGAGACATCTGATTTGACAACGTTGATGGATAATGATGTATAACACAACTTGGATTGTTAGTTTGTTGTACATTATAAAGATTATTATTGAAATTGTAATTATTATTATAGCTATTTTGATACATGTTACCAGAAGATAACTGATTTGCCACATTTATTGTTTGATATGGCACAGGAATATGATTTTTTGATATGTTACCAACTGGTGGTACAAAATAATTCTCCATATTATTCATATTCTGCTGAGAATTCTGCTTTAACCGATTGTTATCACTGCTTACTTTATCATAACATTTTAATAAATTATTATTATTATAAACACTTTGAGAATTATTAACATTATACAGCGATTTATCTGTTTGTTGGTAATGTACAGTTGAATTATTAGAGAAATTACTTATATTTGTTAAAGTATCATTTACATTAATATTATTATTTTTTAAATTATAACTACTACTTTGCTGAACCGTACTTGAATTTTGCTGATTCGTAAATGTTTTATCAATATTTTCAAACTGTGTAGTATTTTTATCACAGATTTGAGAAGTATCTGAAATATTATTATTAATCTGCAAAGTAATATTACTTTCTTGTAGCTGCTTTTTACGTAATAAAGTAAGTTTCATTAACTCATTATCTAATGGTATTAACTGTGGTTGTTTTCCTTGCGAACCAATAGGTAATGATTTTAATGAATGATCTTGTGTAGTTGATACATTACTAATCTTAATATTACCAGTGCTGTTACACGATATACTTTTATCAGTACTGTTACCCACAAGTGATGTTACAGTAGTAATGTCAGAATTATTCTGGTTTTGTTTTTCGTTACTTATATCATTATTTGCAGACATTTCTGTAATACTATTCAAATCATCTGATTTGTGTACCAGAACACCTTTATCACAAACTACAACACATGGAATTTGTAATAAAACAACTTTCCCTGTTTTTTTCCTATTACTTTTAATATTTGAATCATCATCAGCTGCATTCTCAACTGTTTCATTAACTAATTCTTTTTGAAGATCAGATGACATGTCTAGTTTTCTTCTAATACTTTCTGACTGATTCTGAATGTCTTCGTCTGATCCTGAAATTCCTTCTCTTATTTTATCATTGACAGGAATAAAAACCCTGTTTTTTTTTAAATAAATTTTTTTACAGTTTTTATTAGAAGAAAAATTATCTGAATTCAAAAGTTTTTCTAACATATCTGAGTAAGTATTTTCTGATTTGTAAAATCCTAACTCATTAAAAATGAAGTTGACAATGAGATTAAATCTTTCTTGTTCCATTTCAAATATCTGCCAGTATAAATCATTATTACATTTATTCCTTTTTAGCATAGAAAGGATAATATTTTTTGATTCAAATAAATAATTTATTTGTTTGTTATAACGATGATGAATATAAGCAAATATTTTACAATAAAGTATTAATAAAAATGTTTCTTTTAAATTAATATTTCTCAACATATATTCTAACATTAACATAAATTCATAACTATGTTTTGTCATACAGCTATTAAAATCTTTTTCAATTTTTTTCTGTTCTTTCATATATAATTCTGTTGTAACCATTAATCTTTTTGCATTTTCAAATAACTGTTCTTTTTTTTCATGATCATCAATAGCTGAATTAAGAACTGTACCTAACCTTGCTAAATAATGTTCATTTACAGATTCAGTGCTAGTTAATCTTTCTATAAATAATTTCATATTTCTTAAATCTTCTGGTAAATTACCAGTTTCTTGTCCAGTTAATGTATCTTTTGATGAAGTGTGGGAACATTCTTGTACAACCATTAATTCTGCTGGTGGAACAGCCTCAACAGTTAGAGCATTTTCAGGCAAATCATTTGGATCAGAATATTGTATACCTAATGATTTTGAATCTCTAACTCTAATTAATGGTCTTTTTTGTTCAACATTATTAACTAATCGTTCATTTAACTTATGATCAGGTTCGGCCATTATAGATGAGCTTGTTTGAAGATTGATATCTTCCAAACTTTTATTACATTCCTGAATAGATGTAGAATTATTATTTTCAGTAATTTTTTCTTTTATAGAAACTGAACTTTCCTCAGTTATTTCTGTTTCTTGAGGTGTTTGGGTCAGTTCTTTGTTTTTTGTTTTTTTTATTGGTTTTTCTAAAGTAGCAGTAATGATTTCTTCAGTAATTTCTTCTTTTATATAAACTGAACTTTCCTGAGTTATTTCTGTTTCTTGAGGTGTTCGGGTCAGTTCTTTGTCTTTTGCAAGTAAATCTTCCTTGTCACTGATTGGTTCTTTTAACAGAGACACTGGCTTTTCACTTTCAGGTAAAGGGACATTCAAATTTTTTCCTGATTTTACCACATTTATTCTAACAACATAAGAATCATCTAATCTGTTTAATAAAGAACACTTTTCCTCAGTAGAGGCTGATGCAAAATGTAATGAGATATCAGAATCTTCTGTCTGTTTGTTTGTAGAATAAAACTTATTCATTTCACTTGGAAAGAATCGTTCTATTTCTTCTAAATTTGAAGGATCAAAAATTATCTGAGAAGGTAAATCTTCATTACTTTTTCTTAAACTTTTATTAGTTAACTCTTTGCCTTTACTATTTTCATTCGCTGCAATTTCATCTTGCTGAACAGTATATTTTGAATCTGTAGCAATTTTCCACTTTTCAACAGAATTATTTGTAAATTTATTTTTATTTAAAATTGCATCAATTATGACAACATCTTTATCATACATATCATTTAATTCACTTCTTGATTCATCAATTTTCAATCTATTCTCACCATCAGAATCACTTAGATCACTGTTAGATTCAATTATTTGCAAGTTTTCACATGGATAATCATTTGTTAGTATATCAACATCTGACCTTTCAGAAACTTTGTTATTGTTTGATTTTGTAAAGTGGAGGTTGCTGCAACTATTTTGTTTAATTTTGCATAGTTCACTATTTACTTCGAACTCCCTAACTGCATTACTGTAACTGTCACTTGAAGTGCTTACTTCAACTGAATGCGATTTGGATATATTATTATTATTACTGCGTTCATAGAATTTGTCATCAATTTTGCTTACTGTCTCAGTTTCATAATCTTCACCAAAAACTTCTAGAGATCTTTTCAAAGGTAAACGTCCAACATCTTTAGCATATTTTCTTATATAATAATTATAATTAAAATACTCAAATTTTCTTTTACCTTTATTAACACTCATTGCATCACCTGAACATTTGCCTTGTTTGCTATCATTATGAAAATTCTCACGCCTACTTTTTGATGATCTACAATTACGGTTAACTATTTTTGATTTTCTACTTGTGTTATAATTGATTTTATGTTTATTAGAATTTGTTTTATAATTCTTTTCATGACAAGTTTTTCTTTGTAAAAAATGTTTATTATTCTTTCTTCTTAATAATCTTTTATCTTTCCTCTGTTTAAAGCGATACAAATTTTTATTACATTTTGAATTCATTTGTAGATTATGATTATGTTTACAATTTGAGTTATTGCATGTTGCAATTAGAGATTTAGAAGAACAAGATGGCAGAGTATCATCGGAAATATTTGTTTGCTCTTTATTCCTATGAAATGAAGAGTTATTATTCTGAATGACCTTAAAAGAAGTTTCATTCCTAGATTCATCATTAGTAGTAACAGATGTTTTACTATTATGGAAGAACTCAACTTTATTTGAAGGTAAAATTGTTTTTGAATTTTCATCTTTATATTTACTATTTTTTAACACAGCATTACCATTTTTGAATAGCGTTTCAGATTTATGTAATGAATCACACGATAAATTGGATAGTTGCTTTTCATTCTCTGTATTTGATGAAAGTGATTGTTGATTCATAACCTCACAATATGTTATAATTGACTCAGATTTATTTTCATTTCTACAGATGGATGAATTTTTATTTGAACTATTTCTTTGCTCTTTATTATCAATATTTACATTAGCATAAATATCATTTGATAGTACAGAAGCTGGATATTTTTCAATAATGCTTTCTGAAGTAACAAATGATTTACTGACTTTTCTACAGAGATCATCATCTATGTTAACAGAAATTTTATTTAGAGTTATACGGTTTGGCATACATTGTATACTTGTACTATTAGCATTAAATTTACCAATATTATCATTACTAGAACTCCCTTTAAGTTCAACTGAAATTTTATCTTCTGCAATTGAAGATGAGGGCTGTTGGTTTTCTTTTTCTTTAGATAATCCAAAATATAAAGATAAATCCGATTCTTCATTATTACAACTTTGACTTCTACAATTTAAATTTTTAATATCAGAATCAACTCTATTCAACAGAGCTAGAGATGATTTATTAGAAGACGTCTCATACTTATTGCTATAGCTGTTATCTCTGTTAGACAAATTTTCATTTTTCCCCCTATCATCCACTAAATTTAATATTTGTTGTTTTTTTGTATTATAAGAATCGGCTTCAGTTTTACAATTACCAGAAAATAACACTTCTTGACTAAAAGAATGTTTCAGATCAGTTTTGCTTTTCTCAGTACTGATAATAAATCTGTTATCTTCAAACTGCACATTAGATTTACTAAGTGAATTATTTGATAAACTAGTTAACTTAATACTTGGATGCTGATTTTCATTATTATTTTTTGACACAGTTTTCCTTACATTAGAATATTCATGACTGGTACTAGTATTCTCAATGACATTGGACTCTAACATGGTTTTTTCTGGATTAACATCACACATTTTATTCGAATTACTATCAATATTTTCTTTCAATAAAACTTGTGAAGAAATTGAATTTCTAATACCTGTATTTAAATTTTTGTTACTTTTAGTATTAAAATTTAATGAACTGCTACATTCTGACAATGAGGCAGAGCGTTTATTTTTAGCTTGAAAAGAAACATCATCAGAGCAAGCAATGTTTTCGATTGATTCAGAAACAGATAATTTTTTTTTTTTTTTTAAATTATTATCACCCACGTCAGATAATTTTCTTTTAATTGGTAGAATTGGTTCAGCATTTATTTTAGATGAATTATTTTCTGATGAAGTATACTTGATATTTTTACAAGAACTAATTCCACATGAAACATTGTCAGTCTCTTCCAAAACTGAACTTTTGGTTTTTGCAAATGTTGAATTATTAGTAATGTCTGATATCTCATAATTAATACCACTTGCATTATGATTTTTAAAAGTATCTTTAAGAGATGGATCTAATTTAAGTTTTTTTTTTTTATCACATGAACAACCATCTAACGAAACAGATTTATCAAAATTTTCTGACTTTTCCATAGATAATTTATGTGAATTGACTATTCGTTTGTTTTTGCATTCATCGATTGTCAAATGAGAACTCATTAAAGAGTCAATTTTCTCTTTATTAATAGATGAACAACATTCATTACTTGATTCAATATTTTCCCTTTTTTCTAAACATTTTTTTGGAACAGTTTTCTGTTTTTTTTTACTACTATTTTTTACACTACCTACTGTGTAGGTAGATGAAATACAAGAAGAAACTGGCTTTTTGTTTTCATGTCTTACAGAACAATGACTTTGACCAGAATGATTTTTATTATTTTTTATTAGAGATGAGTTATGAAAATTCTCTGATTTACTGCTTACTGAATGTTTACTTGCAGTAGAATTATTCTCTTTTGTAGCAATTGAACTACAGATACCATTTGAGTTTTCTGCACTCTCTGAGCGATGTCTTGAAACAGATTTGTTTTGTTTATTAAGAGATGAACTCGAAGAACAAGAATTTCTTTTACGATTACTTTTTGAAGTAGTTTTTAAAACTAAATTCTTTTTTGATGAAGGCAGATTATGAGAATGGTGTAATTTAATCTGAATTGTAGTACTTGAAAATGTTTTTTTATTTTTCTTAGAAGAATTAAGTGATTTAATACGTTTTTTAGAATTTGAGTTTTTACAATTTTTGTTTGAAGCTGAACTCCTTTTATCTTTTTCTTTAGAAGAACTATTTATCTTTAAAAGAGGATTAGGAGTTAAACAAGGATTATTATCAGACTTAAATTTACATGTACTTTTTGGTTTGGAATTTTTCACTTTATTAACATTCAGTTTTGTTGTAACAATGTTTGAAGAACTTGTTACTACAGTTTCTGAACATGATGCAGGATGACAAGTTGTGTAAATATCTACAACCACTTTTTCATTCCTATTACAATTATTTCCACTCTCTTCATCGGAAAGAATGCACATTTTCCTTCTCTTTTGACTTTTTTTTAAATTAGTTGTTGCTTTTTCAGTCTTATTTGTAGACCTTTTACTATTATCAACACTGGAACTATTATTACCTGCAGTTAATGGCATCTCTTTTGTACTGGAAGAAAGTGCACGTTTTCTTGATGTCAATTTTTTTTTGCATGTTGATCTAAAAAATAAAAGTTTAAATAATATTACAATTAGCAAATAATTTTTTATCAACATTTAACAAATTAAAATATCTGAGTAAATAAATACCATGAAATGAAGGCATGTATATCTTATATTTTTTATTTTGGTCCCACAACTATATAGAAAATGCAAAACTTTACTGGCATTCAAATCCAGACAGACTTTGGAGTAAAAGGTAAATACACCTTTGTTAATATGTAATCTAATATCAGCAACACTTAACATGTTTACTGCTGTCTCCATGGTGTAAATAGGAGCCTCTTGAGTAACCCACAGTTGATAATGCATACAATTTCACTATTCTACTTACGGTCCCCTGCATTCAATTGCCATTCATCTACCAAATTCATATTGTTATTCAGGCACACATTTGGTTATATACTTCTCACCAAAGCGTTGGTTAGAGTGAATAGTTTGTAGTCATTTGTTTGGTCAGATTTTTTTTTAATTTTAGCTAATAAAGGTATGCTTATTATTGTTTTTTCCTATCATAAAATGTCAACAAAGATATAAATTTGTAAATATGTACATTGCATTGCTATGAAAAATTAATACTTCTTGACAAGACGCAAGCCAGTCAAAATGTATCATTTTTTTATCAGAGCAAATAAGTATAATTGAAATATAACTTAGTCAAATGGAACAGACACAATGATTTATGTGGCCAAGCATTATGCTGCAGAATTACTGACTCCATTGATTGTCAAACACATACACTTATTTCTTATTTCATTATTAAATAGTGTGGGTACTTCAATTAATGAAAATCTATTATGTTAAATCATACTTAAGAGTCCTGCAAAAATATTAAAATACAACTTAATGTATAAGACTGCATATACATATGCAGTCAGACACAACTTCATAGTGTCTGTAAAACATTAAAGATAGATTAGTTAAATAATTATAATAGTTGAAATTTAATTTATAAATGTGCATATTAACTTGAAAGGTATTGTAATATATAATACTATTAACTTTCTTTTACATATGTATTAAAAGTACAGTATGTATTTTTACTTCCTCATACGAAGTAAAGGAAGTATTGTGATCACGAAATTTTCAACAGAAATATCCATTTTGACTAGTTCTGGCATGATGTCTGTACATACGTATGTACATACGTACGTATCTCTATCTCATGTAACTCAAAAACGATTAGCCATAGGATGTTCAAATTTTGGATTTAGGACTGTTATTGTAATAACTAGTTTTGCAACTCCCCTTTTGACTGGACCAAAAGTGAAAAAAGACCAAAATCCCCAAGAATTTGGATTTTAGACTCTTTCTTAACTACAGTAATAAGCCCTCATTTAGAGAATTTCAATGATATATCATAAGTGGTGCTTATTTTCATTGGTTCCAGAGTTATAGCCAAATTAAATTTTAATTAATGAAATATTTGGATCTTACAATGGAAGGCACGTCAGTTCGAATTTTTTTATTTTTTAATTTAAATTTTTTTTTTTTTTTTTTTGTCTTCAGTCATTTGACTGGTTTGATACAGCTCTCCAAGATTCCCTATCTAGTGCTAGTCGTTTCATTTCAGTATACCCTCTACATCCTACATCCCCAACAATTTGTTTTACATACTCCAAACGTGGCCTGCCTACACAATTTTTCCCTTCCACCTGTCCTTCCAATATTAAAGCGACTATTCCAGGATGCCTTAGTATGTGGCCTATAAGTCTGTCTCTTCTTTTAACTATATTCTTCCAAATGCTTCTTTCTTCATCTATTTGCCGCAATACCTCTTCATTTGTCACTTTATCCACCCATCTGATTTTTAACATTCTCCTATAGCACCACATTTCAAAAGCTTCTAATCTTTTCTTCTCAGATACTCCGATTGTCCAAGTTTCACTTCCATATAAAGCGACACTCCAAACATACACTTTCAAAAATCTTTTCCTGAGATTTAAATTAATTTTTGATGTAAACAAATTATATTTCTTACTGAAGGCTCGTTTAGCTTGTGCTATTCGGCATTTTATATCGCTCCTGCTTCGTCCATCTTTAGTAATTTTACTTCCCAAATAACAAAATTCTTCTACCTCCATAATCTTTTCTCCTCCTATTTTTACATTCAGTGGTCCATCTTTGTTATTTCTACTACATTTCATTACTTTTGTTTTGTTCTTGTTTATTTTCATGCGATAGTTCTTGCGTAGGACTTCATCTATGCCGTTCATTGTTTCTTCTAAATCCTTTTTACTCTCGGCTAGAATTACTATATCATCAGCAAATCGTAGCATCTTTATCTTTTCACCTTGTACTGTTACTCCGAATCTAAATTGTTCTTTAACATCATTAACTGCTAGTTCCATGTAAAGATTAAAAAGTAACGGAGATAGGGAACATCCTTGTCGGACTCCCTTTCTTATTAGGGCTTCTTTCTTATGTTCTTCAATTGTTATTGTTGCTGTTTGGTTCCTGTACATGTTAGCAATTGTTCTTCTATCTCTGTATTTGAACCCTAATTTTTTTAAAATGCTGAACATTTTATTCCAATCTACGTTATCGAAAGCCTTTTCTAGGTCTATAAACGCCAAGTATGTTGGTTTGTTTTTCTTTAATCTTCCTTCTACTATTAATCTGAGGCCTAAAATTGCTTCCCTTGTCCCTATACTTTTCCTGAAACCAAATTGGTCTTCTCCTAACACTTCTTCCACTCTCCTCTCAATTCTTCTGTATAAAATTCTAGTTAAGATTTTTGATGCATGACTAGTTAAACTAATTGTTCTGTATTCTTCACATTTATCTGCCCCTGCTTTCTTTGGTATCATAACTATAACACTTTTTTTGAAGTCTGACGGAAATTCCCCTTTTTCATAAATATTACACACCAGTTTGTATAATCTATCAATCGCTTCCTCACCTGCACTGCGCAGTAATTCTACAGGTATTCCGTCTATTCCAGGAGCCTTTCTGCCATTTAAATCTTTTAATGCTCTCTTAAATTCAGATCTCAGTATTGTTTCTCCCATTTCATCCTCCTCAACTTCCTCTTCTTCCTCTATAACACCATTTTCTAATTCATTTCCTCCGTATAACTCTTCAATATATTCCACCCATCTATCGACTTTACCTTTCGTATTATATATTGGTGTACCATCTTTGTTTAACACATTATTAGATTTTAATTTATGTACCCCAAAATTTTCCTTAACTTTCCTGTATGCTCCGTCAATTTTACCAATGTTCATTTCTCTTTCCACTTCTGAACACTTTTCTTTAATCCACTCTTCTTTCGCCAGTTTGCATTTCCTATTTATAGCATTTCTTAATTGCCGATAGTTCCTTTTACTTTCTTCATCATTAGCATTCTTATATTTTCTACGTTCATCCATCAGCTGCAATATATCGTCTGAAACCCAAGGTTTTCTACCAGTTCTCTTTATTCCGCCTAAGTTTGCTTCTGCTGATTTAAGAATTTCCTTTTTAACATTCTCCCATTCTTCTTCTACATTTTCTACCATATCTTTTTTACTCAGACCTCTTGCGATGTCCTCCTCAAAAATCTTCTTTACCTCCTCTTCCTCAAGCTTCTCTAAATTCCACCGATTCATCTGACAACTTTTCTTCAGATTTTTAAACCCCAATCTACATTTCATTATCATCAAATTATGGTCGCTATCAATGTCTGCTCCAGGGTAAGTTTTGCAGTCAACGAGTTGATTTCTAAATCTTTGCTTAACCATGATATAATCTATCTGATACCTTCCAGTATCGCCTGGCTTTTTCCAAGTGTATATTCTTCTATTATGATTTTTAAATTGGGTGTTGGCAATTACTAAATTATACTTCGTGCAAAACTCTATAAGTCGGTCCCCTCTTTCATTCCTTTTGCCCAGCCCGTATTCACCCACTATATTTCCTTCCTTGCCTTTTCCAATGCTTGCATTCCAATCTCCAACTATTATTAAATTTTCATCTCCCTTTACGTGTTTAATTGCTTCATCAATCTCTTCGTATACACACTACCTCATCATCATCATGGGCGCTTGTAGGCATATAAACGTTAACAATCGTTGTCGGTTTAGGTTTTGATTTTATCCTTATTACAATGATTCTATCGCTATGCGTTTTGAAATACTCCACTCTCCTCCCTATCTTCTTGTTCATCACGAAACCTACTCCTGCCTGCCCATTATTTGACGCTGAGTTAATTACTCTAAAATCACCTGACCAAAAGTCGCCTTCCTCTTCCCACCGAACCTCACTAATTCCTACTATATCCACATTCACCCTATCCATTTCCCTTTTTAAATTTTCTAGCCTACCAACCTTTTTTAAGCTTCTAACATTCCACGCTCCGACTCGTAGAATGTTATTTTTTAATTTTCTGGTGACCCCTTCCTTAGTAGTCCCCACCCGGAGATCCGAACGGGGGACTATTTTACCTCCGGAATATTTTACCAAGGAAGGCGCCTCCATTGTTGCTATGTGAAAATGCAGAGAGCCACATTTTCTTGGAAAAAAAGCAGCTGTAGTTTTCCATTGCTTTCAGCTGCGCAGTACTCAGAGGACTGAGTGATGTTGATACGGCCGTTTAAGTCATTGTGACTCACGCCCCTAACAACTACTGAAAGAGCTGCTGCCCTCTTTCAGGAATCATTCCTTAGTCTGGCTCTCAACAGATACCTCTCCGATATGGTTGCACCTTCGGTCCAGCTACTCTGTATCCCTGAGCACTCAAGCCCCCTCACCAACGGCAAGGTCTCATGATTCATAGAGGAGGAATTTAAATTTATTGATTTATTAAAAATTATTAACCCATGATTTTAAAAAAGTTAAATAATAATTCAATAATAAAAATATGAAAAAAAATCAGAAGTTTTTAGTGAAATAAAATTTATGTACTTTTAAAAATGTGTATATGTAATTTAATAGGCATTATATATGTGTATATGTAAATAGATTTGGTGAAACATCTGATTATTTAATATTAATTATTATTATTTAATCTTATTATTTTTGGATTTTCTAGTTTAATTTCTCTTTCATCTTATTTAATTATTCTGGAATTTCTGTTTAATTTTATCTACATTAAAGTTAACTACAGAATGACAAAAAAAGCGGGAGTGCTACTAAGAACATGTTTAAAGATGAAGTTCAAGGAACAACAAGATAATGGTGTTGAGGATAAAATGAAACTATTTTTTGGGCTGGTTTTTTTGTAGGCGAAAAACACTTCCACTATCATCACCTGAAAACTATATTAAAATGAAATTTAAAACAAAATTTTTATTTATTTGTTGTAATAAGTTTACAAGTTTACATCACAAGTTTACAAGTTTACAAGTTTAACAAGTTTACATCACATTATATACTTGATTCCAAAATTAAAATTTGCAACTCTATAGCAATTGGCATGAATACCTGAAACACACAATAATTTAAATATTTGAGTATAAATGGACGACCCTAAAAACATTTTGTTGTCACCTAGAATAGTTTGCATGTTAGCCTCTAGTTTAAACTTGTGACAATACCATACAACAGATAGTCAGTTCGCAGTTGCAGCAAGCACCAACTGATGAATCTGTTATCAGATATACATGAGTGAGCTTAGTGTGCCCTATTCGCCAACAGCTGATAATAACCTCCTCCTGATGATTATTTCTGCTTGAGGAGCTCCACAGGACACAGTGTTCTTAACTGGATGAAGTTTATTCTTAAGATAATGGCATTCCATTCACACAACCACTCATAAACTACCCTCTTTTGAAAACAGATAAGATCATTTGAACGATTAGCAAAAAACAAGCTGGAAACAAGCTTCTTTTGCCGCACTATCAGCACACTTGTTGCCTGAAATTCCAATATGGTTGGGATCCAGCAAAAGCTCAGTTGTATTACATCTAGTCATTCGCAAAAATAACACACTGCATCGCATAAACAGGGTGTCTGGAAAATTAAGTCAAATACCTGTAAGACACTTATGGAATCTAAGCAAACAAGAACATGTCAAAATTTTGGGCTAACCATATGTAAGGTCTTAATTGCATACAGTTCTGCGACCAAAATACTGGTGGTGCTGGGAAGGCCAAACTTGTGTGTTCTATTGCCAACTACAAAACCACAACCAACAGAATTAGCATTTCTAGAGTCTAAAAGTAACATCAGGATTTGTGTTATCCATAATATTATAAAATTCATTTTGCAAGATAACCCGAATTTGTGTTCTTATATTGAAGCAAAAATTGATGAGAGAAGACTGCCAAGGAGGATAATAACAAGGAGCAATAGTAAGTACAGTAGTTAATTGTATACTTAGAGCTGAAAAAAGATTGTGAGCTCTGATGCTTGGTGGAGGAGTTGATCTTGCCCTTGGTATCAAATCCAATGTTGGTTAGAGAGCACCACGTCAAATGTTGGATGATTTCATTGCACTATAATACAAGCTATGTATGTGCAAATCATTTGATTCAGTCTATTTGAAAAGGATTGCTCACCACTTTCCACCAGTAGACTTACCACAGAGGCTTGAACGAAAAGCACCTGCAGCAAGATGGATGACGAATGAATGATGGACAGAATCTATCATTCTAAGAGCAGTGAATCATGGAGATTCAGCTTCTTTAAATGTGTTACCCATGTTAGTATTGCAACCTGCTACAGCTGGTAAAATGCAACCTGCTTCAGCTGGTTCAACATTTAATTTTCTCCAGAGGAAACTTGAAACCAGTCGTTTTACACCACGATTCTAAACTGGTTATTGTATTTTGGAGCAAAAAATTTTTTTTTTTTTCGTCAACAAATAAAGAACACATAATGGGTTTTCACATGCAGTTTGTTAAACTATTTATGGCTAATGCAAATACGGTAACACTTACGAAACTTCCCTGTGGTATTCAGTTTTCTTTTGTGTAACTTCTGGATATATTGTTCCAACTTAAAAGTTGAAAGATCAACTACTGAGGAAACCCCTGATAATTGCAAGGAGATTTCCTTGTATACCCCATTCATGCAGTTTATTTATTAGGATTCTACTTCTCCAAGCTGTGTCGTGCGCCTATTGCATATCAAAAAATACCGCAACCAGGCATTGGCAAAGTAGGAAGTTGTTTTGAATAACAGATTCAAAGGCAACTACATGATTGATAGCCAATCTACCTTGGCGAAAACTGCATTGTTCTGGGGCAATTAGGGTGTTTCTCTCAGGTAGATGACTGAATGTGATATTTCCAGGGGAAGTGCCACGGGAATTGACTGAATGTGATCATTTCCAGGGGAAGTGCCACGGGAATTTTTCAACACATACCTCAGCTAATCAAGAAAAAAGGGATAAAATTTAATTTCATTACAAGGGTGAATTCAGGAAAGATTAGCTATGTATAGAGTAGATAATTAATATAGTTTATAATTAGTTTAAACTATCATTTCAACCAGTCATTTTTACAGTTAAATCTTTTTCCATAATACTGGCCTACTAGAACAAGCACGCAGCAAACATAAATGAACGAACAATCACTATCTGTGAAAAATCATACTCAATGCCAGTTAACTTTCATCATAAATTATGGAAACTGATTTATTGATATGATTAAGACTACTGCATGATGTAAGCTACATAATCTATAATTACATGAATAATAATCTATATTTCATACTTGATCAGGATGAGATATTTATTTATTTATGATACAGGACAGAACAGAGAAGAATAAATAAAAATATTAATAAGTACCTCTTTAGATGCCAGTCAAGTTCCAGTTCTGTCAACCTTGTAAGTTTTACACTACAATCTTGAAACAACTTTTTGATCGATAAAATCACATCTTCATCTTCTAACCCACGAGATCTTAGACATGATTCAATCTGAAACAAAAAACATCAACTAAAACAGTATATATAATAATAAAATACATTCTAATAATAACAGCTGAAAAAAATAAGTATTTCTCATCAGGTATAATGTAAAATCCATTATGCATCACCCAAAACACTAACTAATAAGTGTTTCCAATATTTTAAAAATAATAATTATTTGATAAATATTCTAACCTTTTATTATTGCTTATCAAAACATAATTTTAAAAACTTAACATTTCTGCTTAAGAATAAATTTCCTAATTTATAAGATCTCAAAAAGAATAGTTTACAATACTTATTTTTTTAAAAAACCCAAAATTAAATAATTTGTCAGTTATTTAATTATTTAAGGGTGAAATTCTCTATTAAGATGATGGGCCTACATTTGAAAATGAACAGTAAACAATTTAAATTTTTACAATAAATAAAAACAAATAATTTTCTGCACATTTCAGATTCAAATGCAGAAGAGTCCCTCACAATTCAGAATTCTTCGCATGTCTCATGTAAACATTTTTTTTATACATAAATTAGGATTTTAAAAAAAATAGCTCAACAAAAGAGCAAGATAGAGCCAATATTTTAATGATTAGTTTAAAAAACACATTTGTTTAAATGTTTATTAGATGAATACTAATTAATAAAAACCAAAAAAAACTATTCATCAAGGTATGGGCAAAACACCACTTTCCAAATATAATAGATTTTGATACAGATTTTAACAAATTTAATGGGGGTTTTATCTTATATCTTCATTCTACAAAACACACCTTCATGAGGATAATTTAAATAAAGATTTGAAGCAACCCAAGAAATGATAGCATGAAGAATACCACAATATTTCACCTTAATTCTGATAAAAGTATACTGTGAATTTTGTTAAATTAGTTCTGAGCAATTTTTTTCTGGTGAAAAATAGTAACAAAAGACTCCTCGAATATTAAAATATTTGTAAAATAAGGTGAAAACTAAGATAATAGGAATAAGACTGATAATAGGAGTAAAATTAACAATTAGGACAATATATCTAACACGAATAACAAAATATCAGAATTTATGGCAGGTTAAATCATATGAATTATACTGATTCTTCTTAGAAGTAAAAATATTCCAGTACATTCTTATTTCCTAGGATGCTATGAATGTCTCTTGGTAATTTGAATTTGTAATGTAAGGCTTTATAACACATATGCAGTCACAAGAATGTGATGCACAGTCAAGTAGCAGTCGCATTGTACATAAAGTGGTGCTGAGTAACTCTGGTATGCCCTAATCGTAATCGGCACAGGACCAATTCCTGTCAGAGAGTCCCATGGTAACAACGTATCTTTGATGGGTTGAAGTATCTGCTGTAGCAGTATCTAATGAAGCAGATCTAATGCCTTGTAGCGTGTGGTCGCTACACCACCCCCTCTGTTCCTAGCCAGTAGTGGCTTTAATGGAGGACATCTTCTCACCCTCAAACTGATTGCACACCACAGCGTTCAGATGCAGATGATAGTTTTTAGTTTATGCCTTCAGAAGAAGACAACGAACACCTGCAGCTACCACGTCGCCCTCAGGAACTAAGCTAGAAGCCTAACCGCAGAATGAAGATCCCGCGCCTAGTTCTAACCATTAATGAGCCAATTTCATTGAATGTCTTGGATTCGAGGCAAATTAACCACTACAACAACTTCCCACTAAAAGTGTTAACCACAGCGAAATTTGGTCCTAGTTCCGTTAAAGAACCCTGCTAAGATGATCCTGCCAACAGTGGCAATAAATATTTGATTTATTAAATTAGAAGTGTGCACATTCAAATTTCAACTTTATTTCAAATATAGAATACATTTGAATAGCCTACTTATTGTTGATAAAACATTTTCTACACTATTATATTCTTCATTCCTTGGCATAAATAATCTTTTCCCAATCAATCCTATTCTCCAGTTACTATGTAAATCACTGTGTGACAGAATGCTGCTTATAAGTATGAATCCCTAAAATAAACAACCACAATTAATAGTAAATAAAACTAACATGAGTACTATTTTATGAATTTTATAAGCAACAATACTGCCTCTGATAAATTTTAGTCATCCAGTTTATATAAATTGCAGTTAATTTGATTAGATAAATGAAAAAAAAGAATCAATTTTATTTATTTACAATCGTTAATCATTCTCACATAAATTAATTAAGTCAAAGGTTAACTTCATTATCTGTTTTATACATGAATGCATGATTGAATTAGTTACAAGTGTTCAATCTATTAATATTAATTCTTTAATTGAATTACATATTAAACAAGACATGTTTTTATAAGGTATTAATGAATAATACCAAAATTAGTAGTTTTCATATAGTCGTGAAGAAAGTAATGATGTTTTTATAAAAAGAAATTTTTTTAACTTAAATAAACTCTTTAGATTAGGCAGTTTAAAATTATAAGAAAAGCATAATAATATAATAGGCTTAGTATTGTGACAAAGATATTTGTATTTCCAGGTTTGATAAAAATGGTTAATCTTATTTTAAAGAGAAAAAACCACAAATTGTAATTTTTATAAATACAAAGAAAGATATTACCCCAATTTTATATCCTGAAAACTCATTCAAACGTAATACAGGAGATTTAAATAAACAGGAAATTTTGAAAGTTGTGTTGGTAGCCGTGGGCGATTGGTACCACTTGATAAGTGGCGCCAGCCTCTCTAACCTAACCTGCCATTTAGTTGTCATGGATCCTTGGAGTGGTGCGCATGTGCATTTGCTATCACAGCGTTTTACAAAAACAATGAGAGGAAGCGCGTAGAGAATTTCACCGTCATTTTAATCTGGGACGCCACGACCGTGTTCCATCAGCACATGCAATTAAAACATGGATATCTAATTTTGAGGAAACTGGTTCGGCAATGAAAAAGAAACCTCCAGGCCGTGAGCGAACCGTCCATACACCACAGAATGTTCAAGCTTTACAAGATGCTGTCACATGAAGTCCACATCGGTCAATCCATCGTCTCTCAGCATTTTTACAATTGTATAGAAGAATGTTAGTGAAGGACTATTGAATTGCGAGCACAATTCTGTAATGTAATGCTTCAGAAGATAAATGATAACGAAGAGTTTGTTCATGAACTGTGGATGTCAGACAAAACTGATTTCCACCTCAGTGGATTTGTTAAGCAAAATTTCAGATACTGGGCACATGTAAATCCTATGCAGCTACACCAGCGTCCGTTGCACAGCCAGAAAGTGGTGTGCTATGTCATCTTACAGTGGCCCTTATTTTTATAGGCCCTTATTTTTTTTTGAGGATGACAACAGTCTTGCGATTACAGTGGCGTCGGCTCATTACGTAGCCATGCTTGAAACCTTTGTTGTGGAACAACAAAAGAGATTTCCACCAATTCTTAACACAGCCTTTCTTTTCCCTGTTTAGCCTCCGGTAACTACAGTTTAGATAATTCTTCAGAGGATGAATGAGGATGATATGTATGAGTAAATGAAGTGTAGTCTTGTACATTCTCAGTTCGACCATTCCTGAGGTGTGGTTAATTAAAACCCAACCACCAAAGAACACCGGTATCCCCGATCTAGTATTCAAATCCATGTAAAAATAACTGGCTTTACTAGGACTTGAACGCTGTAACTACTTCCAAATCAGCTGATTTGGGAAGACATAAAAACCACTAGACCAACCCGGTGGGTTTCTTAACACATCCTGGTTTCAACAAGACGGAGCAACATCACATACTGCACAAAAATCTATAGCAGCTGTACGCCGATTGTTTGGACAACGTGTCTTTTCACGAAATGGTGACAGATGGCCTTCCAGATCACCTGATCTCTCAGCTTGTGATACCTTTTGTGGGGGTCACCTTAAAAGCAAAGTGTTCCACAGTAGACCTGCTACAAAGGAAGAACTGAAGGCAAAGATCCGATAAGCAATTGCGGAAATTCCAGTTGAGATGTTACGTCAAACCATGAACAATTTAACGAAGAGGATTTTAAATTTTTAATGATGACAGTATGTATCCTAAAATGGCAACATTTGTACAATTACTTGAAATAAAATTTTAATTAAATAAAATTTAATTAAAATTTCCCGTTTCTTTGAATCACCTGTATTTTTTTTTTAGTTAGGAGTAAAGATAAGCATAACAAATAAGCTATTTTACAATTACGACAACCTTAGCTTTTAATCAAGATTCCTCAAAGAAAAACAATAATATGGCTTGAAATTTTACAAAGTCAATTTGATTATCTCGTGGAAATTGACTTATCACCAAGATTCCAAACAAATTTTACACTAAGCAAACAGGTGACAGCAGATTTGAACTTATCAAAAACTAAGAAACAACACATTTAGATACATCTAAATTAGTTTAGATGTGCTACTATTATAGTAATAACTCTAATGAATTAAAGGCTGCAATTATTACCAATTAACAAACATAATTTATAATTTACACTTTACAGGTATGAAAAATTACTGAATTTCAGTAAGTTACTGCAAAGTGTGATTTAATTATGAATCATATAAACCCTAATTTAAAAGTTAAAGAACCTTATTCTAAACAAAAGACAAAATACACAATAGTGTATTGTGTTATTATCATTGAAATTTGTTTCTCTTCAGGGTCACTTCAATAAATTAAAACAAAATTAAACTTAACCTTAGAAAGAAGACTTAAATTTTATTAAATTATACAAGAAATAAATTTCTCTTTGATAATAAAAGAATAAACATCCATCACATATGACATAGTAAGACAGTGGTTAAAATATGTCAGTACATGGCATTTTTTATTCTATTGTATAGTGTAGTTTAATAAAAACAGATTGAATACATGAATTTAATCCATACTTGGCTGAAATATTTATCACTGCTTATTCAATTTAAGAATAGATAGAACTTACTTTGATGTGATTTTTTTCTAATACCAAGAAGTTTTTGTGGAAAGTCTTAGCATTATAATGATAAACTTAAGTATGTAAGCAGCAATAATACTAAACTGCAAAACTTTTTAATTAGGAACATAATGATAAAAGTGGATATAATCTTGACCACTGAATTGTATTTGATGTTACAACCTGATGTATGACAATATAATCTCAATTAATTTACATACAATAATTTATTAAGAAAATTGTTTAACATACCATAGAACAGTGCAATAAATCACAAATGAAAAAGTATTTTATTAAAATTAATCATTTAGTTCCTTTGTTTTTTTTCAGTTTGTGGCTTCATACATCAACAGATAGTCCAGTTTTTGTTTTAGAATTCATAATAATAATATGATCCCAAGTAAGAAGATCTCCATTTGGTTTAAATTTTGTAAGCACATTTTATGGTTTAAACGGATATTAAAATAAAGAATCTTGAATCTGGACAAGGCATTTAATAACCCAGATCTCCAGGCAATCTTGCTATGTGTTGACTTCCCCTTACTACATTCCCTACACACACACCCACACCACTCTCTCCTTTATTTATTCTTCCCTGGTTAGGTAATGAGATTATTTGCATCAGCTTTTCTATATTACTTCCACTTCTGACTGGCACAATGTAGGCACTGTCTAGTAGCTAATTTCTTACAGTTATGGTAGCTGCCAGTGTCTGTAGAGCAGCACCTACTGGTGCATCAGACAAAAAACTAACATAGGCTGAGATAACATTTGCGCAAAATCTTGTATCAAGTACAAAGATAATAATAAATGAGTTTGGATTATTGAGACTGAATTATAAATTTTCAAGACACTAAAGGAATTGAACCCAGGACCTTTAGTGTAGCAAGCAAAATCACTACCACCTTTGTTAACACATTCACAACAATCTTAATTTTAACTAATTGATATTAAGAAATTGCATTTTGATGAAATGCACTTTCAATTAACGGCTGTTTACATGAAAGGTTTTAGCATATAATCGCCAACCATCATTTTTATCATCTATTTGAGTTTAATTTACAGTGTGATATGTTTTTAAAGGGTAGAATGTCTAAAACCAAAACAGCAAAATCTAAAACAGGCATTTCTATAAATGGCCCTGCAGAATACCTATCATTTAAATTATAACTATTATTTAATTTTTATTATTACAGTTTCTCTAATTATTATTTTTCTAGGCCTTTTCAAGGCCATGATTGAAGTTTTGTAAAGTAAAAAAAACTTAAAAGAACCAAAAAAAAATTTATTCAAATAGAATAGCTGGAAGAAGGATAAGAATCTAATGCTGCACTCTTCAAGAATAAATACACATGGTTTTTAAGCACAACATACGCAAAGTAAAATAAACTACTTTTCACCAGCATGCCAGGGTCGGCACGACAGTGATCTCTACTTTGCAGCCTCATGAGCAGCTACCTATGTGTGCATGCGCACAACATTCAAACACCACGCCCCACTGGAACTGATTAGTACACAGTTCTATATAAAGATTTTTGTATCTTTATATAGATAACTGAGGGTTAAGCTTAAGGATTATACATTCTACAACTGTAAAGAAAGAATTAAAGAAAAAAGTACTCATATTAAATGTTATAATATCAAAAGGAAATAAGAGGGTGCTGCAGTTCCACAGAGCCTATACACAAGCTGCCACTGATGATTCCCCAACTGAGGTAAAGTAGTGTAAATAATGAATAATTTCACAACAGAAAAGGATACACAGTTGTTACACAAAAGAACACTGTTGTTACTTACATACATGAACCATAAAAATGCCATAATATTAATGCAACAAATCAGTGTATCCTTTTCTGTTGTGAAATTATTCATTATTTACCACTACTTTACCTCAGTTGGGGAATCATCAGTGGCAGCTTTTGTATAATTTGTTGCATTAATATGGCATTTTTATGGTTCATGTATGTAAGTAACAACTGTGTTCTTTTCTACGAGAATAATGATGTTCAATATACAACTAGCACCTGCGGTGAACAGAATGAAGGTGTCATCACTACGGGATGACACCAACTTTGAAACTGTGTAGCACTGAAATATATTTGTAGATTATTTGTTTGGGCATCATCATTAATAGCGCTTAACATAAAAAAAAATACAAAAAATAGGAATATTTGTGATGTGTTAAAACTGTCACAAACCAAAATTATTACAAAAATTATAATTTATAAAATTATTATACACTATGAAAGAAATTAAGAAAAATAAAAACACAAAACATTAATTCAGATTTTTATGACTCACTGAAACACTCCAAGCACAGTCCGGGGTTATTTTCACATTCACCATAGTAACTAGTCTTGCTTTTTATCAGCCTCTTTGCTGCCCATAGTTTTACATAATTTTGAATTACCAACGCACATTTTTTGCTTTTTTCTTCCGGTGCCTTCAGGTCTGACAAATTTATGAATATGTCTTGGAGGAGGTAATCACATCACATTCTCCTGCAAGAAGGCTTGCCAGTGTTCAGTGAAACTGCATCATTGAAAGATATGAACCAAGCACTGACAACTTTTCAATACCAGTTATTTGATTTCCTTAAAACTGAATAATACGTCGACATTTGATCACTGAGATCTATCCCTTTTTTAGCTACATTATAATCTAAAATACACTGAAGTTTTTTGATCGCTTCATTATTTCTATTCATTTTACCAGTTGTGTTGTGTGTCGTATTTGGGATCAGTTGTCAACATCATAACCTGATGTTTATCCATCCACTTGCTGAAGACAGAATATTTCCCCCTTTTAAATTTGTTTTAAAATCATCCAGGATGCCCTTCCGATTTTTTTATCATAAAGGTCATTAGCTAAATCTAAGCTAGAATAAAAATTGTCAGCGTACAAATGCCTACCCTCTTATCTGAAAACAATTAACCAGGTATGCCCCTTGCTCCATTTTTATTGCCTCATCTGCTGTATACCTGTAATGCCCTGGCATTATATGTATACCCATCAACTGAGCATAATTTGTAAACTTCAATACTTATGTACTGTTAATCAACAGACGTCCTCTAAAAGGAATCATAGTCTCAACAACTATGTGCCTTCCAGGGGTGAAATATTTCTGGAAATTTTTTAATAATAAATAAAGTCTGTTTTTTGACTGCTCTGCATTATTTGAAAAATGAATAAATCTGAGTAGTAGTAAAAATCGATCTCTGGGAATGATTTTCACTATAGATTCATTTCTAAAAATGTTATCTTTACTCCAATATAAATCTACCGAAGGTAGAGGAACTAATCCCATTACCAAAAGAACAGACAAAACCCTGTTTAATTCAACCTCATTACATGTGACTTAGGACTACATTTGCCAGCAAGTTTTTTCTGCAGTCTGTTTCCTCAACTATTAATTGAAAAATATCACTACCTACAAGCAAACTAAATTTGGAGTGGATTATCAACTTCAATGGATTCCATGTTATATTGTCTGCCTCTGAGCATCCATCTTTGGCTCCTGCTGATGTGGCTCTGTTGATTGATGCAAACTACTAATGTTTTGATTCCAAAACATCATTTTGACAAGTTTCATCTCTTTCCTTGTAGTCACTTGTACATGTCTGTATTCAATGACCCTATATTTTCCACTAGTGATCAGTACATTTTCGCTGCCTGTTATCTGAACACATTAGCTAAGAAAAACAGACACTAACAGACAGACAAGTTATATACAAGTTAGTAGTCTTCACACATTATTTAGTGTAGTAAGCAAACTGAATGGCAGCTTATAGGCTTAGTGATGTATGTAGTAAACTGGAATTTTATTAAAATTAATTAGTTTTAAATATGTATTAAACATTAATGTATCTTAAACATTTATAATATATCTTAAATCTTTGTAAATTATATAACAGCATAACTTCATGTAATATATAACAATTTTTGTCACTTTATAAATCTATAAATTTTGCATTTCAACAATGCATTGTTAATGGTAGTATTGCATTTACAAAAAACATTCACAAATCACCTAATGCCAAAAAAAATTACATAAATTATCATAAACAAATTTATTTACAGATATACCTAAAAAATTTATTTTTTTTATTTAACTCAAATGTGAAGGCTAAAAATTTTCATTCATGAAATAAACATATCAATGATATTTACATGCATATATATGCAAAATCTTTATGTATAAAAATAAACAAAAACACACACTCACTCACACTCCACTAAAATTTTATTTAGTCACTTCTACTTTATTAAAACTAAATTCAGTCAAAAGAACCTGTTAAAGAAGAGTAGGTTAAATGTTATTTTTACATAGCTGACACTAACATCTCAACACAAGTAAAATTCATTTCAAACATTATCATTTTTATAATAAAATTAAAAACTAATACAACTATTAAAAACTAATAGACTTTAAAGAACTTCTTTAAAATAATAGACTTTAAAGAAGAGGAGGAGATCCTCATTTCTTGTTTGTTTTTACATACTATCATTTAAAAACATTTTTGTTTTAGAGAAGAACAAATTAATTTTTTTAATGATTTTTAATATTGATTAACCATTTTATTTTATTAAAAATAAAGTAACATTACTTTCTTATAAAATGGTATGGAACATAATGCAGTACAGAAAATGAAAAAATCAGTTTTAAAAAACTGCTAAATCGTCTTCAGGACAAGTTTTGTAAAATCAAAATAAAAACTCAAATACAATAATATGTTAAAAATCATATCAAGCAATTTTACTACAGAATTCTGAGACAGACAATATTTAATTATTTCTGAATTCATACTCACTTATTCCTCTCACCCTCTTATCTTTTTTTATACATTAAAGTACAAAAAAAGTAAAAAGTGGTTGAAAAATATTAAGCTTGATTCATACTCCAGTAACTTACAGATAAATAGTAGACATACTTTCACTACCTCTATAAAGAAATTTAAAAAACTACATTGCACAAATTGAAATCATCAATGCATCATTGATAATTATCAGCTGTAAAATAATGACAATAATATTATAAATAATATCTTCATTGTGTTCATCCATAAAACATAAGTACCACTTAAGAAAAGGGTGCAGCCACTTAAGTTGATTTTTTAATGATAAGGGGAAAGTAGGTTTTGCTTCATTCTTAACTCTTTTACATGAGTTTACTTTTTTGCTTGGATTGCAGTTATTGCAAATAGATAAACACAAGAGCCTATAAAAAAAGTATCTATGTAATTTATTACATGATAATTTATTATGTGTAATTAAGTTATTACTAGTGGATGCATTACACAACTTTTATAATGCAATTGTATTTTACAATAATTATACAAATAAAAATAATTTTGTTGAGCATATAATAAAAATAACAAATACTTTTTCTTTATCATTTTGAAGAGTATTTTCTAAATTATACTTCGCTAGGTGTAAGAAAAAGTTCATCCACTATCTTGATAGCATGTCCACCATTTTTTTTTCTACATATAAGAATGTAGAATCAATTTGTAAGGAAAGGTGCTCCTAACAAAAATCAAAAAAATTTTACGTTCAATTAAGACCAAAACTTGCAATACCAACTCAAACCAAAATTACCTCCCAATAAATACAACACTCAGAGAATACTTACAGAAATCAAAAACCTCAGTGTAATCAATTGGAGCCAAATTTTGTTCAGCGACCATCCTTTCAGAATGTCAACCCAAACCAGAGACCTCAGTTTAAAAGGACTAAAAAACATTTCTGAACAAATAACCCAAATTACATCAAATATCAGGAAATAATATTCGCATTAAACAGCCAAACAATATGCTGATCTTCCCCAAGAAAAAGAAAAAATGATTGGATTCAAATTCTTCAACTGTTTCTAAACTAATCATTTTTTAGGGTAAATGAATTTAGGAATTGTTTTTGAATTTAGATTTACATTCCAAAATTAACGAACTGCAACACATCATCGATCCACAAAATAGATTTAGAATAATTTTGTAAAGAAATTTATCGGTTTTGAATTTTTTAAAGAATTTCTACGTAAAGGCACTTTCTAAGTAACACATGGTATGCAAGAAGAAATATTAAAGTACGAAGAATATTATTTATTTAATTTTCATAAAGATTTCGATTTGCTATTAGGCTTAGATAATTTGAAGGAAATGAAATTAGTTTAGATTTATAAATAATAAATTAATGTGTAGAAAGTACAGTAATGCCTACATATTTTAATACAAGTTAAGAAATGCAAACAGAGCACATGTATAAAATAAGTTTCATGTATAAAATGCAAATGGACTTATTTTATAATACAAGTCCAAAATAATAATATAATGATGACAATACATATATACAACATAAAAAATAGTAATTCAAATAAAAAGACAAGTTTTAATGACAGTTAAATTAATAAATACCATAACAATTTACTAAAAACATTACACAATAACTGCTAGAAACTAATGAATTAAACTAATGAACTAATACTAGAAGAGTCATACAGTCCACTTTCTGCAAGTATTACGTTTTCTGTTACTTTCACTATGTTTATCAATAACTAAACCAAACAACTTTTATTCACCCACTGTCCACACTGGAATACTCATGACATACTCTTCACTCATTACTACAAGCTTACTGACCACAACTGTGTTGAACACAGCCTCACAAAACTAATCTGTTATCACTTATTGCGACAACTGTGCTGAACTACTCCCTGACCAATGGTCCCCAGCCATATTTATATTTCCTGGCCAGCAGAACCAATACCTAATTCATCCTTTTAATTGTTAGAGGGTAATAATTTTAAATGTCTGAGGCCTTGCGTATTTCTACAATGTTTTTCCCTGTCCGGCAACCCTTAAGGTCAAACAGAAGCTTTTAGAGGTGCTATTATCTGTATTACAGAGAACGAACCTGTTATTCTATGAGAAGAATCCCTTTTCATTACTATTTTTTCTTTCTTCTTAACTGGAAGAAATCCGCTACCCAGATCTGTTATACTGGTCCTATTACAATATGTTAAACCAAAAAATTATTCGACTCTCCAGTGTCTTTAAATATATTCCTGAAATAGTCATTCTAAGTATTGCTATTACATTTAAAGCCTTTTTCTTTTCGTAATTTTTCTTTACATTTAATCTCACTATATTACAGTGCAAGACTCCTACACAAAATGTTACTCATTTTAATTGGAAGGTATATCCAAAGTATTAACACTTAAAGATTTTAAGTGAATGGTATTTTTATGAATGGTTTAGACATACAAGTTACAATACGATTCTTCAAAAATGGTTTTGCAAATATTTCTTAATTGTTAACAAATGTGCCTAAGAAAAATAAGACAATTAAGCGAAATCTCAAGATACACCCTTTGACTTTAAGTGAAAATTTAATAGCATCAATGCCACAGATATATAAGTAAGTTTGGTCTAAATCGGTTTAGTAGTTCTGGATATAAGGTGATTTAGAGAGCAACACCAAGCGTGCGTGAACATGTCAATTCCGTGAAAACCGCATATGCACAAATTGGACCAATTACAATACTTTGCCTTCTACAGCTATAGCGCTAGACGGAAAAGTACAATTAAGAGTTATATTCACATCATGCAAAACAAAATATTTTTTCGCTTAAAATATCTTCCTTTTAAATATACTTGGAAAATGAAATATACCACAGGAACTGAATAAATAAAATAAAAAACAATCATTGAAATAGATCCACTTGAAAAGTATTAAAGCTATAAAAACATTCACTCTTCAAGGTTGGTCATTCACTCGGTTGTACACAATATTATGATAAAACAAAAATGGTTGTTGGCAATATTGTTTCACTCTTGAAACAAGCAAGAATATTCTCAAGTAATACGAAAAGAGTGACTTCCTATTGCTTTCTTCACTGAATATATTGTCATCCAATGCTTACCAAAATGCAAATGTCCACAGTTTGTTCACAAATGTCCACATTCACCACAGTTTGTTCTGTAGCGAACATCAAGATTCTCCACAGAAACAACTATTGACTGGCCCTCACATATGAGATGCATTGCAAACATCACAGAGATAAGAAAGACTGAGAAAAATGAATGTAATCCTTCCATAACAATCTATTCCTATTTCATATTCTCTCTATTTCTAACAAACTTTCACTTGTTTAATGGTGTAACGGAGCAGCCACAATATCTCTCAAAATATCACGCAAGAACAAACCAACCAATTCCTTTCAAATTTTCAAGATAGATTGAGTACAAATCTTACCGTGCTCATTTTCTTGGCTAATAAATCACACCAAACGCTAGTTCTTTAGTTTAGTTGGAGGATTTATCGAGTAAGGGTCTTAGCGAGCCGTTTTTTTAAGTGTTGATTCGGATATACCGGTTTTTTTTTTCAATTGCTTAGTACAACGGACAACTGTGATTTGGTTTCTGGAACGATTTTCTTACATCTTCTGAGATTTTGTGATAATAAGGTGATTTTAATATTGGTAATAAGGGCTGCATTTGCTTGTGGCCATCCCTTTGGGGGGCCTCTTTTTTACGATTAGAGGATATTTATAATCTGTTCTTATCGTTGGTGCTTTGTTTTTGTTAATAGATATGGTGGTGTTATCTTTAGTTGATAGCATTGTGGTGGCTATTGTTTGTATAAATTTTGATAGCACTGACTATTATAGCTTTATTAGTGATAAGAACTTGTGTACTGGAATTAATTTAATTTTAATTTCTTTTACTATTTTGTTATCTTTCATTTTATCTTTACGTACGCTCGTATAAAGCTACTGCTTAGGTATCTTTTGATTAACTTGGGTATCTTGTTTGTTACAGAGTTACAGAGTGGTACGAGATTACAGTGCTGGATTAGGGCACAATGGAAGTCATAGCAACAGCAGCAGGCGCTGCAGTTCGCTTATAGCTCGACGGATGCTGCGTCGGCAGGAGGAAGGAACGATGGAAGAGGAGCCGTTCAGCTAAAACAGCTCCGATGGAGATGGGGGAAGAAGGTTTGGTTGGTTAGCTTGGCATTTCTCCCGCCACCACCTCATTCGGTTGCCCTAAAGCATAAGACTGAATATCTGTGCCTGGAGAAGAAGGCAGAAGACAAATTAGTGGATACCCCGCAAGGTTAACTTCTTGAGTATGTCAAAGAATTGGTCACTGTTAAGTGGCTCTCTGGCACTGACCAAGCACGCCAAAAAAAAAGCAAAAGAATTAAAAGAGGTGGCAGAAGATATGGAGTATTTTGTTGCATTGTATCAGTTTGTGAACAGGACGGATAGGAGAGAGGTGGGCGTGCCACACCAAAACAGACTCGAGCGGTAATGAATTGTTGCGCCAGCTTGAGGATGGTGTAAAGGATGAGAATATTGACGCTCTAGTAGCCAGTAAATGGAGGAAAAAGTGGTATATTAAAGCGGTTGAACTCAATTTTTGGCGAACTTTGCATTGCGCAGTCGTCGTAACTACACGCGTGTTTTTACTATTTTCACAATATACTCTGTATATTTTACAATAATAATTATTAGCGTAAAATCTTTCATTAATTACATTTTTGTACAAACAAGTATATATTTGAAAAAAAAAATTCTTAAAAACAAATGACAATCTATCAGATTTTAATGAGCTCCCGCTTTCTCAATTATAAAAGGAAAACCATTCATTATAAAATTACAATTATTTTTAAGAAAGTCTTTATTTTTAAATCTGTCTTACGCTTATTATCATTCCGTATTTTGTGCAAGATAAAATTATTAATCTGTTTACTTCATATTTATCGTTTTAAGCACTAACAGTTTCATTCACAAAAATAAATATATACATAATATCTAAGTTAAATAAATACTACAAGTTAAATATAGTATTCAATTACCTGTTTTAGCAAAGTAAAGTAATTAATGTAGTTGGGGAAAAGTAAAAAAAATTAACTGACGAAAAGTTTTGTGATAATATTTAAAACTATACACATTTTTATAAGATTTACTTAAGCGACTGCTAAGGTCATACTGATATTCAATAATATTTTTTTTACGAACACCTTACTTACATCTAACATCTACTTTAGAAAATACATTTCTATTAACATTAACTAAAAAACAAAAACGTGCTAGAAGACCGTTTACAAAAATAATCAACTAAATTTAAAACCAATCTGATCTTTTTACTGTTTAACAATCATCACCAATAGAGATAACAAGGAAATAGTAAATATACTTTTTTTTTAAAAGTACTTTTATACTTTTTTATAAAAGTCTTTCAGCACTTTTATTACTATAGTTTATTACTATAATTGGAGCATTTTCAGGTCAAATCATAGTTCTGTTAACAGAACTATCTATTCTACAGTTAAGACGTTCAAGGATTTCTACTAATGTACAAAATAAAAACAAAAACTACAGTTGAAAAAAATAAAAGAAATAAGTTCTATTAAAATGCCTAAACAACTGAAACCTTGAACTCAGATTGCCTAGCACTCATAATGTATAAGAAACGTTTTTTTAAGTATGATAAGAGATAGCATGAACTTTAACCAATCAGAAATATCTGTGTCTCTCTCTATCTCTCTGTTGATAAACATGTGAAAGTTTATCTGAAAAATAAATTAATTTTTTTGAGTACAGTAATTTTAGTTTGGTTCAAGAAGTAAAGCAATATGTAAGCATACGTGAATATGCAATCAATTACATTATATTCAATTTACCGGTGATTGCAAATTGTACGGAAATCTATACATACAAATAAGAAAAAACGTTCATATAAACAATAAAAAAACAGTTCGTTACAATTTCGGCTAGCGAAACATATAGCCCTGCTTTCTGCTCCCTCTGTAAAATTAAACCGTAATAAAATTCTTACGGTACAAATCGTAGGGTAAATTTGGTGCTTCCTTATGGTTACTGATAAATGAAATTGTAAAAGTGATCCCAGACCTCTACCTCACTTACGTTTTAAGAAAGTTTTGTTGACCTACCAATAAACAAATAATTTCTAGTTTAATTCTGAGAAAAATGTTGGTTATAACGCCGATCAACAATTAAGATTAGTATCTAGCGTTTGAAAATTCACTCCTTTGAGCGGTGTATTTGATATTGTTTGGTCAGTCATTCACACAATGGGGCGATACCACAAATCTGTCTTCATTTGGAGAGTTGACGTTCCTTAATATACAGAGTGATTCAGGAGGATAGGGCAATACTTTGACAACTCATTCTAGAGGCTAAAAATAAGAAAAAAGTTCATATAAACATATGTCCGAAAACGATTCAGTTATACAGAGTGAAAGATTTCGCCCCAGAAAGAATTTCAGAACGCCTTAATTTACCCGGAGGAACTGAAACTCCCGGAGGAAACAGATATGGAAAAACTTATTCTTTCTCTAGAATGAATCTTTTCCTTCCTTTAATTCCTGGAATATTAATTTCTGGAAATTAAGGAAATAATTGAGAGCATAGTAATAATCATAGGAGAAAAATTATAATGTCCCAATTTACTTATGACCAAAAACGAAGTCTGAAGAAATTCTGAGTGATATAGCTTTATATTGTTAGAATATAATTTCAAAATAAACAGAATTAAAATAAGGATAATGAAATTTAATGGAAAAGAATTTATAATTGCAAATTTTTATAATTTAGAAATAGGATGGACAAAGTATCCATTGGTTGAGCCGCCGCGCCTATACCACCATCGCACCCCCTTATTTGCAAGCCCCAAGCTATTGAATAACTTGTTTAGTATATTTGGAAATTGGGAAAATTTGTACATCAAATTTTTTTTGAACAAAGGCTGTTATTCAAAACAGCCTTGACAACAATAACAGACATTGTATTTTTCGATTTGCAAAAAGTGTACGACACGGCGTGAAGGAGAGGAATCCTAAATACACTTCATGAGTGAAGTATATAGGGGAATCTCCTTGCATTCATCAGGGGTTTACTCAGTAGATGGTACTTTCGAGTTCGAGTTGGAACGACGATATCCAAAAGTTTTACGCTAGAAACGGAGTAGCTCGGGGAAGTGTCCTAAGTGCACTTGTTTACCGTAGTAACACAGTAATCCGCTTAGAATCGTGGTGTAAATCGACTGGACTCGCTTTTTCCTCGGTAAAAACGAAGAGCATTTGCTTTTCCTGTTGAGGGAACATGTTGAACCTCAAGTGTTTTTATACGGTGAACCAGTTGAAGCACGATTGTGATTTGACGGACTGACGTGGATAAAATATTGAATTTTAAAATGTTGTTGAGAGTTCAAATACCCGTTGAGGGCCGATTGTATATGCATGTTGCGCTTCTACAGAGCTCTGGTCCGTTCCCGCTTAGATTGTCTGGCTTATTTGTCGGCGCGGACCACCGCTCTAAAGATACTCGATGCAGTCAGTAATTCATTTATCAGTCTTGCTTCAGGTACGTTCCGCTCAAGTCTAATTAATGCATTCATAACACAAAGTCGATTAAATTACGAGAAAAATTCTATAATCTTATAAACAGCGTGAATCCTGATGCTATTGTTTATACGGATGGCTCTAAAAATGTTAATTCTGTTTTTTTTGTGATTTGCGGTTAGCAACACAACGTACATCTTTGGTCTACCTAGCACCGTAAATATTTTCGTTGCGGAGTTGTACGCTATTAAGTTGTATGCTTAAATATAATTAGCTCAACATTTCGACACGTACTTTGTCTGCTCAGATTCCATGAGTGCAGTATAGGCGGTTGGTGACGTTCTCCAATAACCCTATTTGACCGTTTGCTGGATCCCCAGCCATATTGGAATTTCAGGCAACGAACGCGCTGATAGTGCGGCACGGCAAAAGAGACTTGTTTCCAGTCTTCTTTCGCTAATCGCGTTGTTTCGAACAATCTTACCTGTTTTTAGGTATATTTTTTTCATTTCCATATTCATATTTATCAGGTCCTTTTGATTTGTTTTTGTAAATTCACAATCAAATCGTTTAAATGAGAAAATACATCAGCTAAGTAAGCCAACAGTAACATATACTCATTCTGATAAAAAAAAACAATGAAAACTGTTTATCCTGGAAAACTACTAATTCAGTGTCCAAAATAGTCCAAAATTCAAACAAATTTTGATTTTGGACTTTTTCTTAACCGCAGTAATAAGTAAATTTTTTAAAAAAATTAAATACATGATTTATTAATTATTAACCCTAGACTGTAAAGATATAATTTACAATAAAAATTATAAGTTTAGTGAAATAAAATGTTATTTACTTTTTAAAAATGTGTTGACACAAAATATTCACAATAACGTGTTCACTGGTTCACTTTATCTCACAACTGGCATCGTTCTGATGTGTAATACTAGATCACGTTTGTACATGTCTAACATGTCTGAACCTGCATAACAGAAGCGTTAGGCAATGTTCTACGAGTTTTTACTTGATAATGGACAAATGGACGAAAAAAAGTTTTAAAAAAATTAAAATAAAAAACTGCCGGTGATTGAAAAATTCCGAATACATATTTGAAAAGGATAAAAAAAACTACATTAATTACATCTCTTGATACTCGCGAGACAAAAATCATGTTGAGCAGTGTAATTTATTGTTACTAGCTTTAAGATAAATTTAATACAATTCGATGATTCATTAATTTTATCAGTCATTCATTAGCCGATTGAATTTAAATCAGTGGTTTAAATTTATTCCATTTCCGCGATAGTTTCTATTCCGCATTGTTAATTTAAACGTAAACGAAATATAGGCATGAAATAAAGAACATGTAACGAATACCCACGATGAAAATAATGAAACTAATATTTTTTCGTTTCTTACCTAACCCTTTTTAAAAGAACTACACACCTTAACTCGTTAAGTCAATTTTTATCTTCAAAATATTTCTCTTAAAATGTTTTTAACAATAATTCGAAAAAAATATTACAATTTATTACTCAAAGTAAAAAATAGTAATTCAAATTAAATACAAAATTAATTAAACAAAATTATAAATACAATTCAATTTGCTAAAAACTTGACAGAAAATGTTGCAACAATATGATAAGTCTAAAAATGAAGTACAGTCCGGATGAACTAAAATCCGGACGAAATTTTTCGTCAGCCTTAACTCGTTTTCAGACGTATGTTTGAAAATTTTTTTCCCTTATTTTTATTGCGGAACCACCGCAAGGTATTACTTCAGAGGATGAATGAGTATATGTTTTAATAACTATGATTTTATATAACAAAAGATAGCGAGGAATTGCAATCAATGACCTTGATAATAAAAAGCCCAGCAGTGTTTCCTTATTTGCATAATCAATTTTTTTTACAGCGCACAATTTCAGAGGGGGGAAAAAGAAAAAAAAATATATAAATATAAGTTGGGTCCGTGCAATTTTAAGCGAAATACAATTTACCCAATTTTTTTCATTGTTTTTTGTTAATAGTGCAAGGCTGAAGATTTTCTGTATATCGCACATTCATAAAACACTCATTGAAATGTTTACCTTGAAATTGCGATCTAGATTAACGCGGTTTCACTGTGCAAGATAAATTCTGAGAACCAATTAATAATAGTAATATATAATATATATATATTTAAAATTTATTATTATTAGTATAATTTATTATTAGTCAATGTATTGTCTGACGGTTAGTTAAAATTAATAGAACCAATTAAACCTAATCCAGTTATAGAAAATAAACCACAAATAACCAAACGTATATGACAAACAGAAGAATAAGCAACTGAATTAAACATCATAGAAAAAACTGAAAAGAATTCAGAAAATAATAAAAATTTATATTTAAAAGTGGTTAATTTATATTTTTTATTATACTCTGATGACTCAGAACCGAGTCATCTGAAGTCACATGCCTCAAAAGCTTTTAATTTGCTGTAAGATTTTTTTAATTCATTTTTCATCAACCATTCTTCTCTGGAATAGCTATTTGCAAAAAATGGGAGGAAATCAAGATGAGGGGATATTCAGCTTCAGCGACACCAACATTCTGTTCAGTGTATCTTAACTACTCTTAGAGTAGCAAATGTAATACACTCTTGCACAAAGAGTGCGACTTTCCTGTGTAAGTTAATTTCACTTAAATCATTGTCGATTTAAGATTCATAATTTAAAATAAAACAAAATAAATAATTACAAACAAGAACATAAAATATATCATAATTAACAATAACACCATTACCTGAAATGTATAATTCTGATAAACAGTAGATAAATTTAATTAATTAAACACAATATTTGTATATAAAAAAAAATTAAAAATAATCCACTGATAAATCAAAAGTACCTTTTATCTAAAAATTTACTAGTTTAATATTAAAATTCAACAGTGCATAGATGTATAACACACAAATTTTAAGATGCGATTCAAAGCAGACATATGTAGGTTTGAATTTAATTTTAATTAAAAGATTTCCAGTTCAAATTGTATTAATTGTTTATTACAGATTAAAAAGAAAAAAAATCTTAATAAATAACATGAAAATTATAACCACTTTAATTTTTATAAATATATACATATGTAAACATATATATATAAGCTTTATGTTTATATAAGAAGAGTTTCTCTTCTATCGTTTTATTCTGTAAGAAAAATAAAATTAAAACAAAAATAAATACTAGTATCAGTGTTTATATAAAGTATATATTTATTATCAATTTAATTTTTCCACCTTATTTACTCCAGGCAAAACTTATTTTTAATAAGATCATTTTTAGTTGTGCAATTCTCCATTTACAACAAAATGAGAACATTCATTTCAAACAATCTCAAAATTCAAACAAAAGCTTATAAGATTCATCAAAATAGTTAAAGGCCACTTCACATGAACTGAATATTATTTTTTTTTTTATTTGTATTTATAACAAATTAAAAATTATGGATTTTTATTTAATGGCAAAACATGATCTAATTAAAATATACAACCTCTTATTTTCCCTGAAGTTTTATATCTATATCAAATAAATTTAATTATAATAGTATTTAAACTGCATCATTAATTTTTTACTAAATCACATATACTGAATGCCACAACTGTAATAGTTGTAAGTAATCTGACATGAATCAAGTTGCTTCCAAAAAGCCATTAAGATATCAAACGTTACACCACCTATGGGTAAAGGAATGATGCGATTTCCTATTAAACTCTTCTCAGAGCTATATTAATGAACAATCTCAGAGTAAGTATTTAACTGGTGCGTCTTGTATGTGTTTCAACCATAATACAAATTAGGATAGGCAGTGTAAAATAATCTAAGTTACCACAACCTATATGTTTGAAACAGTTTGTTGACAACAAACCCCCCCTCACCATTTCTTAGAAATGGTGAGGGGGGTTTTGCAATCATGAGCTAGAAAGACATCTACAGTAACATAAATAAACCTCTGTCGTGCAAAAGTTTTTTATATATAAGGAGCAACAAAAAACTGAACTATTCATTTTTAGATTCTACGTATCAAACTGCACAATAAATATTTATGAAAAGATTGTAATTTTTCCTATTTTTTAAAGAAATTTTATCTCAAGATCAGATTAAATAATCTAAAAATTTTAAAATTAAGGACTAAAAATTTGTTATGTGTTACTGCTTAAGATGGATTCATTAACTGAACAATGTCAAGTCTTGATAAGTGGCACTGTACTTATTAATTTGCTGTATTAAATACAATAATCAAACAGTCATTCATTCGTTCTTATAATCTGGAAATTTCTAGCAACAGTTTTCAGCATTCACAGGCAGTTATCTCTACATACATCTAACTATAGCTTGGATCAAGGATCACCAAGATAGGATTTGTTATCAATCAGAACTTTGAAAAGAGAAATATAGCTGAGCACAATATCATAGATGATATAGGTATCTTTCAACATTTAGAAGACGCCACCGTAGTTACAGCTTTATTTAAAAACAAAGTAGTCATCGGATTTCAGTGGAAAATGGGCCGATATAGGGTTTAACATAGATTCAAAACAGTCTATTAATTTTAATAAATGGTTTTTTATATTTATTTTATAAATATAATTTAACCAAACTTAACCTACGCTCACTAACCTTGACTAATTTAACAGGAGTGTTTTGATTATTTAAACAATTGCAATAATAAATGAATTTATTAAATTAGTCAAGGTTAGCGAGCGAAGTGTAGGTTAAGTTTGGTTAAATTATATTTATAAAATAAATAACCATTTATCAAAATTAATAAAGAGACTGTTCATTTTCCACTACTTTGTTTTTAAATAAAAAAGCTGTAGCTGCGATGGCGTTAATACGCAAGTACCTTATTGTTAATTATAAAAATAGTTGAGGATAATCACTCAAACACAGCACAAACATTGATACCACTCAAAACCACACCTTGTTAGCAGTACTTAAAAATGACAAGCAACCCTGAAAAAGGCTAGTCTCCTGTGGCAACTCTTAAGAATTCTATTTGAGTTACAAATTAATATTAGTTTTATATGCGACATTCATTCAAAAATATCCTGGACAGATGTACAGAGATTCACAGATGAGACCACAATAAAGACAGATGATTTTATAATATATTAGAGACCAGTAACTTTTTACTGGTATACATATACCAATAAATATACTTATATTTAATGGTATACATATTGTGAGTAGTTTTACTAATATCTTGGCAAATAAAATACCTATATCTAATCAACAATGTAAATTTCTTAATAGTACACACTGTATATTGCATTTTGATTTTTTCATAAGAACTATTTCATAAACTGAACCACAACACTTTGGCTTACAAAATGCCCTAATTATGCTTCCTTTGCCATTTTTAATAAATTAAGAAACCATTTAAAAAGTTCTCTTTTACAATATTAACAAAATTTTCTAAAAAAAAAAAATTGTACTGTTATAAATTATTTTTCTCTATACATCCTTTCCATTGCATACATAAATATGTGCTCTAGTAATTTTCATACATAAATATGTGTTCAAGTAATTTTCAATAATGGCTTCTGAATTGTGAATTATTTTGCCATATTTAATACCTTCGTGCATTTATCTACATTATTTCATTTGTTTATATTTTAAATAACTAACATGTACTTTGCTTATATAGATTTTCTATCTTATAATTAATAGTATATTCTGTTTTATCATGGTTCCCTTGATTCAGACAAATGACAATTCCATTTTTTATCCATTGAGTAGCATTTCTACCCATTCCTGAGTGATTTATATACTATAGCATTATGTATCAATTGGAATAAAATATTAAATATTTAAGTCATGCCTTGAGTACAAGCTGTCATCCAATAAGCAACATGTCAAAGCATGGTAGAATTAAAAGAAAAAGACCATATTTATCTATATAAAATTCAAGTTTGTCAAGAACCAAATGGACATGAGCCATTTGGTCATGCCAGCATTAAGCCAAACAGACAGATTAGGCATGTATAACTCTCCACTGATAGCAAAATTTTCATTTGAAAATGAATAATAACTTATGGAAATGAATAATAATTTATAAAAACCACTTACCAACAACTTTTTTTAATGTGTTCAAGACTTTCGGATACCAAATCCATCTTCAGGAACTCAAAAAACTTTATTATTCTTAAAATAAATAACAAACTCATTCATTGTATTAAGTCATTATGTAAAATGTAAAAATGTACAACAGTGGTTGTCAAGTTTTAAAATTTTGTCAACTTAGCATCCAGTCACAATTAAAGTTTCCACTGTTATTGTGACTGACGCTAATTTTTAAACATGACAACCACTGTTTATGTAAAATGTAAAAATGCACGACTTACATTTGAGTTTTATTTTTTTATTTTAAGAATATAAAAATGTTGGTAAGTGGTTTTTATAAATTGTTATTGCATAATCATACCGATGGGCCATGTCTGATAAAATTATACGGAAATGAGTATTGAATAATCCTCAAGAAGCACATGTGTGAAAAGACCATGGTTTGGTCTGATGAACAAATATTGGATAACTGGAAAAATCTGACAAATTTTTGAAACAGTTTGTTAACAAACAATCATTCCTTAGCTACTAATACATCAAAAATTAAAAAATGCTCATTTTAAAATCATCCTATGAAATTATGAGGTTGAAGACTTTAAATTATAATTTTATCTAAAAGGCATAATATAAATAAAAATATAATTGCAATATTGTGTAGTTTTAACAATTTAATTGTTAAACACCTACAATGGCTCATTTTAAAAATAAAATATTGCCATTAATTAAAAAAGCCAATGTCTGGAATTAGTTATTTTAATAAAAACAGTTACATGGATCAAAAAAGTTAAATAACATTGAGTACTTGTATAAAAAACATTCTCTTATTTATGGTTAATTTTTCCCTCATTTCCGCTATGTTAATGCTTTCACAGAGATCTCTACTTTGTCAGACAAAAAATATAAATTTTGGATTAAAAACAATTAAAAAATTTAAATAGTGAGGTTCATTTACCATCTCAGTTACTAGTTTATTAATTATACAATTTTATTTTAGGGTTATTTATAAAAGTTTTACTATTAAATCTGTCGTGTGTTGTAATCTAAAATAATTCCCTTACTTTTTCTCCTTATAATTTCAGTTTAACTTAATATTTCATTTATATATATGCAAACTACGAAAATAAGACATACATGAGAGACTTGTATTATATAGTGTATTTAAAATTTAACAGTAACGCTTTAATAGTTTAACAGTTTTCTATAAAAAAAAAGAAAAACATACGAAATAACGTTTTGTTAATTAGAATTATAAGCAACATAAATTTCTTCAGATATTAACATCTATTGGTTTAAAAATTTTAGCTTGTAAGACGCATTTACATTCAAATCGGGTGTATAACAACAAGAGATGAAAACAAGGTCAAACTGAATAAACATTTTTTAATTAATTATAACAAAATTAATATAAAAATCAAATTCAAAAGACATTCAAACTGAAAAATAAACTAAATACGCTTACTTTAGTCCAAAAGTAAGCATCGTACATCTGTTTACCAGAGCGTCTGCAAACTTTCTAACTTGCACTCTCAAACCAAATTTCGTAAAAACAGTCCGAAAAGAGGTCATTTTCAGTCAAAAATTTAATACAGCATTTAAAATAAATTAATAAAGAAATATTAAGTAATTCAATCACTTACCTGTACCATTTTTGATATTCTTTTGCTCACAGGTTCTTTTATCCACATGTAAGCATCCATGATAGAATAGATTAAAATTTTCCACTCAACACAAAAATAATCGTACACTTATTTAATCATATGCTTTTTTTAACAGAACACACCTATTTTGAAATCACAACAAATCCAACATTACCAAACAATTTATAAAAATAACCTAAAAATCCTTATTTCCCCGCCTCTGTTTCTTACCATACTGTTTCATTAAGTCATGGTCAAAAGTCACAACACTAGCGGGCTCTCTCGGCAAAATATTGTACATACACAATTATTCAAAATTGTGTTTTTAATTCGTCAACAAACACATTCAAACATACTTGAGTGAAACAAAACTGTTAAGGGGAGACGACTTCGGTCGAAAATGCAAGTTTTATCGATTTTTAGATTTTACAATCAAAATATAGTTTGAAATTCCCGCTTTCCAATGGAACCTAAATTGTGTTTCTATGATAACTAAAAAATTTTTATTAACTTATTCAGCAACATATGTTTTCTGGATTTTTTCCTATTTATATCTTCATACCTTTTCTAATAAATATTTTTAGTATTGAAACTAATAGTACTGGATATCGCATTTTTTATTTAGACATTTTAACTAAAATAATAGGAACATTCCTAAAATGTAAGCTGCAATACAAACAATACTGTCAGTCTTTCCTTAAAAAAAGGGGATGTCCTTGTAAGGAATATTCTAATTATGTGTCACAATTGTAATAAATCAGTATTTCTAAAAGTTCAGTAGAGCTATCTTCTAAAACAGAAGTTTAGAAATATGATGTTAATTTGAAATTTGTATATGTTGTGAGGACAATCTCACAACATATGGTGAGATTGTCACCATATGTTATAAAATAAAGGTGTGAGCAAGTAAGGTTTTTTGTTCAGTCATGGATTTGCATGCTTCAACAAAAATTAAAATGTTAAAATGTAAAAAATTAAAATTAAAATGTAGAAGAAGCTGTAAAGAGATGTGCTGAAGTTAGAATAGTCGAAGTAAGATCATCACAGAACAACTTTGTAAGTGTTCTGCGATCAGTGTTGACACAGCAAGGTACTTGATGTATCAGTATTGAGTAAATACTGTTAAATGTACATCAGAGAAGTTTTCTAGGGAACATGAATGTTTTAAAAATGACAAAGGTTACAGTGGGAGAATGGAGCTTACAGGAGCAGTAGAAGTATTTCAACATTCTGCCAAACAATGTTCAATATATCAATTATTTAAGAGATTCCAGAGTGTAATTGAAGACAATCCTTACAGTGATGAAGTCAAAATAATGAAATTAGAATGTGTAGGTCATATACAAAAAGGAATGGGTTTGAGGTTACAGAGACATGAAAAGAAAACTTTACCAGATGGAAAATCTATGAGGGGTAAAAACAGGCTTACAGATGGTGAAACTGATAAATTGCAAGTTTACTATGGCAATGCCATTTAGAAGCAGTGGTAAGTGTTTGGGCAACTTACCTTAAGTGAAGAAATTTTAAAGCTAGTCAAACCTATTTGTAGTATCTAGCTCACCCTGAGTTATTGAAAAAAAATCTTCATGATCTCATTTAGAATCAAATTAGCTTTAACAATATAGTTTGGACAACATTTTCTGAAAATGTATTTGTTTCAATAAAAACTATCTATTGGAATGTATGATGTACTATCATTTAATGATGGCTACTATAGTAGTATTCATATAAGGAAAGCAGAATATGTACTCAGAAAAAAGGAAGACAAAGAGACAAGTAGAAAGAAAACTGCAGCCAGATGAACTGCCAGACTATGGACCAGGCAAGTTTTAATAGTCAACTTCAAAGCTCATTTCCTGTAAGTATGATTTTTTCATACTTATGAGCCTTTTTCTTAGAAACTACTGCATGTAGGAGCATGAAATTTTGACAATGGCATATTGGGACTGTTTTGTATGAAAACTCTAAAATCATAGCCATATGTCAATATATAATAAGATATGATAAAATCCATTAGAAAAACGAGCAATTTTTAGGACGGTTTTAAAAAAATTGTATAAAATGTAAATTTTAAAACAGACAAAAGATTTTAGTTATTTCCTACCAAAAAATATAATATCCTAATAACCTTATACAAGCAATCCATTTAGATTTTATGAGGAAAGTGACAAATTTTGAATGCTTTTCATCTTTCCAAATTTTTACATTATTAAATTGTATTTATTTTGGGCTACCTTGGATGTAAATTTTAAATTTGAGGATTGTACATTTATTCAAATAAGTGAGTTTTGATAAATCACTGACTATAAAACAGTATTAAAGAAAAAATGAGAAAGTGTTTGAAATATTATTACAGAAAATAATAAAACATAAGAAAAACAAGGCATAAGACTGTACGAGGCAGACAAGGTTGTATGTACTAAGCAGAATGAAGGAAAATAAGTTATGCATGAATTAAATAGTCAAGGAATAGGACATAATTTACGAATAAGTTTGGTTGTGAATATACACGAGAGTACTATGAGAGTAATTTAATAACTCTTAACTCACCTTTAAATAAACAAGTTAGCATTTGAAATAATTGCAAAATCAATTTACTCTTTATAATATTTAACCAAAATCACTCTTTTCTTATTTTATAACCCTTTTTTATTATAAATATTCACTATATTTTCAATCTGATTGTAAATAATTTTACAATACAAAATTAAATTAACTTACTGTCTAGACAGTATTTTTTCTTAATTTTTCTAATTAAGAATTTGATGTCTTTTTTTTCTTAACATTATTGTTAACAAATGAAATAAGGTTTACTTTTTCTTTATTCTTTTATGCATCATATGACCCTGTAATTTTCTTCTTTCTCAATGTTCAATCATGTAGGCATGATCCTTTTTATTTATCTTTCACTTCTTATTTCTTCTTACTTAAAAGAATAGTTTATATTGACATATTGCCTTGCAGTTCTCCATACAGCTCAGATGATCATAGTATCTCATAATTCTTCCATATTGTTTCAATGAAATATATTCTTCATAAATAATTATATTAAAATGTTCCAGCACCTTTATGTCATGAGACATTAGCATTCGAAAGTAACTGAATGCAAGAATTGCGTGTGAAAATTGGTCCTGCAGGCTGACTAATATTATCATTCACAATTATCACAAAGATGACTACTGAATTATGAGATACACAATCAGAATTGTTGAAATTGAAAGGTAAATGTACAATTAAATCAACTATCAAAAGGATACAAACATTTCTTAGTAGCTTTGATCCTCAAATTAACGACAGTTATTTGTTAACCATTAAAGTGAGAAATTTACTAGAACTATCATAAAAAATATGTCAATTCAATCTAAAATTGAAGAATTAGATTCTGATCCCAATATAGCAAATGATTAGATTCATATTTAAGACAACTTGTGTGCCACAGAATGTGAATTGAGGCCACTAATCAACTTCAATAATCCTGATAGCCAGAGTTCATACATCTAATGTGCTGGGCAACCCAATTCAATTGCCACTGGTTAAGTTAACCAGAATTTAACTGTAATAAACTAGAATGGCAATATTATTTCACTATGTTCAATGATCTAATCTACTGAAGAGCTGATCTTTCTGATATACAAAAACTACTTTACCTTTATTCTTCATTAAAGGGCACTATACACTTTATACTTTTTTTTATAGTTTCAAAAATTAGCCCATTATCAATAAGAACTATTCAGTGGCTATCAATTTATTAAAATAGATACAATAATAATCTACATCTTGCCATTCATGATGTAGAGAATACACTTATTAACTCAATTCAACAGGAATCTACATCTAGCACTTCTCATTTTATTAATGGTTTTTGTTCATCTGTAAACTGGCTGAAGGCTATAAACTTGCAAACAGATGCAAAATTTAATTAATTTCTTGAGAATAGAAGAAAACTACTGGAAAAAGTGTCTGTTAACTTGAATTATAAAACTATATCCCAGCTGTTACCCAAGAAATTAAATAGACATAACTAAGATAATTCACAACAATATTATAATAAAATTTATAATACAAATCATCTGATTACCATTCATTTGTTACATGTGCGATTCAAACCATCCTATTTACAAATGTTAAAGATTCAAAGATTAAATGTAATTAATCAAAAGGAATTTTTAACAAACAACCATTGTTGTCTTAATTGCCTATGTCCTGGTCATCTTATTAAATATTGTCCTAGTAAATATGACTGCAAACTTTGTTTGAAAAGGCATCATTCATTAATCCATGAAGCATTTGATTCCAATAATGATTCGATCATCAACTACGCTGTTAAACTGCAGACAAGCAATATTTTTTCTGGGTGAAAAACACTTCCATGTTATTATCACCAGGACATGATATATTTGTTGTAATAAATAAAGATATATCACATATTATATCTCAATGTAATAAAGTAACAAAACCATCTGCTTTACGGCAAATGTTATGAATAGCTAAAACTCACTACAGGAATTTAAATACTTGAATGTAAACAGATGGCCCTAAGAAACTGTAGAACATAAAACAACATTTCATTATCCCCTAAAATAGTTTGCATAGCCCATAGGTTAAACTTGTGATGCAATGCTGCATAACAGATACAATCCAGAAGGATGTGGTGCACTGTTAGTTGGCAGTACCTTGGGAGAAACACCCTAATTGCCCCAGAACAATGCGGTTTCCACCAGGGTAGACTATCTATTAATCACATAGTTGCCCTGAAAGCTGCTATTCAAAAGCGCCTTTTTATTTTGCCAACACCTGGTTGCTGTATATTTTTTGATTTGCAAAAGGCATACGACACAGCATGGAGGAGAGGAATCCTAAATACACTTCATGAATGGGGTATACAAGGATCCTTGCATTTAAAAGGGGTTTCCTCAGTGGTCAGTCCTTCTGAGTTCGAGTTGGAATGATGGTATCTGAAAGTTTCATGCTGGAAAACAGATTACCTCAGGGAATTTTCCTAAGTGTTACTATGCTGTAGCCATAAATAGTAAAATTGCGTGTGAAAAAAAAAACATTGTGTTCTTTATTTGGAGATGATTTTTCTATTTACATAGCATGTAGAACATTAACTAAAGGTGAGAGGCTGCTTCAAAACACAATACCCCGCTTAGAATCGTGGTGTGAATCTACTGGATTCACTTTTTCCCTGGAAGAAACGAAGTACAGCTGCTTTTCTGGTATTATATGGTGTTACAGCTGTATTTACATGATGAACCAATTGAGGCATTCACAAGGGTTAGATTTCCAGGAATATGATTAGACTAATGACTAACATAAAGGAAGGAATACCATTTATATACAAAGTGTCAGGCTCACTAACAAGTTCCACAAAATGTTATCGAGTGCGTATGTGTGCCTGCGCCCTACTAACTAAACCTCCATCTCTGATAGTCCTCCCCCTTTCTGGAAACTGCTGTGAGGCATTATTTCAGAAAGGGAGAGCTTACCTTTCTGCACCAGGCATCAGAGTGACCATGATTTCACCACATCCAGGCGATCCCCACAGGTTTGGGAGAGCCCCCTGGACACTCACCTGCAGCCATGTCCTCTGCACCAGAACTCTCAGGTGCTTGTCTGCTTTCTTGCTTCTTCCTCCGTCCAAAGCATCTCCATAACTACTCTGGAATACCTAACCACAGCAAGCCAGTGCTCTTCTTTGGTTAGCCTGGAATTCATAATTTCCTTGGGCGGGAACATAACCTCCGTACCAGGAGTACTTCAATGTTTTTTCTTTTTTTTTCTAGTTAATTGCAGAAACGAAGCTTATCTTCCTGCTCTGGTCCCTAAAAACGATCTCCTCCAGCCTCCTCCTCCCTATGAAGATGATGGCCTGGGTATTCTCAATCGCAATCTGCAGCTCACTACCCTCCATCCAACCCACATTACATTTGGCGGTCAACTTCCTCTCTGTCCTGGCGATCACAATAAGAGCAAGGTCATCTGCATATGCCAGGGTCTCCGCACCTTCCGGCAGCCTCAACTTCAGGACCAAGTGATAGGCCACGTTGCACAGAAATGGACTCAGGACTGACCCTGAGGAACACCTGCCATGATGCTCTTACACATACGCACTCCCTCGGAATCATACACAATAGATCTATCATAGAGATAGCTACGTAGGATCCTTCTTAGATCCCCGCTAATTTTCCACTCTTTCAATGCACCCACGACCATGATGAAAGTAACAAGGTGTCGCACACCCAGCGTTGCGCAGTGGCTCGTCCCAAAATCCTTTTCCCGCCATGATGTTTAAATTCGTTTATGCGGTTGGCGCACAAACAGAAGCAAGACATCAATGTGATTAAAGGTAGAATTATCAAAAATAAACAAACTTTTGAAACATAAAAGAATAAAATTTATTGACGTATATGAAAATTGCCGTCGAAATGTGGATTTTTACTCTAATATTTATAAATAGGAAGTGCCGTACTCAAGTGTGCGTGTACACGCACTTCCAAATAAATATGGAGTGTAGGTTTTTTTGTTTCTTTTATATAAAATTTAATTGACTGTATGTGGAGTCGAGAATTATGATCTGAATGATTAATTTCGTTTATTTCTTAACAATATAATAATTTCTAATAATTTTTCTTAATAAACAATTTACCTTGAATTAATTATTAATGTACTATTAGATACAGAGTGGTCCAGAAAATAATTAACTTTAATTATTTTAACTCAAAATGAAAATATAATGGAAACATTTTATATAAAGTAGAAAATAAAATAGTTTTCATTAACATAAAAACCAAAACCGACCCTTTTGAAAATATAAAGAAAAATAAAAAATATTAACAAAGAGGACAACTACATGTCTTATTGCCAATTTTTTTTTTTTTCATTTAAATATCAATATTTTTTCCTTGACATAAAATTATTCATGAGGTATTATAAGAACATTAAATAGAAGTTGAAGTATGTTATTTAAAAAAGTAGTCAATTAAATGAAATTCTATGATAACACTTAGTATATTTTCATATGTTGTAATACACATAACAGATAAAGTAAAAACTCTTAGGCAAACTTAAATAAATTAATACTTCGACTAAAACCTATATTAAAAATGAAACATCAAAATACGACGGACTAAGAATTACAAGATAAAAATAAACTTTCATCGTGTTCTTTAACTTCTCACTTATTAACTGTCATATAACTTGTGTTTTTTCACGTTGGTAGTTTTCGAGAGTTTCTTCTCTCGTTTTTTGCGGTGTTATTCTCCTGAATTTGTTTATTTGCATGTTTCAATCTAATGTAAGTTCGCGTTCTTACTAAGCAATGAATTACTTCTTCAGGAAATTCATTTTTTGTCTTATTCATGACGAGCATGAAAAAAGTAAATGAGATGTTATATCGTAATGAGTAGAAGCTAGAATTATTTAAATTTGTTAATTCAAGAAATACCTGCTGATTGGAAGAATGTTCTCTTTATTATCCGATTGATGGATGATGTAGGGATAGAGCCAGGAATTCATTTTTTTGTAGGTTTTCTGACTTTTCCACTACCGCGTTTTGGCTTTGTATATTTAATTTCAAAACAGTCAGCACTGAAATGCTCCTCACAGATTCTGGCTACAAACAGATCATACAAGTATTATTAATGTATACATACTATTAACATCGAATAAGGAAATGATTTGAACAGAAAAAATGTTAGTTAATATTATTAGTATTGTTATTTTGTAAGTTTGAAAAAATAGTTCAAAACCAAGCCTGAAAACTTTCATAAAAACATGATAATTTTAGTTCTCAGTAATTATTGTTCTATACATTTATTTTCGATATTGTAGATGGAAAAATTGTTCAGAGTAATAGTTGATTTAATACTTGAAAGATTTTTATTGGTGATAAATCGATCTTCTATACCTGTATCGAAAATTGGGTTTAAAACAAACATTATTTTTTACATGGATTTTAAGATTTTTTGATACAAAATAAAAAACCGCTAAAAAACGTGCACAACCCAAGTAAAAATGTAGATAGGGCCCTTATATGGCGCATATAAGGAACATATATGAACATTTATGCAACATATATGGTCATATATACATATATGGCCATTTATATGGGACGTAAATGGCCCATATATGGCTCATATATAACACTTATATGCGTCATTATATGACCATATATGTGATCATATATGCTTCATATATGTGCTCTATAAGTCTTTTATATGGCTCATATATGTTGACATATATGACCCATACATGGCATTCATATATGATCCGTATATGGAGCCCTATATAAATTTTTACTTTGGAAAGTATCCGCAGTTAAGAGTAATTAATGACGAATTTCTTGAATAAATCAATTAGTAAAGTTAAAGATTATCATATATCATAATATCCAAGTAACTTATTTTATAATATTCTTAATAATTCATAGGGAGTTTCAATGCGCAAAAAAACAGCCAAATGAGTCGTATTTGTCCTTTATAACACACACCCATTAATAGAATATTTTTTCATATATATTTCACAAATTTCGTAACTTTATTATTTCAGTACATACATGTGTATACGAAAGGATTTGCCAAACATGTATTAAAAAAATCAATCTAACTTTATATTGAAGCCTGAGGGGACATCTATGCAAACATTTAATTTATATAAATCACATAATTTTTTAGATTAATTAATTTTAGAACTTAAAATTTAATAATAATTGAAGATGAAGTCAATAAGTTCAGAGAAAATTTCATTCCATTGATCGATTAGCCAGTAATGTATTCTTTTCATTTTTCCCATACAGGCATTTGAATTCGAAATTTAATCATATTTATTTCATCAAAATTTAAATTCAGATAAAAAACACACTTTTGAACTTACCATGTTCAATTTTTATATTATCACGTGATTTTCCGCATTTTTGTAGCCACACACTTTGTAATGCTTCATTCTTGCGGGAACAGAAAATATTTCACGTTCTTTTTCGCTGGCGAATCAGTTCTGCTCAAACAATTGGGGAAATAACACGACGGCATATTTACATTTGTATCAGAATAAATTTGTATAAAAAAAAAATAAAAAACACTGTTTAAAAGCGAATAGTTATAAAATCGAGAAAATTCAGAGACAAACTATCCGTGTAAAAGCTAAAACAGAATTGTCTTCAGAGAGAAAATTCTTTTCTGCTATGTCCAGGTAAAAAAATGAGTCAGGGTTGTAAAACAAAACGGATTAAGATATCAAACCTGAATGCAAAACAGTTGTTCTCTTTATTGCACGCGGTTTAAAATGGTTTACCTAGAAAATCCCTTGCATTTCATTTGACTCATTAGAAAAATATGTTAATTGAATATAAAATTATTTTTCACTAAACAACAACTTTTTATTTTATTTTTATTTCAGTATTATAAAGTAATATTCATTTTGGTATCCGTAAAAAAATAAGTAATATCTCATTTTCCCGTGTAAGTTAGATTATTAAAAGCAATTTCTTTCAAAAATTGTTTTGTGATAATATTTTTAATTAAACTAAAAAATCATCAATTCCGAAGATTGACCAAAATAAATAATATCAGATCTTTAGTTATAAAATTTTGAAATAAGTTATCTCCCATTTAGTTGATTTTCCATTTTAACAGCATTAAATAGTTTCAAATAATAAATGGAAAATATTAGTAAAAAAAATATTTTATGAGCATAAAAAAAAAAATTATCGGTGATTCGATACCGAACCCCACGAATAGCAAAAGGAGTCGTTACCATAGAGCCACACACGCTACTCGGCAACAAGCTCCTCCCTGTGCTTGGGCTCACAACCCGGAAAGAAGGTATTAACCACCCTTTGTAACAGCCCACTGGTCAACACCAGAAGAGATTGAACAAACTTCCTAGTAGCAATGTGATATGCATTCCCCCCATCCACCTTTCTGTCCACCTTTCTACACAGATCCCTCCATCTCTCCCTCTTCACCTTCCACATGGCTTTCTTGAACATCTTCCTGGCTGCATGATACGCTTCCCATGCCTCTTTACTACCACTGCCAACTTTTCTTCTACCTTCCCTAATGTACTTTCTGCTTGATATTCTTAGTCACAACATCTGGACACCACCAGTATACTGGTTTCCTCCTTCCAGCACCAGGGGCAGGCTTCAGTGCTTGGCATGCTGACTCAAGCACATCAACCATATCCTGAAGAGTCAGCCTCAAATTCCACAACTTTGCTCCTGAGCAGCTTCCTACATAACTCTGTTTCTTTCGGGGAGATCCTCCACCTCCCCCTCCTAGCTTCTGTGGCAAGGCTTGCAGACTGCACCTTGCAATACACATACCGGTGGCTCAATGACTCTTCAGTCAACATCCTCCATACTTCAGCCATCCTGCAAATATCTTCTGTCACAAACGTTATGTCCAGAACACTACAATAATCATGTCGGACAAATTTTTGTGACATTTCCAAGATTTAGACACACCAAGCCACTGAGGTCCATCACCTCCATAGGCTCCTGCCCCTTGTATCCATCCAGGTACAATCCCATGCAGCATTCTTAGAATTACAGTCACCAGCTATAATGATTTCCTTAGTGATTACCCCAGTTGAGTCTACTTACTCCTCCATGAAATCATTAAATCATTAAAGGTAGTTTTATAGGTAAGTTAGTATAGCTAGTTACTCACTTATTAAAGACTTGATTTTTATACAAACTTGTTATTCAAGAACTGTACTTGTGCTTATTTATCTAGTGCATATGTTTTATTACAGTTGCTATTTATTGTTATTATCTATACTAATTAATTATTAATTACTATATATATTATATTGTGGTGTATTATATTCAGTTCAGATTTGCAATCCAAACAAAGTCAATATAGTCAATCTGTTGTATAATTGAAATGTTTGTGTTAAATTAATTCATAAAGGAAATCACAGGGTACAGACCTTGTAAACATTTCACTTATTTATGTGTTGTGGAAATAAATACAATTAATGTTAAAATTTGCTTTTTGTATTCATTTAAAGAACCCTCATTCGGTATAATTTATTAGCCTCACAGTATTCATGGCAAGATTTGTATAAGCATCAAAATTATTATAAAATAAATTTAATAATTATAATTCAACGTGTTAATTGAATAATACTAGCCTGTTAGGGCTCACTTTGCTCGCCCACCCCATCTAGCCAGGGACTCCACCTCCTAGACCCCCCTGCTGTGTTTGTTATCCTCTTGGTTGTGAAAATAATACTGACAAATAACAATTAAAGTATACAGATTTACAAATACCTAAAAAAGAAAACTAAATTACAAAAGACAGCAGAGAGTAACTAAAGTATACAGACTTTTAATGAGGAAAACTTCACCCTCATGCGGACTAGGAGCTCGATTTATGACAAAGCCTTTGGGATAACAAAAATCTATCTTGAAAATATGAAAATAATTGGTTGGTTGGTTGGTTCTCACATGATGCTGCTGAAAACACAGACAGAACTTGCCACAAACTTCAGCATTTATATATATTACAGGAAAAAATTTTCATGAGGTTTATATGTTAAAATGCAATTTTGTTTATTGGGCATATATAGATTGGTATATTAAAACGTATGAAAAATATCAAATTATAATGAAGATTCAAACCCAGAACATTCTGAATGAAAGATGAAAATACTACCACTTTGTCACAAATACCATATAATTAAACTATTATTCAATTGATTGTATGGGTTATAAATAAAGAAAATAAAATGAAAATAAGTATACTAAAACTAAAATTTATTCAAAATAACATATTTTTCTAATGTTATAAAACAGTGAAATACAATGAAAAAAAGTGGTTAATATAGATAAAAATAAAAATATTCAAGACTAAAATTAATTTCTTTATAAAATTAGATTAATTATTTCAATTATTAATTATTTATTATAAAGATCCTATAATCATAAGTTAATTTTTGGTTCAATATAAAAAAATCAGTACTTTTGTGAAACACTTTCATTATCCTACAATCTTTTGTAGTCCAGTCAACTTTATTCAAAACCTACATTAAAAAAAATCATTACAGCAACATTAACAGACTTTGTACATTTAAAAAATCTCTTATAAATGGTTAAGCATAACATAAAATTTTTATTAACAAATAATTTTGGTCTCCTTCAGTAAAAGTAAATATAAAATTCATAATCAATTTTTATATTAAAAATTATTGATTATGAATTTAATTATACACCAGGCCTTTTATTATTATAGTCAAGGCCACTTTGCAATAGTTTATTAATCCACATTAGTTTTAACAGATTATTAGAACAATGAATAATAATGTTCATCAATGTTACATTTTGTTTTTTAATTATTTGCTTTTGCCATGAATGTACACTTTTGTGCATTTAAGCTTAACAAGTTTAATTGAATGTTGAATATTTCATCAGATATTCACCTTCATCAGTCAACAGAGATGAATTTGGACATAACAGAAGGATGTAAGATTTAACAAAATATAAAATTAAATTATTCCCACAGCTTTGAAAGTTTATTTTTAAAAGCCACCAATGTTTTTTACTTTTTAACTAAACTATACTTCTGATTTTCATTATCAACCAAAATTTAAAAAAATTCCATTATCTTTAAAAATAAACATTATCTTTATTCAGTATACATGCTCATAATAAATATAAAATACCTCACTTATATACTTTATTTACAACCTTATTATCTTATTTTATAATAAATAAATAGACATTTAATACATACACAGATGAATTATTATGATAGTGCCATATTTAGTATAGCAAAATAAAAATAAAATTAAAAAAAATATTGTATAAGAGTTTATTATTATACATATAAAAAATGATTAAATTATTTTAATATTAATCAAATAAATTTTTTTTCTATACCAACTACAACAATAATATCACTAAAAATAACTTATCTCTTATATAGAAATATGGCAGCAGCAACATTAAATGTATATCATATTAAACCTATCTATATAAAATACATTTCTAATAGTAACTATAAAAAATAATAGTATAATAAAATAGTGCATATATAATATGAAATATGGCTATATCCAATATATGTGGTAATATATCCACATAATCTATTAAAAAAGATAATATCTATTAAAAATATAATAGTAGTTACAATTAGTAAGCTACATATTAAAGCAAATTCTAAGCACAACAACTTCTCCATACTTGAATCTTTTAAATGCATAATCAAGGATGTGATAAATATTACACAGACCTGCCCATGTGGTTACACCAAGAATTGCAACAATGCTTCTAAGGTTTTTTTTACATTTAAAATATATAAAATATAATCTATATATTTATTTTCAGAAAGAAATTTTTAAGTTTACAGTATATATAGTTTTATATATATAGCTATATGTAGTTACAGTTACAGTTATGTAGTATATATAATTAAGTTAACAGTATTAAATGTTTAAAGTCAATGTTTTTGAGTTAGCCATAACCTTTTTGTTTTTAAATACATAAAACACACATTATATATTTATCTAATTTATAAAAAAGAAAAAAAATTGAATTTGTGAAAATTTCTACTGTTTATAAATTTTGATTCAAAAAATATATATATATATATATTTTTTCTAAGTTACATTTTCTATGTATATATATATATATATATATATATATATATATATATATATATATATATAGAAAATGTGTCATATTGTTTTTGGAATTACCTCAGTTGTTTCATTTTAAAAATTGTGTCATCAAAAACAATAAATTATTATTTAAAATACCTCTATTTCTTTGTTAATAACTTAAATGTAACTAATAATATTTTTCAGTATTTGTAACTAACAAAACAGGTAGTAGACCAATCTTCATTATCTCTCTGCTAATTTATATAAAAAAATGACTCTTAAAGTTTGCCTGTGAGTTCATTAAACTATGTTATTTTTGATTTTGCAATAAGATATTTTCCTTATTGTTTTTTTTTCATGAATGTTTTTATTTATTTTCAGAATTTACATTTTGTTCTCTATGTAACATACATGATGTATTTTTACTTTTTACATGATGTTCATGATGTTCAGCTACATTGGATTTTTTACTTTTTTTAAATCTCTTTTGTCTTTATATTTTTCCTATAATTCTAATTACTAAGCTCTCTGTTATCTTATTATTGAATTTATTATTTAAATATCTTTTACCTTTTACTTCTTTTCTTTATTTGAAGTAATGAGTAAACTGTTTGTTAATATTTTCTTACACATTTATTCTGTTATATAGTTAGTGTTAATAAGTTTCTAGTTGTAATTATACAATTCATTTCTTTATCTATTTTTCTGTATTGTGTTTTCTATAAGCATATATTCATAACACTTTGGATAAACCCATTACAATGTTCTTACTATCAGAGTAACATAATCCTTAACATCAGTTTAAATAAAATATTGACATTTTTAAAACATTACTATAATCTCAAAATTTAAGCTAGCATTATGGAAATCAGTAATCAGTATAACACAACAAATATAAAATATTGATATTCAAACAATTTTATTTAGAAAGTGTAACTCGGATGAATATTGAAAGAAGAAAACCTCGGATGAATATTGTGACCTTTGTAATCAACTGAAAACAGTCAGATTAGACTCAGCAATCTGAAGAGTTAAGAACCTTTCTATGTTTTTCAATATGAGTTAATATTAAAAAACACAAACAAAGAATAACATGAAATTTTATTAATTATATTATGGGTTTTATTAATTATTATTTAATAATTCATCATTTTATTTTATGGAGGGTACGTATCTTATGCATGCACATATGGAATTGCTGGTGGCAGCAAGTGGTTAGGACCATTATTTATGCAGATAATTATATGATATTTAATGTTATCCTTTTTTTAAATAAATAAATTTTTTTAGGAAAAATAAACAGGAATGAAATTTTACAACCAAAAAAACTGGAAGTGAAATAACTTTACCATTTTCAAAATATAAGCCAAACCCCTCATATTTTTATTCCTTTCCAGGTTCATAGATCAAACACTAAAGTCCCACAGCTACTTGAACATCATCATCAGGCACAAATTCAAAGAGCCACAAACTGTAACTATAATTTGTATTTCTAAGGAAATAAATACTAAAATATACAGAAATGATAAATTATTTTAACAATTTATACAATACTTATTTTTGACCATATCTTTATAAATAAGTGATGGAATAATTTTAACAGTAACCACTTTTGGAGCCGCTTCAATGATTGCATATATTTCTTGATCGCTTAAACCAACAACATCATGTCCATCAACTTCTAACAAATGATGTTCTGTAAGTAAACCATTTCTAGTAGATGAAGAATTTTGTACTAAACCAATAATTTTACCATTCTTAAACTGGATTCCAATATTACCAATGCCATCCTTTTGAAGAGTAACTGGTCTTTCCAGTGGCCTGGACAATTAAATAAAAATAAATCAAAATATGAATTAATGAAGATAAATATAGTAGTAATGCACTTTAAAAAGATTATTTTTTAAATTATTTTCTACAGTGTGCATGCACACGTGCACAGACAGAGAGAGAGAGAGAGAGAGAGAGAGAGAGAGAGAGAGAGAGAGAGAGAGAGAACAATCTATATCAGTTATAAAGTTATAAGATGCTGTGTGTTAACTGGCTATATAAGTTTACATATAAAAATTTAGCTTTAAGGCATATGATAATGCTTGATTTTAATAGCTTCTCTTTCTATATGCTACTATGTGACCTGATAAATAGTCCTCTGGATCAATTAAAGATGGTTTTAATTGTTTTTAAAACAATTTATTTATACTGTATTACAATAGGGATTACACTCCTCTACATTCTACCTTTTGCAGGAATTTAGTGGTGGCAGGAATTTCTTGGTGAATTACATCATAAAAGATAAGACAATATTAAATTAAAATGATGTTTCAAGTAAACATTAAATTTGTTTTTTAAAACATTAATTTCTCTTCATAATAATGACATAAAATCTAAAGTCACAGTTACAAAACAAGCTTGACTGAAGTTTTTATGAGTATTATGTTATAAAGAAAACAACATTTTGTACCACTACACTAAATATTAGTGGTGCTGGTTTCCAATCGTAAAATAGTCATTCAAAATGATTTTCTATTTACATTAACAGAAACTATTAATTGGAAATGGTACTGTTGTATATCGTTCAGCACTCATTAGCAGTTGCTAAATACCTAAGATCAAATGACTACAAAATAAGACAACTTTTGCAGTAATAAGATACAGAGATGCTTTCTGCTTCGATGTGAGACCAGTATGTTATAATGATATAAATTCAACCTATCATTTTAATATGAAGTGCACAAATGATTATTGAATGCTTAATTATATTTTATATTTATTTATACTCTCCTAAAATACTATTTTTAATTCTTTTTTATTCATTCAAATATGTTTAATGCCAATGTGCTGGTTGTGTGTGAGGAAGCGGTTTACATTATCAGTAATACATATTCTGCACATCTACAAAACACATGTTGAAATTTAATCAAAAATTAAGATAGTTAACTTTAGATTGAATTTGAACCATGTTACTCAATGTCAGTTTTTATCATTGTGATTCAATTAGCAGAACTGGTCAGTCTGACGTGAGCTAAAATCAATTATTGAACAATAATTTAGTATAATTTTGGTATAAGACAATGAAACTGCAAAAAAATGTTTTACTTAGAAAAACATATGTACAAGTGAAAAGACTTTGAACCAAGAAAATTCAAATAATCTTGTGAGGTCAAGAAAGGTAGATACTTGAGGTAGCTATTATGAGGATATTATGAGGTGAGGTTAAGAAAGGTAGGTTGTGAAGTAGATAGGTATTTTAGCAATGGATATCTATCCCTTGCTAAAATTGTTTTTAGGCTTTAAAATCACTGCATGAATTACCAGTCTAAAAGATCTACATTTTTTTCGGAGCAATTTATTTTTTTACACTTATTCTTTCTGTATTATTTAAAATTAAAAAATTGCCCTTCATATAAACATATTACTTAGATTTTGAGTTTTTTTCATAATAATAATAATAATAACTAGATGTACCTAAATTTTCTGCATCCTAATCTAACGTGAATTTAAATATATACTCAAATATTAATGTCACAAAATATTCTTATTTTATTCTTTATTATTATTTACTTAATATCATGTATTTTCTGAGATTATTACTTTACATCTCTGACTTTTATGAATTAACAACAGATTATAATTATTTCTCTTTTTTATTCATTAACTTTGTTCATTGTAATACTGCTCTAATCAAGACTTTTCTATGATCCTTCTGAGCAGTTGTTAGAGCAGTACTTCTTTATTATCTATGAAATAGTTCACATACCATTCCTGATATTATCAATATGTTGTATACATTAAATATCATAACCATAGTGATTATAAACAACCTGACAAAACACACCCTCTTAAAAATAGCACAGCCATTCTCTGAACAAGCATCCCATGCCTATGTTACTAGAGGAAATCAGGAGTGAAGCGATTTCCCACTGACTTCTTCACAGAAAGAAATGTACTACTGCATATCAGCAAGCAAATCCAATGAAATGTAAGCAATATTCAGCTCTTCAAGTGATATCTTGACTCTATACACGACAAGAAATGACTGCATGATGAGCTTATTGCTTTCAAAGAAATTATTGTATTTAAGATATGTTACATGGGTTGTGGCAATAAGAAAAACTGTGATAAATATTTTTAAATAATTAGTGATCAATTTAGTGTACAATTATATTATCTCAAAAAAGTGTTTAATTACATTATGAATACAAGATCTTTATATGTATTATATGTACATAATCCTGAATATATACTTACCTAGATAAAGTAACAGGTAACATAAATAATAAAAAATAAAACATTGATATAAATAATATGATAATTGACAATTTAGGGAACAGAGAAACTACCTAAACTACTTAATGGTTAACTTACTCAGTTTAATTTTGAGATCAAATAAAAATTAGAGCGACAAAAAATTGTGAAAAATAATAACTAAATCATTTAGTAGTAATCATCAATCAATTAAATACTACCCTATTTGAAGTTATTGAAATGTAAAATGTTTCTGGCTTGAAGTGGGATGAGTATTTAGAAGTGGGTTTACACGATACACATGTCACCAATAAAAGTCATGTGACTCTATTACAATGTAATTGAAAAAAAAATTAAATAATTATAATAAAATATGGATAACAGAAATAATAAAGCATTTACCTATCACAAACAAGAACTTTAATTCCATTAACACCACTTTTGTGAAACAAATCATGAATTTGTTCTTTAGAAAACCCAGCAACATTCACGTTATTAACTTGAAGAACTTGATCACCAAATCGAATATTACACATAGCAGCAGGAGATTCTTTGCTCACAGAGCTCACATGGATGCCATTGTTTCTGGCAATTAATCGCAGACCAACTTTTCCAGATACATCTTTGCATAGAATTACCTATGTACATAAAGGAACAATATGAAATTGCAAATTAGAGCATTGTATTATTAATTTGATACACAAAATAAAACTGATAAAAGTATTGAAAAATAAAATTAACAAAAATCAATATTTAAATCACAATCTAGACTTCAGGCCATTTCACCTTTAAGATAATAAACATTACAAGACTTGTTTTGATTTTTTCAGGGTTTTATATCTATCAAATTCTTAGCTAGAATGAAATACTGTTCTCTTGGATCATGAGAATTCTTCAGAAAGAACCAAAAGTTATTGAAACCAAAAGATTTTACCTGAAAAGAACTTCAGCCTAAATTTAGACTTAATGTACCACTACTTGATATGGAAACCTCTGGAAAAGACCGTTTAGCAGATGCACCTCTTTTGCACCCACCAAACTACAAAAATAAAAAAATACAGTAATTTAAACAGATCAACACAATCTAGTAATGGATCTCAAGATGTATCTTAAACCATTTAGTAATTCTTAGGAACAAGAAGGTCTGGTTTTAGGAAGTACATTTTCTGAAAATTATACACTTCAGTTCACAAAATGTGATTAAATGGTATGACCTTAGGCTAGAAAAAATAGCTTAATATTTAGAAAACTACTTTGAAGCTGTACTTTGAAGTTTTCTTCGAAGTACACATAAGTTCACACACTTCTCCTAGTGGTTCTTCCACTGCTGGAATCATTTTTCATAATCTATGTTTGGAATGTTCAACAGACCCTTCACCACGTTTATTTTGATCTCTTCTATCTCATAAAACCTTCTTCATTTCAGTAGCATAGTGAGGCTTGGAAAGAGCCAGAAAATTCACAGAGCCATTATTGAAATTGCGAAGAGTAGAGAGGCTGCTGAATTTGTGCTTTATTAGAAAAAGTCAGAATGAGTTTCAATTGGTAAGCTACACCCACAGGTCATTATGAATCAACCAGTCACAACTTGGCCATAGGTGTGTGGTTATTTGATGTGTTGTTTGTAACAGTACCTTGATGATGATGAACAATATGATTGTACTCCCTTGTTAACTGTCTGACTATTAAGAGCACATTCATAATGAATTGCACCCTGATGGTCAAAGAAAACTGTAAAAAAGGCGATAATGAATTGCATAAGTTCATTTTTCCATCCAATCACTTTAAGCCTATAACATTATTAGCTTTTTTTTTTAAGAAACTAGAGTAACAAGTATAAAAAATTAATATTTTTACATTTCAAATGCAGTGGGTAACTTGTGAGATGGATTTCAATTTAAAATAGTTTTTTTTTAATTTAAAAAATATTTTTGTCACCACAGACCACTGGAATGGGATGGACAAAACTTTTCTGAAGCAATATGTATTTAAGACAAATTATAGCGATTTTTTGGTAGGGGGTAAATATTAAATAATTTTTTTTGGAAATTTATGATCTTGATAAAAAAAACTTCAACTTTTGTACGAAAAATGTTTTTCTAAAGTGTGCCAGTAAAGATATGAAATTTTATTTTTTTCAAACCCCTTCCCCAAATTCAAATTTTTACAAGAATTTAATATAATCTTTCCCTTGAATAAAGTACCTCTCTACCAAGTTTAAAGAAAATCTGTCTACAGAGTCCAGAGTTGTTAATAGCATCTGTTCCAGAGTCCAGAGTTAATTGAATAAGATTAGGCCAACATACAAACATCTGTACAAATCTCTGTCTGATAAAAATAATTTTTTTGGATTTAAGAGCACTGAAATAACAAAATTTTCTGCAGATTAGTTGCAATTTATTTAAATCTATTTTTTTGTTAAAATCTTTTTTAAATGTCTCCTTTAGGCACAAAACTTAGAAGACCAACTCTTTACTGGAAAAAATGATGTAACTTTTTTGACTTAAAAAAAGAAAGCTGCTGTAGCCAGGAAAGTAACATGACATCAACATTGTTTCATGATTTGTATACGAGGTGTGTGGGAAAAGTAATGAGACCGACTTTTTACTTACCAGTTTTTATTTTTTTCAAACAACAATATTATCCCCTTCAAATAGTTCCCTTGGGCAGCTATACACCGGCAGAGTTGTTCCCACTCCTGGTAGCAGCGCTGGAAGACTCCAACTGGTAGGGCTTTTAACTGGTCAGTCACAGTCTTTTGAATGTTTTCCAGAGTTCCAAAATGACGTCCTTTCAAGACGTTTCAATTTCAGGAAAAGGAAAAAGTCACAAGGACTCAAATCAGGTGAATAGGGGGGTTGAGGAACCGTAGGCATGCGTTTTGATGTCAAAAATTCCCTGATAGAAATGGCCGTGTGACACGGAGCATTGTCATGATGAAGCATCTACTTGTCTGCAATGTCTGGTCTCACGCGAATCACTCTTTACCTGAGCCTTTCAAGGACATCTTTGTAAAACACTTGATTGACAGTTTGTCCTGGAGGAACAAATTCTTTATGCATGATACCCCTTCTGTCAAAAAAGCAAATCAGCATGGTTTTGATCTTTGATTTGCTCATTCTACATTTTTTCGGCCGAGATGACGGAGTGTGCCACTCTTCGCTTTGCCGCTTTGTTTCAGGATCGTACTCAAATATCCAGGATTCATCACCTGTGATCACACGATTGAAGAATTCAATCGAATTGTTAATCTTCTCAAGAAGATCAACGCACATGTTTCTTCGATTGTCCTTCTGTTCTGTTGTGAGGTTTTTCAGCACCAATTTCGCACAAACCTTTCACATGTCCAAATCGTCTGTCAAAATTTGATGTATGGTGAAAGTGTTTAAATTTAACTGTTCACTCATCATCCTTATTGTTAAACGACGGTCTGATCTCACAAGAACCCTCCCACGCTCAACATTTTCGTCAGATTTTGAAGTTGAAGGTCTCCCTGAGTGAGGTTGATCTTCAACATGTTCTCGGCCTTCCAAAAATGATTTGTGTCAGCGGAAACTTGTGTTCTTGATAAGCAATGTTCTCCATAGACCTGTTTCAACTTTTCAAAGGTTACACTCACAGATTCCCCAAGTTTAACACAAAACTTGATTGCACAACGTTGCTCTAAATTCTGATGCTCCATTTTCATAACACACAATAAAAACACATCATTGATGTTGCTGTCAAAAATAATGTGTTGGCTGAACCGAGTTGAAACTCGTACTGAGCATGTAGAAGGGATGAACAAACCGGTCTAGCACAGACCGGTAGACACAGCGTTACCAGATCGCTTGCAGTGTTACCAATCTCATTACTTTTCTCACACACTTGTAACTTCTTCAACAAGGGAGCACTTTCTGTTGAGATGACCGTGCCTTTATCTGAGGAATTAACTGCAAATCCAGGTCCCATCTCCAATTATGATTTTCTTTATAAAATCAAGTTTGACAGCACTCTTGGAATCCATCATATTACATGCAACACAGAGACAGTTTTCTTTTTGGTTAGAAGTGACCAGTCTTGGAAAATATTTTGCATTGACATGACAGATGGAAAGATTATCAATCACAATTGATTGCACTAACCCAAATAAAACTTCTCCTTCACTTTCAGTCTTTCTGATTGTTATTCTATGATCTTCTGTTAGTAGCTACCAAACTTTCTCGGTTGTTTCTGATTTTCTGAGAGCCTGTCAGATCATTCATTGCTCTAAACCATTTGTTCTCATAGTGGGCGAAACACCCCTTTGTAGGTGCTGGAGGCCTTCAAGGGGGAGTGGTAGAAAGCCCACCAAAAACTGGGGGCATTCAGGTGGTGTATGAAGGCAATGGCTGATTAAAAAATAAAAAAGGAGCAAAAATGATGTTTTCCTGATATTTCAAACTAAAATATAATACCTACTACACTAGTAGAAAAAAATTAAAGGGGCACTTTTATGATAAAAAATGATTGTATTCAAACTACTTTAACTTTGCTACCAAGAAGGTTAGAGAGACGAATAAAAAAAAAAAAAAAAAAAAGGTTAAAGCTTGAATACTCTACTTTTTGACAGTATACTTCAGAGTTAAAAATCATCAAATAAAAATAAAAAAACCAATGAAAAGAAAAGAAAGTTTTTTTCATGTTTGATCGAGCACATGGGGGAAATGAAATTTTTTCAGTTAACTGCATTAAAATTGTTTAAAATCTTAAAACTTTAGCTTTATTTCTGTTTTTGTATGTCTCTATGATTTTTCTGAACCGAAATATTCGACTTAAAAGAGATATGGCCACTTTTGTCTTTAATGCCGCATATCTACCGATCTAAGTAACGTATTGATTCAAATAAATATGTAAATTAAAGAGTTTTGATTTAGCTGATAGCTTTAATAACAAACTGTGAGGTCTTTAATGTAGTGTTGCAGTTTTGGATTTTGTTCATTTTGTGTCGAGGTATTGAAATCTTTAAAGATTGAGACTGCTACATGTATCACCCGCTGCCCCCTGATTGCTAAAATATTAAGCCTTTTATTTTGAACAAAATGACATTTTATTTTTTTTAAATCGGTTAACAAATAGCGAATTATGGCAGAAAATCGATGTTGTAATTTTGTATCTGTTTTCATGTCCTCCACTTTACGTTCAATTCGATTACATATTGTTTTTATTTCTTGTTAATTCTATTGTTAATTGTAAACTGGTATCAAATTAAGCAATAATTTTTTGCACAATAATGGACCTAATAGTTAAAAAAATAAAACAACTACCTGTGACAATCTTACGTTAATTATTGTAGAACGTTAGATGCAATTAAACAGTTAACAATTGTTAAAAAGTTATCAGAGATGTTCAAAGTATCCACCATTAGAAATTACACAAGTCTCCAGTCTTCTGAGAGATTGTCTTAACCGTTCAAAAATTCCGTTAGTATTCCTAATTTCTTGAAATTCATTTTGGATCCTTTGTTGAAGATTCTCAATGATGATCGGGCAGGCCAGGGCGCTGGCCCTCCACGGCCTATACATTTTTCATGGGAAGTTTCATGCAGGAAATTGATACAAACTGACTGAAATGTGATGGATCTCCATCGTGGTAAAACCACATATTTCCTCTTTAATTGTAGAGGTAGGTCTCCCAAAAAATATGAAGATTTTAGGTTAAATGAGCAAGATAATTTTCTCCATTTAAACGATTGAATGACAGAACCCAAAAGATAGTCATTAAAAATACCTGCTTATATGCTCAGGAAAATCTTTGTTGGCTACTTTGGAAAGTACCATGAGGATTCTTGTCGCTCCATATGCGCTGGTTGTGATAGTTTTGAACACCATTCCTGTTGAAGGAAGTTTCATTTCTACATTGTTAACATGATCAACAGTAATAGTTGCCGTGAAAAATTATATCAATTGTTTTATTATTATTTAATTTTAAATGTTATTGTGAGAAAATTATTACTTAATTTGATACTAATTTACAATACTAGAATAAAGAATAAATAAAAACAATTAATATTTAATCGAATTGAACGTACAGCGGACATGAAAACAGACAAAGAATTAAAACATCAATTTTCTGCCATAACTCGGCTAATTGTTAACCGATTTTAAAAAATAAAATGTCATTTTGTTCAAAATAAAATGCTTAATATTTTAAAAAACATAAATTTTGATAAAACTAATGTTTACGGAAATATTACGAATTGCAAAATAAACATGGCCGCCATTTTGTAATTTGCGAAGGTATTTAAGTCCTGATTTTTTGCTAATTTTAAAACTTTATTACCAAGACACTTATCAAATATTAATGTGATTCGTCTATCCGAACTTGAGATATAATTTTTTATATAAAAATAACAAAATGGCGGACAGCGGGAGAACGAAGGAGAAATTGTCATTTTTCCTAAGAATATTTTTTGTTTAGTTTTACAAGCAGAATCCGAAAAATTATAGCCAGCTTTAGAAACACTGTAAAAATAAAGCAATTTGCTTAGTTTGCTATATCTGCTGCAATAAATGCAGACATTTATAAATATGGTTTAACAGCAACTATTCTGCAGACAATTTGCTTTAAATAAATTTAGATTTATGTAATGACAAATTAATTCACCACCGAACCCTTTTGAGGTTTGTACATGGAAATATAGAAATTAAATTTTGCATGATCAGGATTCAAACCCAGGACCCCTGAAAGAAAGGCTGAGATGCTACCATTCCAATATGAAGCTCAGCAATCTTTTGATGATGATAAAGCACATATTAGCAATTTTAATTTTGTATCAGCCTGCAGAACCTACGGAATGATTTGACAAGCCAAATTTAGAAGGTAATGGTTTTTTGTTTTTATTTAAATGATTTTCCACTTAAGTTACATGGAAAACCCCTAAAATGGCATCAAAAATGGAACTTTTTTATTTTTCTCTATAAAATAAAAAAAATTTTTAAAACTATTAAAATCAATCTATTTCATAAAAAGTAAGACTTGAACACAACACATAAGGATTAAATTCAGAATCTCCTTTTTCTTTGAAGTTAATTAAAAATGAAAAATAAAATGAAACGATACAAAAAAAATAGTTTTATACTATTATTCAACATGAAATGAATTTTAGTAACATTTAGCAATTACCTCTCGTATTCGACTAGTATCTTTAGCTGGCTGTAAATCTGGAGGTTGTACACTTAATGGAACTATCACCTTCTGTGTATATACACTTTCTCCTTGAGCAATAGTAGCAATTTGTGTGTCAATAGACTGTAAAATAAAATTTTAAAAATATAAATATAACTGATAAACCACATGTGCTCTTTTTCCAATAACATGACTATTATTTAACAGGCTGTAAGAGTACAATCTCAAATAAAAATTAAGCTACCTAAATAAACAACAACCTGATATTTCTTTAAATACAGTTTTTATCCAAAATCTAAAATTTACCTGTTAATATAAAATAATGGAAAAATAAAATGTCTGATTAAGCTTCAAAATGATTTTTTCTAAAGATTAAAAAACAATTATAATTGTAATTAAAGCAATCAGCTTGTCCAATCACTTAAAATTTGTTCAAAACATTTAAAAACAGTTTTACTTACAAAAACTTTGAAAGATAACTTTCTGGCTTGAAGCATAATGTTAAGCTTTATGCATAAGCAGTATTATACTGCTTTCCAAGCAATTTTATTGAGTTAACATATCATGCTATACATCATTTTTAAGTTCTTACATGGTTTTTTTCTGTAAGGATATTTTCTGAAAAGAAGATGTTTAAGTTTATGAAAGTAAATATTTATTCTGAAGTCAATGATTTTAAATGAAGATAATAAACATTTTCTGATCATACATTATACTTTTTCATTAGAGTTACATACTTGTATGTAAAATGTTTGATCTTCTTAAGCCTTTTCTATGGAAATATTAATTACAGTACATTTCATACTTTGTTATATATATATTCTCTATCATATTAAAAGAAAAGAAATGTAGGTCTGTTTTAAATGATCAATTTTAAAAATTATTGTCCTGTAGGTGTTTATATTTTCCTTTAAATGAATATACTTTATTTTTATTTCACTTTTTAACTGATATTGACTACAAAGTCATTAGGCATAAAAAATACTTGCATCATGCAGAGAATCTCTACCTAGCATTCTTTAGCTTCAGGGATGCAGAGGATAATAGAAATTAAAACAACAATGATTTCCCTTTGCATTAGTGACTAATTAGATAATGTTCATTAAGTAGTAATGAGTATAGGTAACTTATCAACATATGATTGGAACATGTGAGATCAATTGCTAAAATATTTCTGAGTTAATGACTTTTCAAAATTTCTGGTAAAAAAATAATATATAATAATCAAAGTAATTCAAATGATACCAAGCATTCAAATTTAACTGTATCAAATCTACAAAACACACACCCAAGACACTGGTACTCTGTAAAGAGGTGAATGATTAGACTAAGTCAGAAGACAGTCACTAAATTTTGTATACATTGAAAGAAAAGTATGATTGATCACCCACATTTCTTGATGTAAATAAATAAATATATTTATTAAAGACATGGAAGTAAATGTTAGTAGCCACAAAGCTATTATTCAGGCACACATGACCAATTTTTCAATAGTCAAACCAATTCTCTTTTCTCAGAAGCAGTTTTTAATCATAATAACCAAAGTATATAAAAAACTATCTGTTTTCTCTATACAGTTAGCATTTTTATATTAATGACAGTTGGTAGTGCGTAGAAGTAAGATACAGAATTAAAAAAATAATTTTTTCATGATATGGTAAATAATATGATAAGGCTATCCAAGAATATGTAACTGGGTAAGAGTACACATGTTTTTATTCAGATGGACAAGAGTATGCATGTTACTGGAGGAAAAGAGTATATGTGTTTTGCTCATCTCACTATGTGTTCTCCCTCCATGTAATTTTAAATAACAATTTTTTTTAGAATGTGTGTTTTTAGAGTTGTTGGGATGTATAAAATAATAACAGATAACGTACTCACTGTTATGGAAAAATAGTTGGTTGAAGTTCAGCAACAAATCATAGAAAAAGAAAGCAAACAAAATGTGGCCAATGAATTAATAGAGCTGTAAGTGTTCATTAGTAGAAATAAATACAGTTGCTGAGATTTCTAAATCCATGTTCTCTTAGATCTGTATCCTTTTTAAACTAGTATCTTCCTTTGTATCTATTTACCCCTTTTCATAACATATTATTTTCTTTCCATACAATTTCTTTGCTTTATTTTGTACCAGAGTACAGTGCCATCATATTTAGGAAGAATTAAACAAATTTGTCTTAAGAAATGGAAACAGTATTAGCAGATCATTTTTGACAGATGCCAAATTCTGTAGGTTGGTCAGAACAAAATTGATGTATGCAAGTCTCTAGTTTGTAGTGCTGAATAACATTAATCATCCATTCAACAAAACCCAAGCATTGGCCAGTAAAGATTCGATCAAACATTTTGTAAAAGTGTCGGAATGTTGTAGTATGGATGCACTATTGCTTTACAGCTGCATCCAAATTTTTTGGAAGTTTGAGAGAATATTACCAGGAGAAAAGTTTTCAGCCAGGTAGAGTTTTTAATATTGAATGAATCAGACTGTCGTAACGATCATCTGTCGTAATAAGTTTTGCATTGTTTAAATATAATGTTTTTGCATAAACAATGCAAAACCATGATAATGATTTTGCATGATACTCTAGATACTGGAGTAACTGCAGCAGACATTCCAGTCACTGACTGACTACATAGTGTTTATTAAGTAGTAATGAATGTAGGTAACTTATCAATGCTACCTATATTGGTAACATATAGGTACCAATATGCTGCTGATAACTGGATTATCAGCAGGATTAACTGTTAATTGCCAGTCTTGCTGGTTTTAGACAACCATTCATCATATTACTTCTTAAAAACCTCCTCTTTATGAGAGAGGATTTTATGTCACTTTACTCAAGTCTCAGCCATTATGTAGTCTTTTAACAAAACATTTTTGAACTATTATTTGGCTTATTCCATCAAGGTTGATAACAGGTTGGTTAATAATAACAGCAAGACTGCCAGCTGTTCTACTTTTTTTTAGTCATTTATTTAAACAAGGGCTGCTAGCCAGCTAGATGTTTTCTTCAGCTGGAATTTTCTCTATAATCCAGAAATATTTTTTGTTGAAACAATCCAACCTGCAGTAGATTTTCCAAAAATATTTGCATAGTCTACATTGCACATAGAATTGTTTTTTTAATTCCAGTGTCAAACCAACATTAATAAGGCCGATACTGAAATTCAAATCACTGAAGTATTAAATGGAAAAATCTCGTTTTTATTTTGGAAATGCATCCAACTCCTAAACATGTACAAAAAGAAAATCTCAGAAATCCAAAATACTGATATCAGTTACAGTAAAGAAAAATTAAAAGATAAAGAAAAGTATCTATTTAACGCAAATAAGAAATGAAATGTATTAAAATTTCTGTTGCTAAAAATTTGAACTTTAATGTAAATCCAGAATCATTAACCTCTACCAAACCATCAGGGGAAAAGGAATTCATACATCCTGGTTACTGAAAATATTTTAATGATGATTAGATACAACAATATAGAGAATTTTCAGAATGCTGGCATAGGACCTGTGGGAATGAGAGCCTTTGTAAGTATAATTTAGTTTTTTTTTCACTTAAATAATGATGAATAATTTTTCTTTTTAAATTAAAATATTGTAATCTATTTTTAGTTTATTTTTTATTAAAAAAAAAAAAAATCAGATTTTATGTACAATTAATTACTCTAGTGCAAAGTATTTATTTTTTATTAAATCAAACCAACTATAAAAATAGTTTTTTTATGATTAATTCAATTCAGAATACAAATTTATTACTAAAGTGTAAATGTTAATTGATTATAATATACTTGAGAACAGAAAACTGTTTCTAATTAGAAAATTTATAAACAGATATAAAATTTATTAAATGAAATTTAAAAAAAATTTGAATTAAATAAAAAAATCACATTTTTCAGAGATATTTTTTTTGTCTTCTTGTCCAATTTTTTGAAAATTTGCTCAGATAGTAGTTTCAAAGTATGTAATTGCATAGGTTGTTAACTAACTTAATAGCATTTTAAAAAATGGTTTCTTAAATTCCAGTGGTTATACATGAAACTAAAAAGTTCAAGCTTCTGAAAATACTATTTCTATTTACATTAAGGTGAAATATGAAATACTAGAGCAGGAATCCATAAAATGTGTACTTTTACCCATTTTTGCTCTATATTTATCAAAGAGTTCAAACTTGATGCATTGAACAACATGAGCTGATTATTAACAACATAGCAGGAGCCATGTTTCTTAATTGTTAGTAGTATTCAAGAAGCTAAAAATTTAAACTTTCAGTAATTATTCCTCTGAACATATTTTTGTCTTCATCACTTCAAAAGAAATTTAATTCACAATTACATCTCTACAAACAACTTAAATTTCATCATCAGGGACTAAAAGGATTTACATGGAACCAAATACAAAGAATTTGAGGCATAGGACAATTAAAATATTTTTCAAATTAAAAACCTGCTATATAACTGGGAAGTCATGTGTCTGTGTGTTCTGATGTAATGCTTGGATGTTGTTTTTACCTGTCTGACCATTTCTGATTCACATTTTCTCACAAACCAGTTCATAATTTCAGTTTCAGACTGTTAACACTAAACTGACAGAGTGAAGCATATTGTAATTAAATATCATATTAGGGCTGTATTTTTTGAAAATGAGGGGGCCACATGATTACTGTGTCTTTAGATTGGTACTAGGACTTTCAGAATAATCCAACAACTTGACTCATCTGTTACTCAACAATGAACTGAACAAATTATTCAGTGAATGAAAGAACATGATTTCAGCAGGACAGAGCTACAGCCCATAGTATGAGAACATCAATGATTGCTTTATAAGATATTTTTTGGAAACTCCATCATGTCCTGGAAAATGAATGATTTAGTCTCTAATATCACTATTATTTAACATATGTTTAAATTTCATAACATGTTTATTTAAATTTTACTCATTCTCACACATTAGTCTGCATGTTTAGTAAATTATTAATATTTAAATGCTCCATGACCCATTTAAGAGTTTAAGCATCAACTGCTGATGCATTAGTTAAAAAGTGTTAGTTACAGAACACAGTTACCAATTAATGGAAAGTGAACTCAGCATCAGTTAAATTTGCTGATTTAACAAAACTGATAAAATAAATGTGGCTTATAGTTTACAATAAATGTAAATTAATTGTTACTAATTAGTCATTACATCACATCATTTAGTTACTTCCTTAAGTGTTTGTGTAAAATATTACACACAAAAAAAATACAAAATTACTCTAAACTTTAAATGAAATTAAGTAAACAAACATAAAATTAAACTGAAATTATTAAATGTAAAATACCTGACTGTTCTGGGTTAAGTACTCTGGCATATTTGCTGCAATGACAGCAGAAGAAAACTCAAAATTCATGAACTCAGATAATTTTGGATATAAAGATGAATTTACTTCTGGAGCAATCGGATAAGGTAAAGAAGATGGCGAATATGGAGGTGGTGCAGAAGGTTCTTCAGAGGAGTTTGAAGGGGTTGATGACTTATGTTCTTCAATCATTTGTGATTCAAGCCTCAACTGCAACTAGGAAAAAAAAAATCACAATAAAATAGACAATTTTTTTTTGAGATGATGGTAAGTTTATTTAGCTACATTTTATTTAACAGATTGAATATGAATAATAAACTTGTTTTTTTCAAAATCCCAACATGTGGTTTATATTTTCAGAGGGTTTTTTATACAATTTGTTTTTATCCAACATATTACTTGTCTTTCACCCTTGACCATTTTTATCTTTAGATTTTATAGCTCATTAGAAGACTTTTATAAACTCTATTCATTCAGTAACTCAAATGACAAGTATTAGATTATTTTTATTAACAACTTATTAATACAGAACGTGTTCTTTAACTAAACTGTCAGGTTTCTCAGTATGCTTTCTACGGCATGAATCAAGGTCATTTAAATTAAAATTCACTCAAAGAGGTTCTATTTTCAGTTCTCTGAAGTCAAATTGTAAGTATTATCAATAATTATTACTTGCATAATCTTTAACAGAAATTTTTCATTATAATATTAGTTTTATGCAAGTGTTTGTTTTTATTAGTTATACTTTTATGTATATTCTTATTAAGAGTTATATTTTTAAAGAATAAACAATAAAATGCAAGATTTTTCAAACAAGGAATAGATTCATCTTCATAAAAATTAAAAGACTATTGTCATTATATTTCTCTCTGAAATCAAATAAAACATTTACTTAAAATTGATGGAATGCTACAATCGTTTTTTTTAAGTTCTGCAGTATAATATTCTGATGAAGAAGTATGGAAATTTATGATCTTTTTCATTTTAAATTGTAAAATTTACAAAATTATAGTCATGTAATGTAAGTTTACTAGTTACAACACTGAACAGAATTTCATTTTTGGGGAACTTCAAATTATCTTTATTTTTTGCTCATTTTTAACCTGGGAATTTTTAGCAGGTAAGGAATTTTTTTATTTTGCTTTTAATAATATATTCAAGACACAATAAAATGCACTGATTTTTATATATTTTTTATTTATTTTGTAGTTCATCACTGGTGGATCTGTACTAAGTTTCTTCTAGCCTACTCATGTGGAAGAGATCTTTATTTCTACATTTCAGAGAGCCTTAGTGTTTATTATTTAGTATAATTAATTAGCATTATTTTTCTACATTCCCTTTCTTATTTTTATCAAGATGTAGATTTTTTATGTTTTACATTTCTTGCCAACAACTTTATTTCATCTAGATAGTCTTTTTATAGGCCAAGACATATTTAAAACAGAAATACTACATAAAAATTTTAAGTAAATGAAAGTTAAAGTAAAAACCAGCTTTAAAAAAGGAAAAAAAACAGTTCAATTATTCTTTAAATTTTCACTTTTTGAAGTCAGTCAAATTAAACATTTTTTTTTTTTTTAATTACCAAATATATTCTTCAACTATTAAAGTTATTGTGCTAGCAGTGGACAAGTCCCCCAAGTTAATGCACATGCACCCTTTGCTATTATATAATACGAAGCAGTGGCTCTATCCACAAGTTCTGAGCATCATCCTTACAGCAGCTGATCTACCAGGGTACAAATATACAGCCACGGAACTGATAATGGGGAAAAAGGATCAGCAATGTGAATGTGGAGGGTGTTAGAGAGAAGTAATCTATCAGTTGGAATAGATTGGAGTAGTTTAACATTTTGTCATGACTCAAAAATAAATGCTTATTTGTTTGTTTTTAATTTGGAAATTACAAAAATATGAAAATAAAAATTTACTACTTTAAATTACAATTGAATAGTTTATCTCTTTTTTTAATCTTAAATACATTTTTTAAAGTTATTTATCTTATCTTTTAACAATTTTAAAAAAATCTTTAATCATACAAATCCCTCATTTTATTCTGAACTCACATTTTTTTTTATCAGCAAACCTTTTCTTTTTAGGTTCAAAAATTTTACTTGTAAGAAAAATTTAAATCTACTGTAACAAAATTAGCTCAGTTTTAACACTATACTTAGAAGGATTATTTTTTTACAATTTAGTTATTTAAACTAGTGACTTTTTATACTCAATTTATTTAAACTTAACTATTTAATGGAAATTTTTGAAGTTTTGCAGCCATCATGGAATTCATCTTGTGCATAATACACAAAATATTGAACAGTGAATAATTTATATCAAACAATGGAATGGGTAAAATAAAACTTAAATAAAAAAAAGAACAAATATTTAAAATTTATGTAAGAAACAAATAAATTATGCACAAGATGAATTCTATAATGGCTGAAAAACTTAAAAAATTTCACATTAAATAGTTATGTTTAAATAAATTGAATATAAAAACATAATTTTAAAATAAAATATTCCTTTTATAAAAAAAGTCACTAGTTTAAATAACTAAGTTGTAAAAAATTAATCCACTTGAAAAAGCTATTCTTAATGTAATCAGTTGATCTGAAGTGGTTGGATGAAGAGTAAAGTAACATTCTTAGAAATATATAAAATAAAGCATCATTTAAGGTGAAAGATGAAAGTTTAATTTTAGTACCTTTTCCAACTCATCCTCCTTCATATCTTCTAATGCTGGATTCAAGGACATCTTGATAAATCTGAAATCAAAGAAATTAAAATTATAATACCAGGTGATTCAAAAAGGACTTCACAAATTTAAAAGCATATAAAAATTTACTGTGATAACTTACAGATTCATTTGAGGTCTTATTTCACAGAAAAACAACATCAAGTTTGTCACCCAACATTCATTTTGATTCGATACGGCTTCCATTTATAATGTGACATACATCTCACCTGAAGTCGATTTCATTCCAGAATGTAACTAGCAGGTTGGGTATTATCTCTGCAACTGCGGTGTTAATTCGAAGTCTTAGCTCAACAAGATCAGCAGGCAAAGGTGGTACATAAACCCAGTCTTTAATAAAACCCCACAAAAAAAAATCTACTGGGGTCTAATCTGGGTAGCGAGGTGGCCATGCAATTGGAACTTCACGACCAATCCACCAACCTGGAAATTGAGTATCAAGAAAATCTCATATTTCTAGGCAGTAGTGAGGTGGTGCTCTGTCTTGCTGGTAGTAATGACATCCATCTTGGTCATCATCATCTAACTGAGGAATTAGTAGATTTTGAAGTATGTCCAGATAAATGATTCCATTTATGATTGCCTCCTGGAAGAAGAACAGACCATACAGTATTTTTTTGCTTAGGGTACAAATACATTGACCTTAGTTTTATCATGAATGTGCTACAAAGTTTCGTTACGGATTTTGCTACTGTATATTTGGCAGTTACAGGTGTTCACCTTGCCACTGATGTGAAACGTTGACTAATCACTAAAAACTACATTGTCTGCAATTCTATCCATCATTTCCACACAAAACTACAGCCAAGCAACTTTGCCACCATCTGTAATGTGTTGAACTATGGTTAGTTTGTATGGCTTCAACTGCAATCATTTACATAATATGCGCCAAACAGTCGTCTGTGGAATTCTAATCTCATGTGACACATGTCGAGTGTATTTCTTCAGACTACATGCAAAGTTTTCTCGAGTTGTTCCATAGCAGCTTTAAGGACACATAGGTGTCCTGGTGATTTTGTATGTTTAATAGATCAATTTGCCTCAACAAAGGTTTGGTGCCAAGAGTAAATTGCATGCCTACTAGGAGGCTCCCTACCATACTCCCAAAAAAATTACATTGAACTGCAATTGCTGACTGCAAATTGTGAAACTAAAACACACAGCAAGCACGTTTCATACCAGTAAATGTATCCATTTTTAACAATACTAGTGACAGCGCTGGTGGTCGAATTCAATAGTAATGAACTAGGTGAGTCACAACTTGATGTGTTTTGCTATGACATGAGAACTCAACTGAATCTGTTATCTAAATAAATTTTTAATGCTTTTAAAGTTGTTAAGTCTTTTTTGAGTCACCCAGTAATTATCATTTATTTATTATTTTATGGTTTTTTTTGAAATAAAAATGAAATAGAAACAAAGAAAGAAAAATTATTAGAGTTACTCTTACATTTTTTATTTTGTAATTTTTTTAAATTAAAATATTAAAGCAATCAATTTTAATTTAAACATGTGCATAACTTTCAAAACAGTACATTCATTGGAATATTTTAAAGAAAAATCATTAACTTGTGAGTGAAGGAAATCATTAATAGCGTTGCTTATCACCTGCATTTCAATGGGCAGCGAACACTGTGTAAGGCAGTGTTTGGTGCAGATGGTTAGTGCTTGACTTTGCATGCAGGAAGTCAAGGCTAAGTCAAATCAGCTCAGGCCATCATTATGTTGTCGGATACAAATTAACAATATATACTGACTACTAATCAACAGTCTGTCTATCTATGATGTACAAACTACACGTACAATTATTACTATATGTGAACAAGAACTACAACTGTCTTTGAATCTTCTTTAATAACACTTTATTAGGATACCTGGTTGTTTAAAAAAATTCTTATGAAGCTATCAATTAAAGAATGTTAATACATAAGCAATTATGCTGTAAGAGAACTAGACCATGATGGTTTAAGAAACTGGTACCTTGTTTAGCAGATAATGAATATTTAGCAAGATGTTCAAATACTTTTAATTCAAAGAATTTACAATTTTTTTCAATTAAAAAACTACAGAATAATTAAATGAATCATCAGATTGAATCATCATTGTTATTAATGTTGAGAATTCATGACGAGGAAAGGACAAGGTCCTTCCTATACTGTAAGAAAAATAAATACCACATATTATATATATAATCATATATTAATGAAGAAAACCATCCAACATCCTGTTGTAATATGGCACAATTATTTAATAATGTGAGAAACAACTTATATTCTAATTAGTCAGTGAAATTTCCTGAGACAGTTTAGTACAATTTGTATCTTATGTCAATATGACTTCCAATACAATTTTTGTTGGAAGTAACAATGAAATTCCACAGAATACATATTTTTGCAACAGATTCTAGTACAAAACAACATTTATTGTTTTGCACTAATGCTTCATCACTGCATATAAAGAACTGGTGAAATTTTTGAAAAGATCAATGCCATAATTTAGAAAACATTTTACTGATATAGACCTGAAGAACATTAATTAATAATATACTATATCAAGTCAAAATATGACTATAGCCAAATTATGACTATAGCCAAATTATCTTTGCTTTGAGAAAATTATTTATTAGGTTAACAACAAAATCATGTCATTATTTTAGTGAGTAATGGGTTCAAAGTCTTTCAGATATCTGCAAAACAGTTTCATAACAGTTTACTCAATCCTGATTTTGCTTGTTTCACACATACATACATACATTTGTTTTTTGATTTAGATAAACTAGTGGGACCCTAATTTGTAAAGATTTGCAAAATATCTCGATCCCCCATTTTTGAGTTGATAACCACACGTTCCCCTTTAATGTTACAGTTATTCTAGCTATATTCACCGGGAAAGTAAAATTTTATAGAGTGAAACAATTACATCATCTTTTTTTAAATATTCCTAACAACAGAATGAAAATGCTTAAAAATTTTAATCAAGAAGAAAATTTATTGGAAAATTGATCTTCATTGATGCATAATAAAAGGTTAAATATAACTTTAAAAACAAGAACATAACATGAATAAAACAGATAGTATTGAATTAATTTACAAAAATAAATAATAACAGAATGATAACAAAAGAACAAAAAATCTGTACAACTTGATACAACAGACTTTAAGAATCTGACAGTTAAAAAAAAAAATCATTCGTTATTTTATTTTGTTCCACATTTTAACTGGCAGGATCATTACGAACCACACTTCTAACTTGCCCCACTCAAATTTTTTCAACATTAAATTGAGTGTAACTTAAGAATGACTTGACCAATATCCATAAAATTATCACATGTACAACTTCAAACAAACTACTACAGCACCTATAAATTTCAAGGAAATTTATTTAGTAGTTTTGGATATTTTCGACCAAAAAAATTTTATACGTAGACCTATAAATAAATAAATATACAATGTGTTCCACAAAGAGGTATACGCTTTTGAATTAGTATCACTCGCCCATTCTCACACTGATTCTGTTGAAATTTTATAGACTTTTTAACGAAGATTCTGAAAATGTTCTGTGAAAATTTCAACAGTCTAAGATTCATAGAAACAAATTGCAGCTTTCAAATAAAAATATAGATTTCAGATAAACCACATTTTTTATTCATTACAAAATAGCTGATAAAAATGATTAAAAACAGATGAATTACAAAATGAAAATGACTCCAAAAATTATGAGAAATTTTTGTATGAATTAACAAAGAAAATACTTAACTCAAACTGAAATCCATCAATGTAGCATCGTTTAATAAATCCTGTGTATGCATTCGTAAAGAAATACTTTGGAATTCATATAATTTCTTCTTCAAGACCCTCTTCAGCTCTTCATTAGAGTTAAGTTTATGGGAGTACACATTCCTTTAAATAAGCTTGCAAGTAAAAGTCACAAACAGTGGTCTAGCGACCTCAGTGGCCAGTCAAACAATTCACTTTCACGACCAATCCAACAACCCTGAAGGTGAGTATTTAGTAGCAGCAAATTGGGTTTGCAAAATGAGATAAGCTTCATCTTGCTGAAATACAGCATGTTTCATTTCTGGTACCATAAAGTGAAGCATTATGTTGTGTTGATTTAACACTTCTAAATATCTGTTTGCAGTCATTGTGTTGTCTGATATATTGTAGGATAATACACCATTGACAGTCAGCTGCTCAGACAGTATGCCTTTTGATTTAAGCTGCTCTGCTCAAGAATATGAGGGTTTTCGGTGTTGTAGTAATTACAGTTTGCATAAGAAAGCGGAGCAAGGTTATGATAATTATTAACTTATTTTATTAAATTTTAACCGCTAATTAGTAATACATCATCTAGTTTTAATGATTTTTACCAGCTATTTTGTAATGAATAAAAAATGTAATTTATCTGAAATTGATGTTATTATTTAAAAGCCTATTTTATTTCTATAAGTACTTTTAGAACCTTGTTAAAAGGTCTGTAAAATTTCAACAGAATCGGTGGGTAATGGGCGAGTGATACTAAATTAAAAGCGTATAGCTCTTCGTGCAACACACGGTATATAATGTGTGTAAATATATATATATATATATATATATAAAACCAATATTGAAGTGAATGGTATTTCCGTACTCCTCATACATTAAAACGTAAAGAAAATTCATTTTTACTCACCACTCCCACCTTGCCGAAAGTTATCGAACGTAATACCGTACTTTTCTTAAAAAGTTGGTAAAGAAATTAATGTCGATTTTTATTAAAATATCAAATTATTATTTTTGTAATAAAGAGAGGAACATTAAAACCGTGGTAAAAACAATAATATTTAAGATAGCTAAACAATTTATATACGTAAAAAACACAAATCATGAAAATAAAATTTTTTTGATAATAAAAGACATAAAAATAAAGACATTAAAAGTGAGACATTGATAAAAAATGAATTAATTGGAAATAAACCAGTTTGATAATGACGTTTATTAAAATTTGTAATATATAGTAAGATTACGCCAAATTACGTTATCTAATTTAGCAAAATTAAATAAATCAAAATTAATTGTACAAACCAGTTTTTATGCGCCGGGAACGTTATGCAACTCTGGCTACCGAAGATGTCGTTCTCAACAGACTACAAAAGTAGAAAATTAAGTGAAACATTAAATTGTGTAAGTATGCAAGTAAAAAATTATTAAACAAATATTTTGATATTCTGGACCTACGGCGACTGTATCTTCACAGTCCCTTGATCGGTTGTAAGCAAAATTAAACGACCTCAGCGACCCGCATTCAGAAATCATCGTAAAAAATTTCTTAAAAATCAGCTCATCCAGTCCGAAGATATCAAACAAAACAACTGACATAAAAAAAAAATTGACTTATCATCCTCCCGAATGATAGTACCTAATTTATAATCGAAGTGACATACAAATGTAATTAAATCATCTATTTAGTGCAAGAATATGACAGGAAAAGAAAAACGTTTTCCTTCTACCCCTTTAGGGGGATTTGAATAAGACCAAACACTAAAAAAGTATTTTAGCTACTAAAGAGACATTAAATTGTATGAAAAAATTTACCTACCGTTTGAGTAAAATAGCCCCATATACAGAAATCATTGTGATTTCTTCCAAATTTCATCTGAATATGGTCCAGCCAGTCTGCAATATCAAGCAAAATACAGGCTAACATACGTAAGTACACACGCCCTTCTGGAATTTTTCAGTGGTAAAAATTGTAGTTTTTAGTTAGAGAGGAGGCCATGAACGTCAAGATCTACTGAAAACCTCATTCAAAATTTGATCTGATTAACATACTTTTGTTTGTATAATGTAATGCACAGTTATATAATACAAGTACATAACTGGAAAAGAAAAAAAACACAATTCTGATTCAGGCATTTAATAAAATACAAATAATTTACATTGTTTACATATATATATGTGTAAAATTATGTAAGTTAGTAGTAGAAAGAAATTTACGCGAATTTTTATATAACAAATAAAAACCGGTTACTGGTTTCTCAGGATACTGTTTTAGAATTCCTTATAATATTAAAAAACCTGGCAAGGTCACAACACAAACGCATTTATTGTTCTATTCAAATATAAAATTTAAAGAGAGATTAAAAACAATATGTGAAAATTAAGTAAATTATCAAAACTTATCCATTACTTAAAATTTAGTTAAATGAAGGAAAAAATGTTTAATGAGCTTTTTTACGTAATAAAAGGTAACCCAGTAAGAATAATTAGCAGTAAATTAAATAAAAATGTATAAAATCAATTTTAGTTTATTTTTCCAACAATCTGCTAACGGTGTATTAGTTTCCATCCAAGCTGTTTCGATCTGGCAGTTCTCCCAACACATCATTTAAGTAAACAAATGTAAAACACCAATCAAATTGTTTAAACAGTAAGCATGTAGGAATAAAATTAGAAATAATTGCAATGAGCAATATGCTTCAATGATATTCAAACAATAATTACGTAATATCATTTTATTTATTATATTCAGGGAAATGCCATCTCTTAAAAATATAGATATCTCAGAAAATGAAAGAACAAATGAATTTTTCATCAAAATAAAAGTAAAAGTGACATATAATATAAAAAGAGAAAAAAATTTAAAAAAAATTATTGGAAGAGTGGAAATTATATTTCTTTGCAAATATTTACAAAAATAAGGATCTTATTACAAAGAAAAATTGTCAAGTGTTTTTATTAAAGCATATTAAAATTTCCTCACTTTGATATTTTATCACTGTATACGAGAAATTGATAACTTCAACGTTTTAAGTTATAAATCGCTCTCCCCGTTTTGGAAAATTTAATTTTAACATACTGCAATGTAAAAATTGTTTATAATAAATAAAACTGATAGGATTTTATGTTTAGATTTAATTATTCTCCAGAGTTAAAATATAAAATTCTTTTCCATAATTTTCTATTGTGAAAATACTTTACTTAACCAATAGATAAAACTTAATATTACTTTTTAAGTACTGCGTATTCTTAAATACACTTTACTTAACAACAATTTTGATACAAAATCTGCTGACGAAGTTTAGGAACGTTGAAACAGCATTACCGTGAAAATAGTGTAATTGTATAAGCAACGTTTTCCAATTCTAATGTCTCCTTCAAACAAATTAAAATTCATGATAAATTTCTTCAACATGGTTCCGCTGGTATATTTTAATAAAATAATTAAAAGTAATTAATAAGTGATATATGCACCTTAATAGTAAATAAATAATTTATCTAAAAAATAAATTATTTATTTGCTGGTAAGGTGGATATATCACTTATTTACTTTTAATTATTAAATTAAAATTCTTAGAAAAATGGGTTTAATATGGTATAAAACTTAATTTGTTTTGGTCTAGTAGTTCTTAAAATATATCTTTTCAAAAACAATGTTTTTTATTCGCTGTGTGGAATTGTAATGATGAAGAATTAAACATAATTAATCATATAAAAAAATCGAAAATGACGATGATTTCAATTATTAAAACATTGTAGCCGACATATAAATATAGATTTATAATCCCTGCATTAAATTTCCTAACTAATAACATAATCAGCATTTGATATCTACTAGTCAGATCTTAACCGAAACCAGCCGGAACTGACATAGTTTTTACTAACTCTAAAACATAAAACAATCTTGGTCTATAATTTTTTTCTTTCTAAAAAAAATATAAAATAAAATAACGGTTTTAACATTTTTAATAGGGTTGTTTAGAAGCTATTTAATTGATGTTCTCTTTCAGTTAAAGGTCCTACTATTTATCCGAAATGAGGCGTAATATGCATACAGACCTATACTAATCAACCTCTCAACAATTAAAATAAGAATAAATTCAAGCTGAAGCGTTATTATTATTTTTTGTGTAGATTAAATATTAAAAAAAAAAACTATGAAGATAATGAAATTTATATTTTACGTATAAGGAAAACCCCCTTATGAATCAATTTCCAGGAATATGTAAGAGACGCCATCAAAAAAAGAATTCAAAGTACGATAATAGTTTGCTGTACAATTAGTAAAAGTTTTTCTGAAATTAAAATTTAATATACGTAAATTGGTTAAAGGAAAGGATAATTAAATCTTACCTTGAGAAAAACATAATACAAAAATGAATACAGTAATTTTATATACAACAGTAACAAAACTACTTGCAACTGTGATATCTAAAACACCAATGCAAGAAAAAGAACAGGTATTTCTTCTAAGAAGACTAATAAAAAAGTAGGGATAATGACGTAGCTCTTTGGTTAACCAATCAGCAGCCAGTTTTTTTTATGCAACAGCGTTCTTCATTGCAGCAGAATAATACAAGAGGTTAAATAAGCGTAAATAAACATAATTTTATAAACATTTCTTCCCAGTAAAACTGTAATTTTCGTAAATATTTTTACTTGATGAATCAACATATAACTATTTATTAACTTGGGAAAATGATTCATGAAATCGTGAATGAATCATCACATTTAATAAAGAACAATTATTTACAGTATTCACTACAGAGGAGAAGAAAATGAAATCGGATGCTGTACGTGTAATTTCAATAATTATTACTAACTAATAAATATTTCATTTTTAGAGGGAACGAGTTAATATAAAAAGTTCTTGTAATAATGTTAAGATCTAGAGATTAGTTCAATTATGAACTGAACTAATATTAATAGGTAATTCAGTCAGTAAAAAAAAGTCTCTCAATCTTCTGGGATGGTAATAGGCTGAATGTGAGTTACAATCTCTATATCCATGTCACAAAAAATATCTATAGATCCAGTTCGCCTCAACTGTAACAGTAAATCACAAGATAAAGAAGGCTTAGTAAATCACACTGTACTTAAATCCCAAATAAATATCTATTTACTCCTATGTACTAAAATAAAGCCGATTCTGTTTTTATTAATTCATTAAAAACTCGTTTTAACACTGAATGGATACTAAATGCTCATTTAGTATCCGTTTTAATTTTATTTTTTTATTATATTTTTACTGTAACAGTGTAAATTGTGCAATCCATTCTGTGGAGTCTTTCCCCAGAATGTGGCCATTCTGTGGTGACATATAAATTTATTTTTGCACGTCATCAAATCAATTGTATTTTTACAATTGGTTTAATGTTACGTGTTGACGAATTTAAACTACACAATAGAACTTTGGGAAATCAATATTCCTTTGCGAAACGGTCATATGACGTCAAATAAAAATATTACACGTGTTAAGCAGGAATGAAAATGCATAATTTACAAACGTACCATATGACGTCACATTTTGCAAATATATAGATAAAATGCTACAGGTACGTAGCAATACCAGATAAAACTTATTGTTCATAAACATACAATATATAATATTAGTATAGTTCATCAAGCCTTCGTAGCTCAACTCGGGTCCATTTACTAACTTGTGCCTCGTTCACGGCATAGTATTCTAGTAGAATACTAGGGGCATGTTGATTTAATTTTCGTATTGATTTGAAAGATTGTTTGCCGTTTAGGATCAAGAATACTTGATCAAGGGACATGTCCCCTAAACAACAGTATTTAGAAGGTCACGGAGCCAATCAGCATACGCCTACAATATTCCTGTTTTATTACATCTCAAATTATACGAATCATTCGAATATTGTATATAAAATGACCAAATGATTACCATAATATTATATCTTTTGGTCTTGGATTTGATTCCCAACAAGCAAATGGCATTTTTTTCGTCAATCGTTTCATCCATCCCACTTTACTCGTTAAAACATGTGCCAAGATAAGAAACGTTTGAGGTTATATAAGTAAATTAAACCAGTTATGCGACTATTTTCACTCAGTCCGATAGTACAGTTGCATGTACTATGGAATTAGTAGTGCGCTTTAGTATGGGCAGTTTAAAGTAACTAATATACATATTCGTATATTAATTTATTAATAATTATGTTACTCAAGCGAATTTACATTTGCTGTTTAGTTCTTCCTGATTAAAAATTGTCGGTCGGAGTGTCTGTTTTCTTTGTCGGAGATTGTATCGACGTTCTTCTGTTGTTTGTGATGTCTTGGTGACGTACTGTTAATTCTACTCATGTATTGTCTGAGTAGACTTTTACGCGCGCGCGTAATCTGTGTATGTAAGGTTATTATTACATTTGCTACACATATATTTCAACTAAAATGCCATTTTTAACATTCCATGAGAAGGAACGATATTTGTCTCAAATGTAATAAAACCCGTGAATGTTGTAAGGAAATTTTATGTGTATATATATATATATATATATATATATATATATATATATATATATATAATTATAATTATTACTATTTATTGTTATTTTATATATATATAAATAAGTTTGTATAAACTGTTTGTGAGTGTGTACGATAGCTGAGATAGATAAGAAAGGCGTAACTCTTTTTAATTTTAACTTAGTTCGAGAAACGGCAAACAATCTTCCAAATCAATACGAAAATTAAAAACAAGATTTTTCAATTTTCTTGATAAATATAATTCTAATTTTATAAACAAAACACTCATAATAATAAAATTTTTATTTTTTTCACTGTTAGTTATAAAATGAAAACTTAAGTAACCCCCCGGATTGGTCTAGTTGTAAACTCGTCGTCGTAAATGAGCTGATTTTGAAGTCGAAGTTCATAGGTTCAAATTCTAATAAAGGTAGATGCTTTTATTTGGATTTGAATAATATATCGTGGATACTGGTGTTCTTTGGCAGTTGGGTTTCAATTAACCACAGGTTCAGGAATGGTCGGCCTGAGTTTGTTCAAGACTACGCGTTTACCGGTACAGCTATATTACACTAATAAGTAGCTAATTTTTTTAAATGTTGATGCAACTATAAATAAAAGTACTAAGAAAAAATAAAGCTTACAGTTAAACATAAAATTATAGCTCTAATTAAGGTATATTCTTAACATAGATTAATATTAAAATAAATCAGTAAAATTAAGTAATAGCATGTACAACTAAAATGTACATTATCTCGAAGTAAGTCGTCATTCAAATATCCATTGACGTTTCGAATGAACTACTAATATTTACATTATACAAACCAAATAAAATCAATTCTGCAACTATAAATAGCTTAGATTTTAATAAAACAGATACGTATTTTATTTAATGCTAATGATATTATTAAAAAGGTGTGGAAAAATTCTAACCTTAACCTACAAATAAAATATCTTTAATCATACCTGTCATTAAATTCCACTTAACCAAAACCTGTTTAAACGTTTCAATTCACAGAAACGTAGGAACTTGTCATAAGAAGTTTAACTCGTAAGAAAAGCAAAATAATACACAGGAAATATAAAAATGCGTGAGGATCTAACAAAGGAGTCTAAGCAACAGTAACCTACAACATTAATTTTTAAAAATAGAGGAATTCTGGTTAATACATTTTCTTACAACATGATGGTTGGACAATACCTGAAATCTCTAAGGGAGTAGCAGCCTAGATATTAAAATGCCACTGACCAAATTCATGTTCAATGATTCAGTTTCCATAGATCATCAAAGTAAAAAAGGTCTGTGTGTAGTTAGCTTTTTTGTTGTTAATGACCATAACTATGATTCGTTTTATTCTTTTTTTAAAAAAGATAAATGTAAATAAATATGTCAGATAAACCAGAATACCTTAAAAAATCATACGACGTTCATCATATTAAATCAACTTTAACAATCAAATGGATAGATAAATCAGAGCTTCCTTTTTTGCAGATGGGATTAAAAACTGAATCTCTTAAGCAGAGCATTACCTTAATTTTTAAAATGTATGAAAATACAAATCATCTGGTCAGCCTTATTTGGTTCTATTAGACAAAATATTAGCTAACGATAGTCTGAAAGAACAAACAAACAAACATATTCTGAAGCACCACTGCAATAAAAAATTTCTAATTCAGTTCTAAGGGATCCAAACACCAAAGCGTTCAAACCAAGTAGCGTCAAATATGTTGATATTCATAATGAACCTAGTTCTAATCCTTACGGACCGGCCGCTAGTCCCGTAACAAGAATGAGAGACTTATTTAAGATCCTAACTATTATTTGAGTAAATCCAAATATAAGAACGCGCTGAGGCCAAAAAAGTAAGATATATAGGAATTTCCGAGGCCTTCCATTAAACGAAATCAAAAAATGAATTTTCAAAATCACGGCAAGTGCTAATTTTATTAATACATTACATTTATATTTTTACAGTTTAACTTATAAAAAATACGTTGAATTTTATTCTCTTGTATGCTAGCTGTTTTACATTTCACTCATAACAACAAACAAAATAATAATTATCAGTTTACTACAATTAATCTAAATAAATTACCTAATTATCGAGAGTTAACATATCGATATTGTAACACTTCGTTCATTAACTTCCATAGATTTTTTGATTCCTATTTTTAAACGACTGCCTAAAAAGGAATGTAATGTATTTAGGGTGTATATATGTTTGTTCCACCGTAGTAGCTGAACCGATTTAGATGTACGACCCAGTGCCATAGGCTGTATCTGTATATCTATGTTTAAATAATTTTTTTAATTTATTTAAATTGGCATGAATCAAACTGTTTGTAGACGGTAGGAATGGTTCAGAGAATACCGCTCAGTGCCCGTAACTCCACTTGACTACGTCCAATCAAGGGTAATGAGTAACAAAAGGAGATTACAAACCAACGAGTATCAGTTTTACGCCCTCTCTGTAGAGTTGCATAAAGCTCAGCAAAATGTTTCTGTTTGTGGTCGCTTACGCCAAAGCGGAGTTGAGCCTAATAATGTTGTTCAAAACGTTCACCTTGTGATGCGTAATATTCGAGGGACTCAGTCATATTGGCATAAAGCCTTCACGGATCTAATGATAATGGTCCGAAATTTAGGGGCTCCGCACTTCTACATTACACTGTCGCCTAATGATATGCATTAGCCGGGCATCCTAGTGTTTTAGTTTTTTTTTTGGCAGTCATGTTTTTTTTAATGTTTAACAGATTTAAAACTTCTTGAAGTGACTGTCTTGATTAAATATAACAGTGGGAATTTTTTAATTTAAATAGCTTGGATCCAAAACTTTTTTTCATATTTACAGCGCACTTTTTTATGTTCTGAATTATTCTGATTAAATCTTTACCTGATTATTTAACTTTTAATGATGACCCTTTGCATGATGAACCTTAATTTTTTATTTTTATTTTTTTAATTTCCATGTCGGCTATTTCTTTCATCATTTAATATTACTAACTTTGATAAGCAAAAGTTGCAGTAACCAAAAGAGTAGAATGCCCCAACACGGTCTACAATCCACACTTGTGTAGCTATACAAAACGGTTTGTCTGAAATGGATAAATTAATTAATAAATCTTTATTCTGATCAGTACATAAATGCAAAAACAGTATTATAAATGCAAAAACAAATTATAAGATAAAAAATTAATGTGTTTAAATTCTATATTAATTATTACAATACAAATACATGAAATAATGTTAAATATATAAAATATAAAAAATATTGCTACAAAATAATTCATAATTCAAAAGCCGCTATTGAAAATATATTTATGTAGACGTTGAATGGGGATGAGATAAATCGTGTTTTGTTAAAAAAAATATTTTTAATTGTATTTTGAATAAATCGATGTAAATATTTTTCAAACGGTTTGATATTTATTAAAAATGACAACGGTAGCATAATATGATCCATTCTCGTAATCCGAAATATCGTGTTGAGTGATACGAAAATAATTGCATTTACTGGTTTGGTAAAGATGGATATTGTTATTTTTTTTTAAGAATAAGGGACCACATTCTTTTTAGCAAAGATTGCAAATTTATAAATAAATATATAAGGATAAGTTAACATATTTACGGTTCTAAATATGTCTACACTATTCATATTTATAGGGGCCAGATAATGATCTGATAGTCCATTTTTTTAATTTAAAAACTTGGACAAAATTTCTGAAAAAAAAAAATCACGCCATCATTTAAATTTTATCTACAGAAATCATACAACTTTTTGTTAAATAAAACGACTTTGTAGGCGATTCAAAAAATTTATATACAAAAAATAAACTGATTAAAACAAATGTTCTTGATTTAGAACACGCTGTTGATAAATTATATACCAAAATAAAATTCTGCCAATTTTTTTACGGCAAAAATGTAATTACACGAAAAAATTTCACTGTAAAATACACTACTCTCGCAGTTCAGGATTTACTGCTCTCCTAATAATATAACAAAGTTATATGGAAAAATTTACCTTTAAATATTTTGATTTTTTGTAAAAAATTTATTTTTTCTTCAAATATTTTTTTTTAATAATAAAAAATTCAATATCGGGTATTGGTGGATATCAATACCGAATGTCCATATTTGGGTCTATATTTTTACGCAATGTCCAATACCCGATGAACCGCATTCGTGAATATAGGTATTCACCAATTAGCAATCGTTTTCTTCTTATGAATCTCAATAACGCCTTTTTTTTTGTTTTTGTAAGTGATCGCTAAAGGTAAACTATATTTAAAGAAATATCTAGTCACGTTTTACAAGTTTAATTTCATTTCGTTGTTAAAAATGAAATTACGTTTTTCCTTCCTGTTTAAGGAACGGATTTTTGTCTGGGTTATCTTATCGAAATATTGTGGTAGACCTACTGATAACAACTACTACTTCAGTGCTACTTACGTGACAAACTGTTTTTTCTGCTTATGTTATTTGAACTATCATACTAGCCCTAACAATACCAGCTACTGTATCAATGATTCTCTCTTTATAACAGTACATTCCTTCCTTCCGCTCTTATCCGTATCGTTGTGAGTTCACGAGCTTCTGGAACGGTAATGAACTGTGGAAATTACCAAACCCAGAATTAGCAGCGGCAGAGTTTCGACAAGAATGCGGTGTATTGTTAGCAAACTGGACATGAAATTAGGATATATTTTTTTACGGTATAAAGTGGAAATGCAGAGCACACACTTGTAATGAAAAAATGAGTTTACTTATACGTAACTGGTTTCAGGGAGTCGGTTTCCGATTATTGTTTGGCCCATTTACTGCTGGTGCGGGGAACTGACTATATCGATTTCTGTAACCGGTAACTTAAAATGTCAAAAAACATGACCGTATATTGGAACATGTACAAATAGGAGATGTACTTTTTCGCATTAGACGAACAGCCGTTAAGTGAAATTGGAGGCGACATTGCCGCTAATCATAAACATATTATATTCCGGAAAAACAATGTTGGCAGAATATCCCCGGTAATAGATATTTGGGAGTTTGTATAAACATAAAAATAAAATGTATAAACGTAAAATGAAATGTTTCTTCCTGTTTTTCCTGACTATTGACTATCCCGCGGCAACACTTCTAGAAAACAACAAATTAAACCCGGTTCGACAATAACTACCGATCGCTAGCAAGGCTTATCGTATAGAATAATTAAGCAACCGGGTGTACTATTTCCCCGTCATCTTTTGTTCAGCTTCATCAATTCACAAAACGGCGTTTATATATAAAACACAAACACGGATCTAATGCGACATGCGGCCAAGTTGAAAAATAAAATAATTTAAGGTTTATTTGACCGAATTTATGTCCCGGCGAGAAACTCTCTCTTCTACAATATATTTTTTTCAAAATCAGCTTATTATGTCCTCCATAGCAGTAAATCGTTTGTGAAATTAAATAGTCAGTAATTTTTAAAAATATGAAAAATTAATTTTAGTTTGTATCTTTTTGTAGTAATTTTTTCGTTTTTATTTTAAAGTAATTTTCTAAAAAAATGGATAAACAATTTCAAATTTTCTGTGTCTGTATTATTGTTGAATAAATATACAATTTTAAAAACGTGGATAAATGCACTGCGGTCCGGCTAATGGGAAAGTATCAAATCAATCTCACTGTCTTCTTAGATAACGATCGAGTGGAACATTCCTCCGTTCCGTAAAATGAATGACTGCAGTTGATACTTAAGATTAACATTTTCCTCGCTAAATATCTTTATTTAAATTTTTTATCTCAGTTTTGTTAATCGTATTTCACATATCATCAAACTCTTAAAAAGTGAATTCAGTAGTTGGCTCCGAGAAAATTCCTTATAGTTTTTTAAAATTTTGTACTTAAAATGTGCAGTAAATTCTTCAAATCAAGAAATGATTCTTTTCGTCATAAAAAATATCATTATTTGTGCCAACAAATTAATAAAAATAAATACTGTAAAATATATGCAGAAGAAAGTCAAGTGGAAGATTGAGCAATGTAAAATATGCAACCTTGATAAGAGTGAAGAATGTATTTCAATGACACCAGAAATCTGTGGTGGGGAGTTAACTACTAATAACTAGGGAATCCCACTCATGCCATGACCTCAACCTTGAACTTAAATGATTCATTCAGGGGATTTCCTCTTTTAATACAATTAAAGAGAATATTGAATTAATTTTTTAAGGGTGTGATGATATTCAATACGATTTACAAAACTGAAATAAATAATTTGAAAAAATAAATTTAAAGAGGAAAATATTAATCTTAAATATCAGCTGTCATGATTACAGAGAGTATACTCTTAGAGGCAATGTTAACTGATATTATTGGTACCCCAAGGAAGTCCATTTTTAATCTTTAATAGTACATCAGCAGCAATAAAAAAATGTGATGTTAAAGTCAATATAAAACCTACAACTGTTAAATTCCTATGTAAGCAAGGTAAAAAAATTAGCTGGCAGAGTTTAAAAAGCTACCAGACAAAATAAAAGAAGTTTTGGTATTTCAACCACGTCCTGTGTAAATTTCTTTTCCTGAAGATAAAATTCGAACTTATAAGCATTTAGCATAATCTGTCTTGGCTTTACTCAAGCGATCAAACAAAAAAAATTGGTAATTGAGAAAGGTTTTTGATTCATATCGACCACAATGAAGCAATAATATTTGTTAAAAAATAATGATATCCGTTCATTCTTAAGAACAAAATGAACTACTATAAATAACTAATTAATCATTAAAATTTTGGAAAAGTAACTGTAAATGTACTTGGTATAACTGAAACAAGTAGACTTGTTACTTTTAATGAATTATGAGTTCTTGCAAATCTTGAAATGAACTTTAAATCTGATTATTTTTACAGAGGAAAACTGGCTTTCATGAAACTTTGGTTTTAATATTCCAAATTATATAACTTTCGTAAAAATTTTAATGAATGAAATATTTGGATCAAGAGGAAGGCAAATTGGTTCGAATCAGACTTCATCTCCTTTTTTTGTTAACTTTTTTTTAATTAAAATTTTTTTTTTGTCTTCAGTCATTTGACTGGTTTGATGCAGCTCTCCAAGATTCTCTATCTAGTACCAGTCATTTCATTTCGATATACCCCCATATCCCACGTCCCTAACAATTTGTTTTACATACTCCAAATGTTGCCTGCTTGCACAATTTTTTCCTTCCACCTGTCCCTCCAATATTAAAGCGACTATTCCAGAATGCCTTAATATGTGGCTTATAAGTCTGTCTCTTAACTGTAGTTTTCCAAATGCTTCTTTCTTCATCTATTTGCCACAACACCTCATCATTTGTCACTTTATCCACCCATCTGATTTTTAACATTCTTCTATAGCACCACATTTCAAAAGCTTCTAATCTTTTCTTCTAAGATACTCCGATCACCCAAGTTTCACTTCCATATAAGGCGCCGCTCTAAACATATACTTTCAAAAATCTTTTCCTGACGTTTAAATTAATTTTTGATGTAAACAAATTATATCTCTGACTGAAGGCTCATTTCACCTGTGCTATTCGGCATTTTATATCGCTCCTGCTTCGTCCATTTCTAGTAATTCTACTTCCCAAATAACAAAATTCTTCTACCTCCATAATCTTTTCTCTTCCAATTTTTACATTCAGTGGTCCATCTTCGTTATTTCTACTGCATTTCATTACTTTCATTTGGTTCTTATTTATTTTCATGCGGTAGTTCTTGCATAGAATTTCATCCATGCCATTCATTGTTCCTTCTAAATCCTTTTTACTCTCAGCTAGAATTACTATAGCATCAGCAAATCATAGCATCTTTATCTTTTCACCTTGTACTGTTACTCTGGATCTAAATTGTTCTTTAACATCATTAACTGCTAGTTCTATGTAAAGATTAAAAAGTAACAGAGATAGGGAACATCCTTGTCAGACTCCCTTTCTTATTACGGATTCTTTCTTATTTCTTCAATTATTATTGTTGCTGTTTGGTTCTTGTAAATGTTAGCAATTGTTCTTCTATCTCTGTATTTGAACCCTAATTTTTTTTAAATGCTAAACATTTTATTCCAGTCTACGTTATTGAATGCCTTTTCTAGGTCTATAAATGCCAAGTATATTGGATTGTTTTTCTTTAATCTTTGTTCTACTATTAATCTGAGCTCTAAAACTGCTTCCCTTGTTCCTATACTTTTCCTGAAACCAAACTGGTCTTCTCCTAACACTTCTTCCACTCTCCTCTCAATTCTTCTGTACAGAATTCTAGTTAAGATTTTTGCTGCATGAGTAGTTAAGCTAATTGTTCTGTATTTTTGACATATATCTGCTCTTGCTTTCTTTGGTATCATGACAATAGCACCCTTTTTGAAGTCTGATGGGACTTCCCCTTTTTCATAAATATTACACACCAGTTTGTATAATCTATCAATCGCTACCTCACCTGCACTGCGCAGTAATTCTACAAGAACTCCGTCTATTCCAGGAGCCTTTCTGCCATTCAATTCTTTTAATGCTCTATTAAATTCAGATCTCAGTATTGTTTCTCCCCTTTCATCCTGTTCAACTTCCTCTTCCTCCTCTATAACACCACTTTCTGATTCATTTCCTCAATATAACTATTCCATATATTCCACCCACCTATCGACTTTGCCTTTTGTATTATAAATCAGTGTACCATCTTTGTTTGACACATTATTAGATTTTAATTTTTGTATCCCAAAATTTTCCTTAACTTTCCTGTATGCTCCGTCTATTTTGCCAATGTTCATTTCTCTTTCCACTTCTGAACACTTTTCTTTAATCGACTCTTCTTTCACTAGTTTGCACTTCCTGTTTATAGTATTTCTTAATTGCCGATAGTTCCTTTTACTTTCTTCATCATTAGCATTCTTATATTTTCTACGTTCATCCATCAGCTGCAAAATATCATCAGAAATCCAAGGTTTTCTACCAGTTTTCTTTGTTCCACCTAAGTTCACTTCTGCTGATTTAAGAATTTCCTTTTTAACTATCTCTCATTCTTCTTCTACATTGTCTACCTTATCTTTTTTACTCAGACCTCTTGCAATGCCCTCCTCAAAAATCTTCTTTACCTCGTATTCCTCAAGCTTCTCTAAATTCCACCAATTCATCTGACACCTTTTCTTCAGGTTTTTAAACTCTAATCTACATTTCATTAACCCTAAATTATGATTGCTTTCAATGTCTGCTCCAGGGTAAGTTTTGGAGTTGACAAGTTGATTTCTAAATCTTTGCTTAACTATGATATAATCTATCTGCTACCTTGCAGTATCACTTGCTTTTTCCATGTGTATTTCCTTCTATTAAGATTTTTAAACTGGGTGTTGGCAATTACTAAATTATACTTCATGCAAAATTCTATAAGTCAGACCCTCTTTCATTCCTTTTGCCCAGCCCGTATTCACCCACTATATTTCCTTTTCCAATGCTTGCATTCCAGTCTCCAACTATTATTAAATTTTCATCTCCTTTTATGTGTTTAATTGCTTTGTCAATTTTTTGTATACACACTCTACCTCATCATCATCATCATCATCATAGGCACTTGTAGGCATATAGACGTTAACAATCGTTGTTGGTTTAGGTTTCTATTTTATCCTTATTACAATGATTCTATCGCTATGCATTTTGAAATACTCTACTCTCTTCGCTATCTTCTTGTTAATTACAAAAGCTATTCCTGCCTGCCCATTATTTGAAGCTGAGTTTATTATTCTAAAATCACCTGACCAAAAGTCATTTTCCTCTTCCCATCGAAACTCACTAATTCCTACTACACCTACATTTATCCTATCCATTTCCCTCTTTAAATTTTCTAACCTACCAACCTTTTTTAGACTTTTTTACTCATAGAATGTGATTTTTTAATTTTCTGGTGACCCCTTCCTTAGTAGTCCCCACCTGGAGATCTGAACAGGTGACTAGTTTACCTCCGAAATATTTTACCAAGGAAGGTGCCTCCATCATTTTTATATGAAAATGCAGAGAGCTACATTTTCTTGGAAAAAAAGCAGCTGTAGTTTTCCATTGCTTTCAGCTGCGCAGTACTCAGAGGATTGAGTGATGTTGATATAGCTGTTTAAGTCATCCTAACCTACACCCTTAACAACTACTGAAAGAGCAGCTGCCCTCTTTCAGGAACCATTCCTTAATCTGGCTCTCAACAGGTTCCTATTCCATATGGTTGCTCCTTTGGTCCAGCTACTCTGTATCACTGAGCACTCAAGCCCCCTTACCAATGACAAGGTCTCACGATTCATAAAGGGAGTAATTTAAAATATTGATTTATTAATAAATTATTAACCTCTGATTGTAAAAATATTTTACAATGAATAATAATTCGATAAAACCATTAAAAAAATATGAAAAAATATCAGAATTATTTATGAAATAAAATTTTATGTTCTTTTTATTTTAAAAAAAATGTGCACACGTAATTTAGTAGGCATGCAAGGAAGTCATGTGGTGCACACATCAGATTTTTTTGAAAAGTAAATGCTGCTTGGTCAGCCCAGCTCTTTACACTTACTCTTTAACAGACATAAAACTATCATTGAGAGCATTTCTTTATTTAACGCTAAGATAGATATTATGAAAGCTGATTATGACTGAAAATAAATATACTCAAATATCTACAACAGTCAATTAGATTAATTTCCAGATTAAGATTGTTAGTGAGATAAGAGCCTAAGTTTTATTAGAGATTGGCATTACATAACTTTTACCATGTTTTATAACAATTTGTTCAACCACTTTAACAAATTTGTGATCTCTCGGACTAGGGTATGTAGAAAAAATGGATAAATTTAAATCTTGGATTACTTTTGGTTTAATGAAATATATAAGGAAAACGAGACAAAACATTTCCTTAGAACTTGTAAGTAACCTTTTGATATCCAATTAGTAAATTATTATTTACTTATTTATGACAAGAGGCTGAAGCTTAATAATAGTTACTAAAATAGATGATAATGAATTTTGTAGCATGTGAAAAATGTCATGCCTGACCAGGAGTTGTCCCCAAAAATTTCTAAGTATAAAAGGCACACAGTTTTATTTTATGATAAAGAAAAATACTCCCAAAAGAGATCTTTTGAGAGGTGGTTTAATAAAATTATGGAGTATTGTATAAAGAATACTATTGAAAGAATAAAATACCTGTTTCTGATACAATTACTATGGACTTCTGAAAATTTTAATGAGAAGGTGATATCAGAGAAACTTAATAAATATTTTATTACTTCAAATTTCTAATAAATTATAGAAAAAAAGTTTAAAAAAATGCAAACTCAAGTACAAAATCAATCAAACATTTAGTTACTTTTTTTTTTTCTTGAGCTGGTTAAATCAAAATAAGTTGATATGAATGTCAAGAATTTATATAGCAAAGTAGTATTTAATTTGAAATCACTCATCTGGTATCCTAAACCACTCACTTCAAAACAAACAATTCATCTGGTATTTCTAAGCCACTCATATATATAATAAATCTCTGCTTTCAGCAGGAGATGACAGATGAAATAGCCCATTTTTTGTTACACCTTTCTATAAGAGTAAAGAAACAAATTCTCTTGAACTATTGTTGACAACCTCTCTCTTATATTGCAAACCTAATCATACAGAGATGTGTCAAAACTAGATTTATACTCATACTCACAGGTTATTTAAACAAGCATAAAGTTTATCAACTTTTAATTTGGTTTCCTAGTGGTAAGAATATTTCTGATATATATTCAGTTTAATTAGGAAAAGTTTAAATAAGTTAGACAAAACTGATAAATGTTTGGGGATATATTTGGATTTTCAAAAAGTGTTTGATATATTTAATCATGGCTATGTTTAAAAAATATAGAGGAATTGGATTTTGGGTGAGGCAACATTGAATCTTATACAGGGGGAATTATGGAAAAACTGACAATTTTTAAAGCAAAATAAGTTGGATAACTTATGCAAGCATACCTTGCATAATAAATGTAATTTCAGGAACAACTGTATGCTGTGTGTTTTTTAATGGAAACGTAAATTTAAAATACTAATTCGGTTGTAATTACACTGCAATTATTCCTTGATATTTCAATATTTCACTTCATGGTGTCTTCTAGTTGCAATACAGTAAAGTTGTGGATAAAATATATCCGAATTACTGCCTATGCAAAAGATAAACAAACCACCAGTTCCTGTGGACTCTAAGAACTCCTCCAAACATTGACAGAGTTAGCAGACAATGATGAGGACCGCTTAGCGCTCAACCAAAAAGCATGCTGCTCTCACAAGTATCAGAATAATTCTACTCTAGGACATGAACTTACATCCAGGTAAAATGATGGTAAAGTATTGAAGCAAGATCTAAGTGACCTTGACAAAGCAAATCAGGTAAAATTTTGTGCAAATTTTATTAACTTGTTTACTGACGAATTGGTCCAGCAAAATAAGTGACAAAACACATTGTCATGCATCAGGCACAGTGAACAAACAAAATCTGATACAAATCCTAAGCAGCTTCATATGTCACCATGTAACTGTATGGTGTGCTCAACAAGTTTTGTAATCATAGACCCTTATTATATCTTCAAAGAGGAAGGACACGTGATGAAAATCAATTCAGACTGGCATACAATGATGTTACAAGATGATCGACTTGAATGTGGTTTGGTTTCAGCAGAAAGAAGCAACACCCCACATTGCCGGAGCATCCACTACAGTGATTCGAGAGATGTTTTCAGGCCACATGATTTCCAAAGGAAGAGATGTTACATGGCCGGCACGTTCTCCAGGCCTGTCAATGTGGAACTATGTTCTCTGGGGATACCTAAAATCTTGTGTGTTCATCGTAAACCTAATAACATTAACAAACTCAAAGCCTCCATACAAGAAAAAAATCAGAGCAATCCCAGACAACATGGTCCAAGCAACAATGCAAAATTTGCGTGATAGACAATAAAAATGCATAGAAAGTGGTGGAGAATATTTTGATATGTTATTTAATAAATGAAGTTACGCCAATAAATGACATTATATTCACTGTAATTCTGTATTAAAACATACTTAGATGAATTAAATTTTGTATTTTTTCTTTCATTTTAAAAATCTTGGGTTCTCATGACTCACTCTATATTAGAGAACAGACTTAAGTTATCAATTTGATGATGTCATCAGCAGCAAACTGGAGGATTAAATTGGTGTGCCACAGAAAAAAACCTATTAATTTTTTTTGCTTTTACTTTTATTGAAGATTTGTAAATATTGAGTTTTAGTGTACTTGTATTCTTTTGCTGATACTGTTTATTGGATATCAACGTGACGGGAGGCTTTTGAAAATCCTTTGCTGGCCTTGCAACAATTAAATGTTGGTTGGATATGAACCAGTTAATTTAAATGATCATAAAACAATGGTCTTTCTACTTTACTGAATGTTAGTGGGCCATACCCCTAAAGATGTTAATACTGACATCATTATTTATGAAATTGGGTGTGATGGTGCTGGGAGAAGTTGTCTCTTTGCAGTTCCAGAAAAGGGTGTAATAATTGGGCATCAGTGAATTGCATTTCAACTGGGTTGGTTAAATCTTATCTGTATAGTGGCTTGAGAAAAATTATGTGTAAATCTGTTCAGCCGAGAAATGTTCTTCCTATAAATCAGTTAAGGATAGTATTCCTAGCACTCATGCAGCCCGTCATTATGGACGGTTTTATTAGTTAGAGAAGCTGTAGAACTCCTGTTCATGAGCCTCTCATATCACTTCATGTAATTGACTTATATTATATAATTATATTAAACTTTGATCAGCATTGTTTATGTATGAATGTATATAACACATATAAATTTTATTATCTTACCACACATTTTTCATAGGAATACTTTTTCCTAATGTTTCGCCTCATCAATCTATCAGCATCATCAGGGAATTAAACTTATACACATCATGTTTCATCAGTCTTACACACAAAAAACTTTCATTCCGTGATGATGCTGATATACTTTGATGCAGTGAAACATGTATGAAAAAATATTTCTGTGACAATGTATGGTAAGAAGATAATAAAAATAATGTATTTTAGTAAAAAATAAAATTTGTGTGTGTGTGTGTGTGTGTATGTGTGTATGTGTGTGTGTGTGTGTGTGTGTGTGTGTGTGTGTGCATGTTTATAAAAATAATTCAGAGTTTTTAATTTAGATGAAGTCATATAAAATTGATTTTATGAAATCAAAACAAAACAATTTCCCATCGTCTCACACAGTGACTATTTTACTTAAAACCAAGCTAGGCATTGTCATTGACCCGCGATATGACTACTGCTTCTGCGTCCATGCAGTCCACAGGGTTCTATTAAATAAGTTCCCTTCAAATATTTTCTAGATGCTTAACAATTAACGATTTTTGAAGGGTCTAAATTAGCACTTTAAGAAGTGATTAATTTAATCAATGTTTTTAAAGATTTATTCATTTTTTTTAATTTTAATCACTGTGATTAATTTTTTTTTTCATTTATGCTTTTGTTAGAAATTCAAGGGTGTTAAGTTTTGTTATTGTTTTCTTATAATTACCAAAATAATTTTCCAATAATTATAAAAATAGAAAAATGTTTTCTATATTGATTGTATAATTTTCAAGTTTTATTTTATGAATTTGTGAAGTTTGTATTTAAACTTTTATTTTTTAATAAAAAGAAAAAAATATTGAAAATACGCTTATTCTTGTTTAGCTCTTGTGTTCTTATTAAACAAAATTGTTTATATTTTTAATGCATTTACAGATTCTTATATGATGCTGTATATTCATACATAAGTATGTGTTCAAGTAAGAATTTCTTATTGCGCACATGATGAGATGGTCCATTCCTTCAATCAAGCAGTTTGCTTGATAAAAAATTGGCTTATGTTATCATGTTTGTTTAGAGAAATGTTTCAGTTTTCAGTTAATGATGTCTTGTGGTTGAATTTCGATTTTTTTTAAATTGTAATATGTTTATTAAGGCAATTAATCAATATTATGTGAACTTAGTAGATGTTTCTTATTAGCACTATAACACTGTGATGTTTCTTTTTATTTAAGAAATAGCAGGAAAAGTATTATAAATATTTAAAATTAAAATAAATTATTATTTCTAAGTTTTATTCTTCTTTTATTTACGTATTTAGAAAGTTGTTTTTTTTTAAGGCAATGTTCAAGGAATTTCTTAATTTACAAACAAACCGGTTTTCACTGTAAAATACATTCATTTAATATACAGAATACTACTCTACCAGAACTGAATACTCGTATAAGCCACGCCCCCAATATTTAAGCTTGCTGTCAAAAAGCTGTTACTGCATACCTATTATCCAAAACAAAAACATTCCTCATGTTTTTTTTGTCACTATATCAAGTAGGCAATCAATATATAATAACTTTCCACACATTTAATTATCATTTCAAATAAAATTTATATATTTTAATAAATTATATTAAGTAAATTATGTAATATATATTATAAATACAAAAATGTTTTAATGCAAATTAAATAAAATGTTAAATTTATTGTATACTGTTTCGTCTTAGTATATTGTAAGTCAAATTTATTTATAATTATAAAATTTATATAATTATTATAAATGAAATGATGTTCTAACAGATTTTTAAAAAGCGTAATTTTACCTTTGCCAAAAAAGGCTTCTGCTAAAAAGTATGAACACTATTGGACTTTGAGTTTAATATTACATGCGTCAAAAATATTAACATACATCACTCTTAAAAGAATAGAAGCCAAGGTAAACTTTACACTTACTGAAGACCAGTTTGGTTTCAGGAAGGAAGCGGGTACAAGAGACGCAATTCTATCACTTATATTAATTTTGTAAAAGTGGCTGAAAAAAGATATAAAAATACGCTAGTTGTCTTTGCAGATTCACAACAAATTTTTTGATAGAACTGAATGGAATCTTTTGTTTAGGATGCTAAGGGAAATAGGAATGAAGTACAGAGATGGGGGTTTATTTGGAGTATCTATAAAGAGGAAAAGGCCATTATACAATGCGGAGAGCATAAGCAAGAAGCAAAAATTTGACAAGGTTGCTTGCTATCACCTGTACTTTTTGATAGTTACATCCAAAGTGCTCTAGATGAGATACGAGAGCAGTTGGAATCTTTTGTGGTATTAAGATTCAAGCTGAGAAAATATATATGCTTACATTTGTGGACGATATTGCAGTTTTAACAGAAGTGAGGAAGAATTGACAGTAGTTCTATGAGAAATCAACATGCTCCTTATAACATGAAAATTAATCATGATAAGACAAAAATACTTTTTGCTAGCAAAGAAGATGCGTCGCCTCATGTAACATAAATGGCACTTAGGAAGTGTTATGGATTTTGCATAACGGGTTGCAAAATTTCAACTGATGGGGCCGTAGCAGAAAGGATGTAATCAGTAGGGTAAGCCAAGTAAAAGCAGCTTTCAATATGAAAGGCATATTGTTCATATCAAATAATATTAACCTGAAATTAAAGAAACAGTTGGTAAAACTTATGTGTGGAGCGTACTATTATAAGGAAGTGAGTCTTTGACACTTGGGAAGATAAAAAGAAGTAGACTTGAAGCTTTGAGTTATGGTGCTATCAAAGAATGATGAAAATATTGCGAATAAAGAAAGTGAGCAAAAAAGCAGTTTTGAGAAAAATCTGAGAACCACAATGTTTGATGGATCACATAAGGCACAGTAGAAAATACTGGATTGGACATGTGTTTAGGCACGAGTGCTTGTTACTAAATATCATGGAAGGTTCTGGGAAGGGTATTAATCATACAGGAAGACCTCAGATGGAACATACTGGTCAAATGATTTAAGATTTTAACAACTTAAAGGACTAACACTATATTGAGAACTCCAGACAACTGCTCCAAACCAAACTATGGGTTGCTAACAAAGAAAAGTGATAAATAAAATATTGAATAATATAAACTATGTTTATGAATGCTACTCAGAAGTAATTCATGAAAATTTATCACAGCGTGAATTTAATAAAAAAGAAACGAGTGTACTAATCTAAGAAGAGTATTAGGATTCAAGCATTGGAAAAACTAATTAAAACAAGAAAATCCTTATTGAAAAATACAATATAAAATTTAAATGAATAAATTAAGCTCAATTCAAAAATTTATGGACGACAATTTATGGGGGGACCAATAATACTGGTTAACATAAAATTTAGAACTGAAAAGGTAGTACATGTTCTATATAGTATTTTATATGCTTATTTATAAGCTCTTGGTATGACTTGCTGTGTTCTTTAGTTGTAGTAGTGGTTTTATCATATACATATTATAAAGATACTCCCTCTATGAATGATGAGACCGTGCCGATGGTGAGGGGGGCTTCAGTGCTCGGTGACACAGAGTAGCTGGACCAAAGGTGCAACCATATCAAAGAGGTATTTGTTGAGAGTCAGACTAAATAATGATTCCTGAAAGAGTACAGCAGCTCTTTTAATAGTTGTTAAGGATATAGGTCAGGAGGATAGGGCCAAACCAACATCACTCAATCTTCTGAATACTGCGCAGCTGAAACTAATGGAAAACTACAGCTGTTTTTTTTTCAAGAAAGTGTAGCTCTCTGCATTTTCACATAAAGATGGAGGCACCTTCCTTGGTAAAATATTCCAGAGGTAAACTAGTCCCCCGTTTGGATTTCTGGGTGGGGACTGCTAAGGAAGAGGTCACCAGAAAATTAAAACAACATTCTACGAGTTGAAGCGTGGAATGTTAGAAGTCTAAAAACAGTTGGTAGGTTAGAAAATTTAAGGAAATGGATAGGTTAAATGTAGATGTAGTAGGAGGAATTAGCGAGGTTTGGTGGGAAGGGAAAAACGACTTTTGGTCAAGTGATTTTAGAATAATTAACTCAGCTTCAAATAAGGGTAGGCAGGAGTAGATTTTATAATAACAAGAAGATAGTGAAGAGAGTAGAGTATTTCAAAAAGCTTAGCGATAGAATCATTGTAATAAGGATAAAATCAAAACCTAAGCCGACAACAATTGTTAACGTCTATATGCCTACAAGTACCCATGATGATGATGATGAGGTAGAGTGTGTATATGAAGAAATTGACAAAGCAATTAAACACTTAGGATGAAAGTTTAATAATAGTTGGAGACTGCAATGTATGCATCAGAAAAAACAAGGAAGGAAATATTGTGGGTGAATAAGAGCTGGGCAAAGGGAATGAAAGAAGACACCGACTTACATAGTTTTGCACAAAGTATAATTTAATAATTGCTAACACCCAGTTTAAAAATCATAATAGAAGAATATACACATGGAATAAGCCTGGTGATACTGCAAGGTATTTCATTTAGATTACATCATGGTTAAACAAAGATTTAGAAATCAACTCGTTGACAGCAAAACATACCCAGGAGCAGTCATTGATAGTGACCATAATTTAGTGATAAGATGTAGATTGGGGTTTAAAAACGTGAAGAAAAGGTGTCAGATGAATTGGTGGAATTTAGAGAAGCTTGAGGAAGAGGAGGTAAAGAAGATTTTTGAGTAGGTCATTGCAAGAGGTCTGAGTAAAAAAGATAAGGTAGAAAATATAGAAGAAGAATGGGAGAATGTTAAAAAGGAAATTCTTAAATCAGCAGAAGCGAACTTAGATGGAACAAAAAGAACTGGTAGAAAACCTTGGATATCAAAAGATATATTGCAGCTGATGGATGAACGTAGAAAATATACAAATGCTAGTGATGAAGACGGTAAAAGGAACTACCAACAGTTACAAACTACTATAAACAGGAAGTGCAAATTAGCAAAAGAAAAATGGATTAAAGAAAAGTGTTCAGAAGTGAAAAGAGAAATTATATTGGTAAAATAGATGAAGCAAACAGGAAAGTTAAGGAAAATGTTGTGGTACATAAATTAAAATCGAATAATGTGTTAAATAAAGATGGTACACTGATTTATAATACAATATAAAGGTCGATTGGTGGGTGGAATATATTGAAGAGTTATACAGAGGATATGAATTAGAAAATAATGTTATAGAAGAAAGAGAGAAAATTGGAGAGGATGAAACGGGAGGTGCAATACTGAGATCTGAATTTAATAGAGCATTAAAAGATTTAAATCACTGAAATGCTCCGGGGATCTATCCCAGGGATACCTGCAGAATTACTGTGCAGTACAGGTGAGGAAGCGATAGATCGATTATACAAACTGGTGTGTAATATTTACAAAAAAGAGCAAGTTTCATCAGACTTCAAAAAGAGTGTTATTGCTATGATACCAAAGAAAGCAGGAGCAGATAAATATAAAGAATACAGAACAATTAGCTTAACTACTCATGCAGCAAAAATCTTAACTAGAATTTTGTACAGAAGAATTGAGAGGAGAGTGGAAGAAGTGTTAGGAGAAGACCAGTTTGGTTTCAGGAAAAGTATATGGACAAGGGAAGCAATTTCAGTGCTCAGATTAATAGTAGAAGGAAGATTAAAGAAAAACAAACCAACATACATGGCATTTATAGACTTAGAAAAAGCATTTGAAAATGTAGACTGGAATAAAATGTTAAAAAATTAGTGTAGAGATAGAAGAACAATTGCTGGCATTTACAGGAACCAAACTGCAACAGTAATAATCTAAGAACATAAGAAAGAAGTGTAATAAAAAAGGGAGTCTGACAAGGATGTTTCCTATCCCATTATTTTTTAATCTTTACATAGAACTAACAATTAATGATGTTAAAGAACAATTTAGATCTGGAGTAACAGCACAAGGTGAAAAGATAAAGATGCTATGATTTGCTGATGATATAGTAGTAATTCTAGCTGAGAGTAAAAATGATTTAGAAGAAACAGTGAATTGCAGGGATCAAGTCCTACACAATAATTACTGCATAAAAATAAACAAGAACAAAATGAAAGTAATGAAATGTAGTAGAAATAATGTAGATGGCCCACTGAATATAAAAACAGGAGGGGGAAAAGATTATGGAAGTAGAAGAATTCTGTTATTTGGGAAGTAGAATTATTAAATATGGATGAAGCAGAAGTGATATAAAATGCCGAATAGCACAGGTGAAATGAGCTTTCAGCCAGAAATATAATTTGTTTACATCAAAAATTAATTTAAATATCAGGAGCGTAGCTTTATATGGAAGTGAAACTTGGGCAATTGGAGTACCTGAGAAGAAAAAATTAGAAGCTTTTGAAATGTGGTGCTTTAGGAGAATGTTGGTGGATAAAGTCACAAATGAAAAGGTGTTGCAGCAAATTGATGAAGAAAAAAGCATTTGGAAAAACATAGTTAAAAGAAGAGACAGACTTATAGGCCACATATTAAGTCATCCTAGAATAGTTGTTTTAATATTGGAGGGACAGGTAGATGGGAAAAATTGTGCAAGCAGGTAACGTTTGGAATATGTAAAACAACTTGTTAGGGATGTAGGATATAGAGGGTACACCAAAATGAAAGACTGGCACTAGATAGGGAATCTTTGAAAGCTGCATCAAACCAGTCAAATGACTAAAGAAAAAAAAATTATGAAGATTGCTTCATAAGTGATGACATAAATTTTGTAAAAGATTTTTATAACAGAACAACTTTTGGTATTATTTTATTGAACATCAGGATTTTTTATGTTTTGTGTGTGTGTGTTTCACGCTGTGCTTTATTGCACTCCATGGTGAAACAATTTTATGAAGTATTTTAAGTAATTAAGTATTTATAAATTAAAACTTAATTATTTTTAAAATTATGTATTTCTGTAATATTTTAGTTTACTTTCATTCATTAAAACATTTTAAATTCTACAAATAATAAAAATCAGGCTTGTAAAAATTCTCCAAATATTTTTTGTTATGTTTGTGGAGAATTCACCATGAAAAGACAACGGAAACCAGTATTGAATCTGTTGAAAACTACTTACAAACATTATTTTGACTGTCCCTTGGGAGACCAAGACCTGCGCTCCACATGTAACATTCATCAAGTGCTATATTAAACTAACCCAGTGGTTAAAAGGAAAAAAGAGCATTTGCCTTTTGGTGTACTTATAATTTGGTGCGAGCCTACTAACCATTATGATGACTGCTATTTTTGCTTAAGAAATGTTACTCGTTTCAATTCAAACAATAAATGCAGTATCGCATACCCAAATTTTTGTTCAGCTATGAGATCTGTACTTCATGGTGTTGATTTACAGATTCCGATTGCTCCAACTTCTTGAAAAGAAATTTCTGATTTTCCAGAAGGCTCAACTGATGAATCCTGAACTTCAATAGATGTTAATTACATTCCAAACGAATCAAATACTGAATCTCATCTCATCACACAAGCAGAACTGTGTGACATAATTCATGACTTGTATTTAAAAAATTTTTTTTTGCTTGGTGATACTGCCACATAAGCTTGAAGCTTGTGCATGGGATATGTTATAATATTTGTTGAAACAACATGCAAAAATCCTAGGTTCATGCTTCAAAGAATGGAATTTGTTAAACATTTGTTTAATAAATGTTAAAAAAAATTGTTAAATTTTAAATGGATACTAACATTTCAGTATATAGAAATTGAAACGAAGATTTACTGAAATACTTTAGAAGAGATGGTTTCATTTGTTCCTGCCATGATGTGATGTTAGGGGCTAATGTCTGAACTGGACATTGAATATGTTATTCATTATTGGCGTTTACATAGACTCATCAAAAAGAAGCTTAAAGGCATTGATATTGCATAACTCGAATAAGTTTTCTTCTATACAGGTAGCACATGCTGTAGGAATGAAAGAAACATATGAAAGTATGTCAAAAATTGTAAAAGCTATTAAGTATCATGAACACTCTTGGTGAATCATTGATGACCTGAGAGTGATAGGGCTTCTTCTCGATCTTTCAGAGTGACTTTACAAAATATATGTTTTTCTTGTGTTTGTGAGATAGTCAGGCTGCAGATAAACACTACACAGTTAAAGACTAGCCAAAAATAAATCAGTTTACCCCAGGAAAGGAAAATGTTGTCAATATTCCCCTTGTCGAAGCAGATTGTATTATTTTACCACCTCTACACATAAAACTACACCTGATGAAGAATTTTGTAAAAGCATTAGATAAAGATAAAGATGGCTTTAAATATGTAGCTGAATTTTTCCACAATTAAGTGAAGCGAAATTAAAAGAGGGAATATTCATTGCCTAATTTTATAAGAATTCAATTTTTAAGAAAATTAATTTGTGAAAATATATTTGACAGCTAACTGAATCCTAAAGAACTACCAACATGGAAGTCATTTAAAGATGTCATTACTGGTTTTCATAGAAACAAAAAAGCTGAAAACCATGATCAGCTTATAAATGAACTCTTAGTGAACTTCAAAAATTGAGGCTGTAGAATATCACTGAAAATTAATTTTTTACATTCTTATTTGGACTTTTTCCCTTTAAACTTGGGTGACATCAGCAATCAACAAGGAGAAAGGTTCCACCAAGATATATTGCATGTGGAACAATGTTGAATCTATGGTGAGTGACTACTGCTGGATGATAAAAAGATACTTCACTGAACACAAAAGGAAAATAAGAAAAAAGAAATTAAGATATTCATAAATGTCTGCAAAGGAAAGACAGGAATTTTAATTGTAATTATTATTACTATTTTTGTATTCTATTCCTTAAGAAGTTTCTTAATATTTTCAAGGGTCATAACTAAAAATCTGAGGGTGACAAAGAAAAACTGATTCATTTTAAAATCTAGCATAAAAAATACATTCTAATTCATCTACTTTTATCTCAGTTTCAAATTATTATTCTTTTTTATTGACCTATATAATATAAATTGACGAGAAATATGTTTTACCTATACACTCATCCAATAAATCTTGAAGTGATGATTCTAGATGCAACCTAAAAATTCAAATTTCAAAAGGCAGTAGTCAAATTATAATATGTGCTTGAGGAAATGGATTAAAGGGTTTTATAAAAAACATTTTATTAAAATAGTAATAAAGTTTAAAAAGTATTGATTATCATGATCAAATGAATATGACAAATTATTATAAATTGGGTAAAGAAAAATTAACCCACCGAGTTGGTATAGTTGTGAACGTGTTTTCCCAAACCAGCATTCAAGTCCTAGTAAAGCCAGTTATTTTTACATGGATTTGAACACTAGATCGTGGATACCGGTGTTTGTTGGTGGTTGGGTTTCAATTAACCACACATCTTAGGAATGGTCGAACTGAGACTACACTTCATTTACACTCATACATATCATCCTCTGAAGTATTATCTGAACGGTAATTACCGGAGGCTAAACAGGAATAAGAAAGAAAGGTTATTTATATGTATTTTTTATTTATATAGTAGTGTTTAGTGAGGTTTGAACTGTGATAAACAATCCGGGAGTTATAAGAAAGCTGCAGTTAAAATTTTGTAATGATTAACTGTAATGGTTATCAGGAACAAGCAAAAAAAAACATTGTCTCTATATAGTAGTGAGATTAAAGTAAGTAGTTCCAAGGAATATTTATTTATTCTATCAAATTTTCAAAAATCCCACATGACAGTCGTGCGAGTACCACTGTACCACCCAGATTTAAACAATATTGTCTGAAATAAAAGGATACGTTGATAGTTGTAATGTAACTTTCGACATCAGGGGCGTTCAAACGTTATGCGAAGATAAAATAGCAAAGTGAACGAATCCAACTGGAAAGCTTTATTATGAAAATGTTAGTAAAAATAGAATATGATTTCTTTAAACAGAATACATGATGGCTAATACTAAATAGAGAATTTCATAATTTCCTTCCTAGATGAGAGTAATAATGAAAATGACAATAACAGTGGCAGAGACAATGATTCTGGAAGGGGTGAATTTAGGCATTTGTTTGATGACATCTAGCCTGTATAATTTCCATATGAATCATTTTCATTTATTAATTTGTTTATACTTTTTTAAACTTTACAGTCTAATTAGAGTACTCTAATTAGAAAAAATGATATTATTATTATTTAAAAGTACTTTCGGGAATCTATGAAAAAGCAAATTGAAATATTTGTTATTTCTAAAATGAAATACTATTTAACGAGGTAAATATAATTTCCAGTTCATAAATTTATTAAAAAAAATTAGGAAGTATGTACTCGTTAATAATAAAATAAATATTAAACGTATAAGATAAATCAGAAAAAGAAAAATTTTAAGTTTTAAAATTAAAAAGGTCAGAAAAGCGACAAATAAATATATTAATTATGGCGAAAAAGTGAACCAGTTTAAAGTAATAAATACTTAAAATTGGGTTGGTTCAGGAAGACTGAGAACTAACCCAATTTTAAATTTAAATGGGTAACAAAATAAACGTTACCGTCGGTCTCGACCTGCAGCACAAGCCAGAATATTGGTAAACCAATATTGGAAAAGCCCATAACTTTGCCGATGATTATTAACTCACTTTGTAATAACGGAAGAAAAAAAATGCAACACGTTTATTTAACTTCTGTGATTCAATTTAATTAAAGTTTTTTTAAAAAAATTAAACACAGGTACTATTAAAGTACTAAAAATAGTTAGTTAAAAACGCTACTCAACTTTTCTAAATTGAGTTGCGTTGAAATAGCAAAAAAAATTCGAACAATGTTCCCTGACTGGATCTTAACTAATTTTTTCTCATTGTTTTCGTCAAGTTAAGAGTTTTTTGGCAAATTGTTTTACAGCTGTCGGTAATTCATGGCCAGTCGAATGTACGTGTTTGGCTTATGAGGCAGGCTGTGATAATGATTTTCTATTAAATTTTACTCTTTCAACAACCGTATGTTTTGCGTGTGTAATTACGTTTAATAAAAATTTTTAAAAATTAGGAATAAATTAAATTGTTTTTCCAGTTCGTTAGTATTACGGTAATTTATACGTAAATAAGAAATTTTATATCCCGTCTACTGTATATTTGTTTTACAATATATAACAATTAATAAAAGCATTTATTTTATTGCTTATTATTAGTGTACGCGTATAACTCCAATTAATGTAAAAAATAATTTGTATAATGTTCATGCTTACAAGAAATGACATGCATGAGACCACTAACTAATGTATTTATTTAAAGTATTATTTAACTACATCTTATTACTTTTAACTTATCCATTCGCATATTGAATAAATGAATCTAATATCATTTAACGAAGATAATTTTCCTTCCTTTTAGTGAATGAATCAATGTGAATAATTAATTCATCTTACTGTTCGGTTCGATCAGTTAACTGATTATTTTGATGGTATGCAATATTTTGTTTAAAAAATGTTCATCTAATTTAGAAATGTAAATGTTACAAATAGATTTAATATATTATAGTCGTATTTATTCACAAAAAATATACCACTTCCATTCTTGTTCTATTTACATTACGTACGAGTAAATAGTTATATAAAAATTAAACTAAAATGTCATTGGTAAAAAACTAAACAAATAAATACAGAAAAATAAATTTAATAAAGTTTTTGTTTTATAATTTCCATCATTTTTATTTAACTTTTAACAGCTGAAGCAAAACCAAAAGCCATCTGCCAGGTTTGGATGCAAACCAAAGAATAACAAAACAAAAATAAAGAAACCCTACGGAAACAAAAAAAAATCAATTCTGGTTTTAAATCACACTTCTTTCTTATTATATTTTTAAATGTTGAAAAGAGAAAATATATTTGCCCAAACAGGCTTTTATCAACGTATCGGATACTACCAAATTTCGGTGTTACGTTTTTATAATCGCGAAAGAAAACAGTGATAAGAAGTTTTGGTCTAAATAACACGATTTTATTATATTTTGAGAATTACATGTTAAAACTTAAACGGGCTCGATCTATATTCATGAACACATCAACGTCTCTAAAAATAGTTAAACATACAGATTTCTAATTACAGTTTCAATCGGTCACAAAGACCAACTGATCAGCAAACAAATCGAAATAAACCCATATAAACACCGTCCAACAGAAACGAATAATGATCAAATTAAAATACTGTTAAAACGAAATTTGAACCGAACACGAAAATATTTTTGTTTATGGCAAAGGCCACAAACAAATGCAAAAATAAAAAAAATGCCACAAATATTTAATGTATTTAAAAAAAAACAGTCGAAGAGGATAATGTGACAGTAATGACAGAAAACAAATTCTGCACGTACGTTATAAAATTGTTGAAGAGAAATTCACAATTTTATCAATGAATATAAAATGTTACATGCTTAAGAGAAGAATTTAGAACCTAAAGCTAAACAGATGTAAAAAGAAAATTTAATTCCATTTCAAAGTAGTTACAATAACATTCACATACAATTTCGAAAACATGGTTGGCAATATTTTAAATAAACCTAAATCATGTTTCTATATGGATGCTGTATTGTATTATGAACAATGGATAAAACATGAACATTTTCCTAGTAAAATTAAACTGACAAAAAATTATTTAGATTCTCCCAAACAATTATTGTTAAAATTTTTGTTATGTTAAAGAACTATTATTAAAAAAAATACTAAGAAAAGTATATTGAAAAACCGAAATATAACAAACTTGACAAGGAAAATAATTGTTTGTGATGTAATGTAATGACTTTTTAAATGACAAATCACGCTGGATTTTAAGTATAGAAATAAGGTTAAAAGAACAAACTGACATTAAATTAAAAAAAAAAATTGATTTAGTTTTCCTGATGACAAACTAGATGTTCACTGAAAAACATTAGCATTCAATGTACATGCTATTTCAGCTGTATTCTCTCTGAAAGACAAACTAGGCAGTATTATTTTTACATTCAGTTTTTATGAAGAAGAATGTGAGGAAAAACTAGTAAGTGGCTAATTTTGTCCTACTCTGTCAGATCAGTTTTAGCAGGTAAAAGTCCTACCAATCATATACTTGCTGAAATTGGTCTCGCAGGATAATAAAAATCTATTTTCATAGAAAAGTGTTTTTTTTTTCAAATACAGTAGAGTACAAAATCTATTTTGAAGCTGACATAGAATTAGACATTTAACTGTATTTAAAATACTTTCCTGCTTACTTCTGTGAATGTTTTCTTAGACATTACTATCTTATAGACAACAGGCTGCTAAAATTATTTGAAATTTTAAACTTCTAACAAGCCTATTCATCCCATCATATTTGAATAAAACTATTATTATAGACATATCTTTTTCTTTTTCCTGTTTAGCCTCCGGTAACTACCATTTAGATAATTCTTCAGAGGATGATATGTATGAGTGTAGTCTTGTACATTCTCAGTTTGACCATTCCTGAGATGTGTGGTTAATTGAAACCCAACCACCAAAGAACACCAGTATCCACGATCTAGTATTCAAATCCGTGTAAAAATAACTGGCTTTACTAGGACTTGAACGCTGTAACTCTCGACTTCCAAATCAGCTGATTTGGGAAGACGCGTTGTTAACCACTAGACCAACCCGGTGGGTATTATAGATATATCTATAATTATTTATCTGATATTTATTCTTGTAATTGTGTTTAATTTTAACCATAAAAACACAATACCAATCATTGCTTGCTAATCTTTAAATAGATATTGAAACTGTGTTGAAAAATTGTATTTACATATTGCCTACTATTGCCATGACAACCATACTTTTACAGCTGCTACAGAAAGAAGAAAAAGAAATCTGGTAGGTTGATAAATATATCACCACATCACACCATTCTTAAGTTTTTATATAACTTCAATAATCTTAACACTTAATTTGATAAAACAGTTACTTCTACACTATGAATTTCCCCAATTTATGTTTACATTTTCATTGCTGTCCTAGAATTTTATTCTGTAGCCCCAATTTTGTGAAATTTACACGATACGTAACTGAAAAAAAATCTCGACTGGTTTTTTTTTTTGCTTGATATCACCACATAAGCTTGAAGCTTGTGCGTGGGATATGGAAATGGAATTTTGTAGCATATGAAAAATGCCAAGCCTGACCGGGATTTGAAACTGTGACCTCCAGATGAAAGGCCAAGTTGCTACCACTCATGCCATGGAGGCTGGCAAATATAATAAAATTAAAACTTCAGTTTCAATATTAACAGTAAAAACATTTAGATTTGAGTGTTTGCCTCATTAACTATTTAATTATTATTTTGTGTTCCATTCATATCATTGTGTGAAATAGACCAAGCCTGTCCCATGGTTTTTAGGGGTCATTAATGAATTCACATTAATTGGCTCACAGAAAGTACCTTAAGAGCCATAAAATCTCTCTTGACTTGGATTGGGACTTGAATGCTAAACATTTGTATTTGAAAAATTCATATTTATAAAATGGAAACTTTAATGTTAAATATATTTCATATATTGCTTATCATTTGACATATTCTATTTTGACCAATTCTAAGGCCCCAGCATCTCTATTTTCCTTAAATGAAGACAGTACTCAAGTGTATTTACAGCCTTTAAAAATAAATTGTCTCGGTAATATTTTCCAAAAGTTAGATCAGAAATTACTGTGGGATAACCCTTTAGAAAAGAAATCTAGGAAATCTTGGATGCTGCACATTAGTTACATTATAATGATGCTCACACATCAATTTTTTCAGTTTATATATAATTGATATCATTAATTATCAACTAATTATTGAAACATTGTTAGAATAATAAATTTTATTTAAGCAATGTTTTACATTTCTTCTGTAAAGCCTCATTTTGGATGGTCTTCCCATTTTATATTTTTATTTCAATAATATGTTAACCTTCAACAAAAAAGTAAAGGTCAATGTTAATTTCTTCAATAAAAATTATGTCAAACAGTCCTTGATTTCTATTAAAAATTTTTAAAGCTTACACTGCCTGTGGACCAGTGTGTGCAAGACATCTGGACCAATTTTTAAAATTCAGTTTTAATTTTTTTTAAATGGAAGGGTACTTGCCCATGATGCAGTAAAACTTTCAAATTTATCATTATTTTAAAGTTTTCTTTCCTGGCATCATAGTTCTACACTATACTGCAAAAAGAAAGTATGGTAATCAGTCACAAAATGGGGCATGGGTTTTTTTCACTTCTCAATGTTTTATGAACCAGGGACCCCAAAAAACAAAAACAAAAATGGAGGTAATGTTTGTACATGAATTGGCATGTTTGAAGCTCAATAACTTTTGATTGGATAAACCCAATTTTGATGAAAATTTATACTCATAATACAGGGCAATTTGTTGGTAAAATGTTGGATCAATGTCCACAGGGGGTAGAAGGGATTTCTGGATCTCAAAAATTCGAAAACATAACCCCACTTTATATTACGTGTATGCGTGCATGCTTATCTTACCGTTTTTAAAAATATTTTCCCCAAAATTGAAAAAAGGTGTCTTTAATTATTACATATTTTTTAACCAAATTTTTTTAATGCCTCCCTAGGTGTAGTAGTAGTGCAAGTGACCCAAAAAATAATATTTTGGGGGCAATATTGGTGGTGGGGGAGCAAATCAAAGTTTAAAAATACTGATTTTTAAAATTTTTCAAAACTTTTTTAGGTTTATTTAAACATTTAATAGTAATAAAATGTTAAATGATAACTTTTAGTAATAATACAATAAAATTCCACCATTATTCAACCACTCAAAAAAAAATGTTTATGGTTATGCAGATTTTACTGGAACTTTTTTTGCTTTCTTCCATTAAACATAGAAAACTTAGAAAAATCTTCTTGGAAGGTGACTTTGGGGGTGAGGGAGCAGGAAAAATGAAAAATAATTTTTTTTTTTAATTTTTAAAACATTTTGGTTTTAACAAAATTATAATTATACAATAATACTTCATAAATTATCCCCACCCCAAAAAGAAAAAGTAGGTAACTTTTTTCATGTATAGTTATTTTTCCATTACAACTCTGTTGTCAGTTTTTTTATATTGGATAAAAAGAATACTATTCACTTAATTAATACCTTTTTCATTTTCATTTAATATCTTCTTAAGCTATAAGTTTCAAAACATGAATCTTACCTTATCTCTTCAAAAATTAATTAAAATTAAATAAATTAATCTTTATTCAAATTTTCACACCTAATATTTGGGCAATTTTCATCATTCAAAATTGATTGTCCTAAGAATTTTCTGTGGATTAATTTGATGTTTTTTCTGTAAGTTCAATTTTAATATTTTTCAAATTTTGCAAGATGATAAAAGAAATTTTTTTTAATTAGATAAAAATATTATTAAGGAATATTTTTAGGTCATTACCAAAGGCATCAGCTGTAAGACCCTATGTCTGGATTTATGAATCATCGATAAATACTATAACTATTTACTATAATTTAACTTGGTCCACTATCAGTGTATTAAAATGATCCAAAAAAAGTAATTTTTCCATAAATTTAGTAAATGTTTTCTTCCATACTCAGATTTTGCTGCAGAACTTTATTATAAATAATATACTTTTATAATCAGTTTTCTCTACTTCTCCAATTTCTCAATTTCTGAGGATAGATTCTGTCATCACAACCCTGTAGGGAAAGACACTTCTGATTGCCACCCCCCCCCACCCTCTTAATAGCCCTGACGGGCTTTAATGGGAGTCATATTTCACCCTCTAATTTTTTACATCTCTTAGTAATAACCAGGCCTCGATGCCATCAATGTAAATGCCTTGGTAGACATTTACATAGGTGATTTTAAACTCAGTTTTTGCCTTTGCTGTAGGCCTCGTCCGGATATCTTGAATGTCCTACATCGTTTCCCTCTGAACTAGCTAACAAACCCCGCTCCTAGTTCTACTTTTATTGAGCCAGTTTGGTAAATGTCTCGAAATTACAGGTAAATTTAACAACAACATACCACCAAAAATGTTGTTCGCAACAACAAAATTTAATCCTCGTTCCCTTAATAAACTCAACTTCAGCCCATACCCCAGACTAAGGTTAATTTACGGACTCCGATCTGGTCTACAAGGGAGAGATAGACAAACCTCCTACTCCCACTCAGCTCCATCACAGAGTCCTGCGTAACATTTACTTGCTTTCAGCCATCGTCAAGATGCCACTACACCTCATGGCTGCACGGGATCCATGCTCTTGGCAGTGCAGTCACCATCCCGCTGGCAGTATTGTGTGCTCATTCAAAACTGCCCTCGTCAAAACGCTGCTACACCTCATGGCTGTATGGTAACCCATGCCTTCGATAGTTGCCATTCTGCCAACCGCTACACAATCAAAATAATCATCACAATTCTACCTAACCATTCCTCGATGCCAGTATGCCTACCTTCGGCCAATCAACTGCCCAGGCGGTCCCTAACCAACCAGGGTATTGCTCTACTAAATCCCTTCATTTGTCCTGCTCAGGGCGAGGAAGCCAGCCACAATTGCCCAGTCTTTGTGAGTCTTCCAGCTGACTCGCAGATCAAAGAAGGAATCCACTCTCACAAGTTCCCTAACAACTCTGGTACATTCAGCCTCATATCAGGGACAAACATACAGGACATGATCCATAGTATCATCGACCCTACAGTCTGGACACAAGCCGGAATCAACCAAACCAAACTATTTCTAAAGGCACCATATCCTGAAAGGAATTGAGTTGTATACCGATTGGAGTAGACCCAACTAATTGCTCGTAGCTCCCTATCATTTGGAAAGATATCACACATCTATTGACCAGTAGAAGAATCATTCCACCTTGCTTGCCAAGAGTCAAAACCTTGGTCTTCAATTTCTCGCATACACCCAGAAGTAAGAAGGCCTTCCTTCTTGGAAATGTAACGCTACGTTCCATAGCTAGAATGTCAAAGGGTTTAATGCCGGCAGTCACAGAGACTACTTCTCTCGAAACAGTTCTGTAACCACCGACAACGGCTAAAAATAGAAGACGCTGGGCTCACAAAAGAATATCCCTATAACATTGGAATTGTAAACAATGAGCCCCGACAAGTGCAGTATACAACATTATGGCCTCACAGACACCTTTGTAAAGAACACGCATGATATGATAATTCAATCCCCAATCGAGATGGATGACTCTACGGATACCAAAGAACGCATCGATGGCCTTCTTTGCAACAAACTGAAAGTGCTACTTGAATTGAAGCCTCTCATCAAGGATTACACCCAGATACTTCTGAACGGTAACATACCTAATTGGAAGGCCATCCATCACAACCCGCGGGTGACGAGTTGCAGCTAGACGACCCTTAAGAAACATCATAGTGGTTTTCTCCGCACTGAAAATCATCTTATGCTGAAGACTCCACAATCTTAGTACCTTACAAACCTGTGAGCTCTAACTCTGCACGCGAATTGCCCTCGACCAGCAGCAACCCATCATCGGCATAAGGCATGATGCGGCAGCCACTGGGCATGGGAGAGTCGAACTCAACGACCCAGACAAGTAGACCTAGAACACTGACCTGTGCACAACCTTTAGACAGAGTCTTTCCTACTTCCGAGCTGCTGTCACAAAGAACGACAGTTCTGTCACTGAAGTAGCTCAAGAGAGTCCTATCTCATTTAGCGTGCACCCACACTGCTAAAGTTGAAACAAGGCAGAGGGCCACCAGAAGTTATTGAAGGTTCAGGATATATCCAAAAAGACACCTAGTACATATTTGTACTTGCTGGACGAAGCCAGATCCATTACCCTACGAATTGCATCCTCTGTGCCCTTGCTGGGCCGAAAACCATACTGGTCATCCATCAGCATATGGTTAGTAGTCAACCTACAATTAATGCGGAGGTACAAGACCTTCTCGAAAACCTTACCTACTATAGGCAAGAGCGTCAGAGGACAGTAAGTAGTTACAAAGGGATCCTTGTCGCCACAAGAGCAATTTCAACACACCATGTTTCCAACACGCTGGGAAATACCCAGCAAAAAACATCCTCTTAAAAACCCTAGTCAAAGGACCAAGAATCGCCGGTAACATGTGAACAAGGAGCTCAACTGTGATACCATCATATCCGAGGACTTTATTCATAGCCAGGCTACAAATTACTTGGCAGACTTCCACCACAGTAATTTCACAAGACAAATTCTCACGAGTGAAAACCTACAACTTCCCTGCGAACACATCGATGATACGAGGTTTCACCAACCTCGATATCATCTGGAAGCAGATCGTTCATCAGAAAATGAGGACACGATCTTCATCAATATATCTCTGTCTATAACAACTCCATCCTAGGTCGACAGAAGAATGTCTTTTTTCCACTTATGACAAAGTACTCTATAGACAACACCCCATGGGCACTGTTTCCCTGCTCTTGTATAAAAGAGCACCAGGAATCATGATTAGAAGACCTAACCTAGTGAAAATACTCAGTCCTCTTTTGATGATAATCTGCAATCAAAACTGCATGCCGATCAGGATCACCCTCACACTGTATGGCTCTCCTGAGCCAGCCCACAGTCTGCATCTTCTGGGTCAAGTCCTGAGTCCACGATCCAGCTACTTTCTCTTGACCGTGCTTCTGGGAATCAACTGCTCAGCAGCTTCAACTACCACAGAAGAAAAATTCTCTGCCAGGTCATCTAACGGGGCCTCATCCAAACTTTGAGCAAGAACCCGAAGCCTGGCCGCAAGAATATTTGAAAACCTACGTCAATCTGCACGCCTGTGCAGGAAGCGCCCCTGCTGAACAGAAATGTTCCCCCTAAAGACATTGCACAGCCCACCTACCAATTCAAAAACTATTAGCTGGTGACGACTCTTGCAATCATTGACTACCGACCAGTTAAGAATCCTAACATGGATATCCTTGCCAATGGTAACATCAATGTTGATACCATAGACAGCCCTCTGCAAACCAACTGCACTGGCGAAGGTAGACAATTTGCCGACTACATTAAGAACATCAAGATGATGCTGCGCAATGAAACCTTCGATCAATTTGCTGCCATCATCTGTAATCCCACTTGTGCCAAAGAAGCGATTTGGCATTTGCATCAACTCCTATAAGAATAAGACGACCCGCTACCAACCTAACAATCCTAACCCATCTTTCCAAATGCTGTGCAGTGGGATCCCTGTACTGAAAGTACAAACTAACGACAACCAGGTCCAGACCACCCATGGCAAGCTTAACAACGACGTGATGCTTGTCAGAAGCCTGCTGTATGAAGATGTTATCTAAAGACTTCCTGCACAGTATGGCGGATTTACTGTCACCAATGAAAAACTTATTCCAACCTGAAAAACCTGGCATATCACCCTTAACTACATATGGGTGTTGCAGAAGGACATACAGTCTCTGTTTCTTAACAACTTCACCTAACTCAACTTGGACTGCATAGGCACCCTGGGCCTATGCCCAAACCTAACCAAACCTAGTTGACCAAACCTAACCATCAAGAGAATTGCAAATAAATCTAAACAGCTCTTACGTAAAAACCACACTCCTTAGTATTAACCAAGTGCCAGTGACTTTTGTGCAACCTTTTACAATTAATGTAAGATGGAGCCTCTTTCTTTTGCGAACACTCATCATGCTTGTGGCCCTCCTCACTGCAATGCGCGCAGACTGACAGAACTTGGCCCTATGGCCGAAGCAATAACACAAAGCAATGCTGCAAGTCAAGGTATTCCTTGACGCGACAGGTCGCAATATCCACAAAGATTTGTCCCTGAGACACAAACTTCTGGTGGAAACCAGCACCTAACTCAAAACTCTGTGATACCATAGGGCATCAAGTTTGCCAGTCTTGAAGACCATCCTGCACTGTTCCTTGAATGAGGCCTCATCCAAGTCAGTGTTCTGCTCTCAGATGAGAGACAGAACCTCCTGACAGGCTCTGTTCAATGTCATATATGACACGGGGCCTATGCAAACACTTGGGGTCAACCTTCAGGACTGCTGGAGACTCCTTGATGACCTGGACCATCTCCTTACTCTCGATGACAACTACCAGCCCTTTGCTAGTCTCCTTAATGTCCCTAATCTTCAGCTGCTTCTGGTTGTCATGAAGGGCAACCTGGAAGTCCCGCTTTAAGTCCTTGCTCGTGGGGTGCAAGTCCTCCACCTTGACAAAAATCACCTATGGCTTCTCAGCCATCTTGCTGGCCTCCTGTTTGAACTTTAGGACATGAGCGTAGCGCCTGGACTGCACTGGGGCCTGAACCACTTTAGAAAGGGTCTTAGCCTCCTTGGGCTGGGAGGCTAGGGTCTTAAAGCCTTCTGCCACAGCAGAAAACGCCTCTTCAAGCTTAGTCAAATAAGGAAGAATGGTCTTCCTTGTCCCTGAGCTGACGCCACCGGGAAAGACAAAGAACTCAAACAAGTAGTCCAGGAGAACCTGGACTACTTTAGCCAGTGGGGCAGAACTGCCAGGTCTGCCCTTCACTTTCCTGAATGCTTTTACTGCAGGGATCTGCCTAACTCGGGCAGGTGTCCCTGTCTCCATCTCACTGGTTTTGTCCTCCTAGAAAGTCGAAGGTACAGGCTCAGCTTCCTCTTCTGCCTGGGCTTCTTCGCTACCTCCTGGAAACCTTCCATGGCCAAAGAATCCCTACTCAGAGGTCCTAATGAGATTCTCACTGTTTTCCTCTTATGCTCTAAAATGGGCAAGCCTACAAATGTGACTACTGCCCACAGCGAGCACGGCAACCAGAGACCTTAAGTATCCTCCTGTCAAAGGTTCACACAACTACAACTCAAAACACTGAAAGAAGACTCTAAACGCCAACATTACTTTGTCCACTTCAAAGGGCCAAAGTATATAGATTCTGTCAGTCACACTCCAGCTGTTATGCTGTAAAACCACAAATTTTGCCCAGCTGTCATGTAAGGAGGTACAAGAATCAAATCCAAGCACAGCTGAACAATAACACCAACCAACGGATCCAGTCTATAAATTTGCTATGACAAGGTAAATTATTTGTTATTTATAAAAAATATATATGTGTATATATAAATCTTTATAACAGTATCTATATAAATAAAACTGTAAATGTTTATTTGTTCAAAATCTTAAATCTCTGAAAGTTCATCAATTGCTTTGAAATTTTGACACAATGTTCCTATCAAATATGTATGTGTTTTTATATACCTAAGATGTCACATCTACGACAAGTAAAAACATGCTTTATCTGAAAAACAGCACTATCTGTTGGAGATAAAAGCAACACATGCTGTACTAAATTTTACAATTCCATTTCAATGTTTCCAGTATGTGTGTTCGATATAGATTAAAAAACTACTGGACCGATTTATGAATGGGAAAAAACAAAGAAAGGGAAAAATTGAAAAAGTAAAAGGGAAGAGCGGCAAAATGGAAAAGGGGACGTTGAAGAGGAAAGGGGAATGGTAATAAGGTAAAGATAATGGGGGAAGGAAAGCGAAAGAAGAGGAAAGGGAGAAGAGAAAATGGTAAAAAGGAAAGGCTAAATTTTGTGAAGTTTCGTAATGTTCATTTTGTTAATGTTTTATAAAACTTGTTCATTTAATCCATATATATATATATATATATATATATATACTCAAATTTAGCAATAGTGAAGCATTGCTGGATCTACTAGTATTTTTATAAGAGCATATTACAAGAGTTGTTCAATAAGTCCTTAGAAAATGATAGAAAAACAAATAATTTTGTATAGATTTTTTCAACATAACCTCCTTTTAACTTTATACATTTTTCCAAGCGTTTCTCCAACTTTTTTAAGCCATCCAAAAAGTAGGATTTCAGAAGGTCCTCAAAATAAGCATCTGTTTGAGAGATCACCTCCTCGTTCAATGTGAACCGTTGCCTGCTGAGCCATTTTTTTCAAGTTTGGAAATTAAAAAAAATCACTGGAGGCCAAATCCGATGAATATGATGGATGTTGTAATAATTCAAAGTTTAATTTCATAATTTTAGCCATCAAAACTGCACAGGTGTGCACCTGTGCATTGTCTTGAGGAGGATCTTTTTTTCATTTTCAAACGAGTACATTTTTCTTGATTTCTTTGCTCAACCTGGGCAATAACAATACATAATACTCTCCAGTTATTGTTTGTTCTCTTTCCAAGTAATAGTGTAGTTGATACCACGTGCATCCCAAAAAAACCAAGGCCATCATGTTGCCGGTCGATTTCATAGTCTTCGTAGCCCGTTCCACCTTCAAAAACCCAATGTTTTGACTGTTCCTTTGTCTCTAGCATGTAGCAGTGTATCCGTGTTTCATCCACAGTTATGTATCAATGCAGAAACTCGTCAGGATTATGACTGAAAAGGGCCAAAACAGCCTCAGAGTCAACCATACGATTGCGTTTATTCTCCACTGAGAGCAAACTCAGCACCAATCTTGCCAACATTTTTTTCACACCCAATTTTTCATGCAAAATTGAAAACACTGTACCTTACGACATGCTTATGGCCTCAACTACTTCATTGATTTTGATTTGTCGAAATCTCAAAACCATATAGTAAATTTTGTCAATCATTTTGGGAGTGGTCACTTCCACTGGACATCCTGAATGATGGTTCATCTTTTGTGGATGTACATCCACGTTTAAACTGATCTGCCCAATTGTAAACAGAAGAGCACATGGTCCATGAACTTCATCCAACTCAGCTTTGATCTCTTTCTGTGTTAAGCCTTTTAAATATAAGTGTTTAATCACTACTTGAAACTCACTTTTTTCCATTTTCCTAAATAAACAATAGCTTGTTGTTTTAATCAACTATGACAGTGAAACCACATGATAGATACAGCTGAAACTTTAACTGCACTCTAGCAACAAATGATGCTTACTAAAAGCAGACCATTTTTGATACTACAAGTGTCATCTCTTGATTTTCTAAGGACTTATTGAACGACCCTCGTATTAAAAAGATCAGACCTGAGCAGAAGACAAATTACCTATTTTATTCAAATTTTAATGATCTTTCCAAGCCAATTTGTAATTAGTTAACTTCACAAGTTTACCAGTTTAACCAATCTTATTAATAACGACACAATAAGAATTTACTTATACATGTACATTACTTTAATCCCTGACCTTTGAGTCTGCAAATCCCTGACAATTACAGATTCTGGTAACATGACAATGCATAACATTATGTTATGAGTATGCCTGTTTAATTTTACTTGCAAGAGCTCTTAAACCTTTTTGTTCCATTCCTAATTAATAATTTAGTTTAGCAATAAAACATGATTTGTTTGCCACAGTTATGTTTTTTTATTTTTATTAAGAACATAAAAGAGCTCTTAAATTCAGGATTAATTTTTTTAATGTCAACATCTTTGATTGCTATAAAAGGATTATATTACAAAACAAAGGACGCTGATATAACTAACTTTTAAGCTAGTTAAATGTTCTATTGGAACAAATTAAAAAGAAATTCACTGCTAATACAAAACAAGTAAAATTAATGTAGATTAATTTTCTTTCTACAGGAAAGCCACATGTACTAAACCATTACACCGGTTTACATACAGGCATCTTTTGTGATGACTTTAATCTGTACCCATAACTTGCTTATTTACAAATTTACTTGTAAGTGTAATACTAAATTTGTTTTAAAATCATATAATTTTTTTATTATGTATATTGCCTCACTATATGAAGCATATCAAGCTGAAATCTTTCAGGAACTGCTTGCAAATACAAATGTGGACGACAGCTTCCTCAAGAACATCAAAACAATTTTACACAAAATTTCATAGACATTGTTCCTCCAACTCCATTTTTGTTTTTTCACTAATCTGATGATCAGTTTATGCATGACCTCACTCAAGTGGTAGTTAATAAACAACTAACACATAGATTGGAACCCAGTAAAAGGTGATATGTTACCAAGATATGATGCTAGGTGTGCATGATGCACAGCCAGAGCATGCCATCTATGGACATTGGCGCACAATTTAAAAAGTTGTCTTTTTTTTTTAATGAATCTCATATATACTGTATGTATATTGTCATATATACTGTGTGTATACATATACTGTGATGTAACATGGAATGTTAAGTGTATGGTTTTAATAAATTTTTATGTAATTAAATTCTTTTTAAAACTTCAACAGAAACCATAAAAAATTTTCTTCTAACTTTACCCACAAAAAAGGTTAACCCAATTATCAAGTAAAACTGGTAATAATGCAATTTATACATTCCATCTGAAAGAAATTATATAAAAATAACACTTGAAAAACACATACGAAAAATCCCTGGAGATATAACCCTGAAAAGGTTTTTTACAAAGCAATAGATCAACTCAAAAAAAGACTCTATATCTTTTATATAACATAATAAAAACCATATAGAGCATACATTTGGAAAATTTCTTGAATTCTAATTGTAGAAGAAAAATGTAAAACATTATTGAACAACGTATGAGAGATGTTTTTGTCAAGTATGAGAGATGTTTTTGAAGTAAACGCTGTTTTCAATTTGTCACCATTAGATGTGGCGGAAATTGATGGTGCTAATGTAGCACATTTATTTATTTATTTCAACGATCATCTATATGCAACAATAGGTGTTAATCGTGTTAGTTGCTGTGTACAGCCTGGCTGAAATGAGTGCTACAATAACTAATCCCTCGAGTTGTTAAGTATAATCAGTAATTCATAATCTATTGCCGAAAAACAAATCTGCTGCTGATATTTTACTGAGAAATTGTCTATGTTTACGGACCCAGTGTTATGTGTAAAGGTGAAGTTTGTCAATGGTGTTGTTTGTTTCGTGGAGGAAGAATGAATGTTCACAACAAAGAACAAATAGTCATCTGACTGTCATCACAGATGAATTGACTGAAAATGTGAATGTAAAAATCCGTGAAAACAACAGAAACAGGGCTTACTGTTTCTCAATTATTGATTGAATTTCCTTTTGTTTCATGATCAGTAATTTAAACATTTTAACTAAAATGTTACAGAAAGTTATGTGCCAGATGGATATAAAAAATGTTGACAAAAACACACAAAGAAAAATGTCTTGCTGCAGTTCAAACATTTTTGAGATGCAATGAAAATGAGGATGATGATTTATGCAAACACGCTGTGACCAGTGCCGGCCTCTGTGGCACGAGTGGTAGAATCTCGGCCTTTCATCTGGAAGTCCTGGGTTCAAATTCCAGTCAGGCACACAGTCATTTTCACACACTATTGTCATTTATCTCATCCTCTGAAGCAATACCTAAAAGTGGTCCCAGAAGTTAAAAAAAAGAAGAAAAAAAACCAGTGATGAAACACAGATACCTTATTCAAATGTTGGGAGAAAGCAGCACAATCAATCCAATGGCAGCATTTATCATCCACAAAGCCCAAAAAGTTCAATGAAAAAGCTTATGGCTATGGTTTTTTGGGACACGGAAGAAATATTGCTAATTGAATTATGAGCGTGGAAACCAACTGTTAATGCCAATATGTACTGTGAAACACTTATAAAACTTAGTTGTTCAATTTAAAACAAAAGGTGCGGGAAGCTAACCAACAGGATTTTTTTTCTCCGTGAAAACGCACGACCTCACACAGCAAACTAAACCACTGAAAAGTTGCGACGATTTTGTTGGGAAATCTTCAAACATCTGCATTACAGTTCAGATCTTGCACCAAGTGATTATTTAATAATGGTTTGCATTGCAGACGTTTAAAAATGATGAGGAATTGCAAAACAGAGTAATTATTTAAGTGGTTTAAATCACAGGCGGGAGAGTTCTTCAGTAACAGAATAATGAAGCTGGTAACCCCATATAAAAAATGTATTGCAGTGAAAGGTGAATACGAATAAAAATAGTATATATATATATATATATACATTTTGCTATAATAAAGTTTTTTCTATTTCGCTTATTTCAATTTTTATATCAAAACAGCCCTTACTTAAAAATCATGTCTTGTATATTTTAAAACTATCAAATATAAAACACCCTGAACAAAATTATCAATAATGATAAAAAACTGTCCAATAAATTCAGTTAAGATTTGGTTCTACGACATCAACATAATCATAAATGTTTTCTTCACTACAAGATCTTCAAAATTCACACACTAATTATCAATTTTATTAAAATCACATCCATTAATTATAAATAATCTAGTATTTAATAATTGGAAAGATTCTAAAAAAGAGAGAACTAAATGTAGAAACATAGGAAACCAAATGACAGATTGGTGGAGGTGACACGTGAACATCTTTTCTTTTAAATATTATTAGTTTAAAATTATGTAAGAAACTATTGACAGCAGATTACAGCAGTAATAATAAATATCAATCATAAACCGCAGGGTGTACTAAGTAAAGCAAGTTGAAATCACAATGTATGAGTTACCATGAGAAAAGCTATTTTTATAAGATCATAAATATAGAAATGAATTGGTAAAAGGATTAGGATTAAAAGCTTTAATCAACATATTTTCTTATAATTCAGTTCATAAAGCACTGACTAAATCATGCCTACTAGAATATATCCTTTTTTATTAAAAAAATACTGATACAAAACAGTTCAACTTTAAATGGCATTGATGGCAAAGTTCATTTAATGAATAATGAATACCAAATACATAACACGTGACACATCTACAAGCCCACTGGTAGTGTTTATTAAACAACTTGCCAGTTTATTAAATTTGGCTTCAGCCATTGGCATCTTATTCTCATCTCATATCCTTAATGTTCATGATGTTACTCCCTGATACCTGGCTATTGTTAGGCAATTCCAAAGTTTGCATTAACATGCACAAAAAATGTCAAATCTTAACAAAAATTCACACCCAGAACCTTCTAGATGATGGATGAAAATGCACACCATTCCACCAGAGGTTGTCTAACAAAATAATTAATCAAATAATTTTATGGGACATAATAAAGAAACAAAAAAATTAAAAAGGATACTTTAAAATAAAAATTTACTGAAATGTGCTGTATATTCTTTTATATATATAACAATTAATATCAAATATTTTATAAGCATATCATTTCATCAAATAAAGTTTTTTTTTAAAATTTAATATTTAAAAAAATAATCAGTACCTTTAAATTCAATTTATTAGCCTACAAAGAAGTACGTAACTACAGTAAAAAAAGAAAAAAAAATCACAATCACAGTTACATTAACAGACTTCATATTTCATAGACTTTTAAATATAACTGATTAAACAAAAACGTAACATTTTCATTAACAATAACTTATAATCATCATTTTTATAATAACTGAGTTTTACTAATATGTGGTCAAGATTATTCAGTAACGATGTATCAGTCAACCAACTTAACAGTATATTGACATAATGATAATTTTTTTTTTTGTCAATACTGCACTTGAAATGCAACATTAAATCTTATTATACTATAAAGAACAAAGGTTAAATTCATGATATATAATATACAAAATGAATTTTCTTAGTGGCATAATTTTATATTCTTTTTCTTTTTTAATAAATATTGTTTATTGTTTATGTGTGTATATATGTACATATATATATATATATACATACACACACACACAGTTATTGTATCAATATACACTGCATATTGCATCCTGCAATATACAACAGTATAAGAAGTAAACATGAAGAAGCCAGCAGACATGGATTTCCTATGAGTCACATCAAATCTAACAGAATATAAAATTAAGTTATTCTCACAACTTAGAATGTTTATTTATTAAAGGCCAGCAATCCACTGAAGGTATTACTTAACTAGACTTGACATTCATTATAAATTCTTATTTCTTAAAAGAAATAAGAGCAAAGTACACACAAGATATTGCACAAAATAACACTAGAAAATAAATAAACTGCCTTCAATTTTGCTCATGGTTAATATTAAAACGTTAAACTAGTACACTTCATTTACTTGAAAACAATTAATATTCTGTACTTCAATAACAATAAAATTTGAAAAGTATATCAACTAAAGATTATTTTAAATTTTCCCAATAAAAATATGATTAAATGGTAAAAACTAACAGTATAAATATGATCAAAAAGATAATAAACATAAAAATTCTACCCTTCTCTATTACTAATCATACAATTGACTCTCATAAATATATTTTATAATAGTAATAATAATAATCATCATTATACAACAGTCAACTTTGTTATATTATTCTCTAATAAAAAATTTTAAAACAAACAATACATACACACATATATTAAGTGGTGCGTACATGAAAAACTATGATACTTCAGTGCAAGAAATAAAATTCTGAATATAACAAGTATAAAAAATTATTCCTTATTTAATTTGTAAATTATCTTAATATATATCATATTAAACCTTTATTTATATAAAATATAAGACTAAAATCACTAAAAATAAAACAACTATCTTCTTGCATACGATAAAACTAATATATATATATATATATATATATATATTTATTTATAAATGGCAGCAATAACGAATATATATATAAATAAAATCATTATTCAATAGCAATTCTAGAAAAAGTAACACAATAAAATCATACACACAATTTTATATATATATGTAAAGAAAATATGAAAGCTACTGATAAAATAGTAAACATAAAATGCTACAAAAATATAATTAAAATGGCTAATAATGATAGTAACATAAGCAAGTAAAAAAATTGATAATTTATTTTAGATATCCGTTTCTTCTTAGATGCATGGTACAGAATGATCCATTGACAATTTTATTAAGTTTAGATTCATCCTAAAAAAAAAATATCAATCAACAAAATACAATTGCGATTAATGTTAATATAAAGAATAAAATATAATAAATACCTGTATATCGAAAAGCTTAATAAATACATGACATAAAAAACTAAAGAACACTTAAAAATGAACAATTACCAACAACTGTTTGAAATTTGAATTTCTCCTTTTAAAGGAATTAGCAAAAGTACTTTTTTCTTCAGCAGAGCATCTATACTGCCGTTAAAGCTGCAATCTTAAAAAGCGTTAGGAAACCCCTTTAAGATGTAACACAATCATATATTCCATCTAACTTGTGTTTGTTTAAAAAGTTATTATTTTGCTAAATTTATTAGGTTAGAAAAATTTTATATTGTTCAAGCGTGGTCATCATTGTTCATCAAGCATGTTATCTTAGTATTTATACTCTAAATTTTCATACTATGGTTATCACACAATGAGTATATATCCTGTTTCTATAAGGTGATTTGAAGAACTTAATTCCACTGTGTATAGTACCTATGTGTACCTTGTATCTGTGGCCAGTTTGTCCAATGAAAAAGTATATTTGTTTTATATTTTGGATATGGTGAGGTCAAAAACGTTTAGTGAACTACTGTGTTCACAATTCTGCAAAGCATAAATTGGAATATAGTTTGCTGCACTCAGATACAAGGAATACATAAAGGTACAACAAACAAAAGTGAAATGAACTTAACTCATAAACGCAGGATGCACATAGCCCATTAAAACAATGATCTTTGTATACTTCAAAATATGAAATTTACGAACACATTAAAATTGATAAAATCAACATAAAAAAACACTACGATTAATATAAAAACAATATGAAATTTATAAATACTAATCTACAAGGGTCATTCAATAACTACAGAGGAATGACTGTAACAAAATTATTTATTCAATGATAATGAAACTAAAATTACTTTAAAAATATAATTTCTGGCTACATTTATGTACTTGTTTTCTTCTTCTGTGAGTTTCCTTATTCCAGTAGTAAGAATGGCTCAGTACCTTGGTGACTGACCCATTCTTATACTGCATTCTTGACCTTCTCGTTTTTTCTGAACTTGATACCACGTAAAAATCTTCGACAGGACCAAATGAAAAAAAATTTAATGGTGCAAAATCAAGACTGTAAGGTGGATATGACAATAACTCCCGACTGGCTTTTGAATAGCTTCCAGTTTCTTTTGAGCAATACAGGGCATGCATTATCAGAAGAATTTCATCTTTTGAGAGTGACCCAGAATGTTTCTTCCTTAATGCAAGTTTCACTTTATTTTGCAGCATTTCATATTAGGACTTGCTGTTGATTAAATGTTGTTCTTCGAAATAATTACAAGAAATAGGGGTTTTATAGTTACAAAACACAAAACATAGTCAGCATCACTTTACTGGCTTTGAATTTTTTCCAGCAGAACTCTATGTTTCCAATCCCTACTCTAATGTTTGGATCGTTTTTAATATGATGGAATTTAAGATTCATTACAAGTTATTATGTGATCTAAAAAAGAATTATTTTCTACTATAAACTGTTGTTTAAGTTCCAAACACATGTGAATTCAGAAAGTTTTCAGAGGGCTATTTGAATGGTAACAACCAGACATACAAGAATTTTAAGGGCCACAAATTCTAATTTGTAATGGATAACTTTTATTAGTACAAGAATAAACACTAAAATATACACTTACATGTAATTATATCAACTACTTAAGTAATACTTACTTTTTGATCATATGTTTGAAAATAAAAGATGGAATAATTGTCACAGTAACCACTTTTGGAGCAGCTTCAATGATGGCAGATATTTCCTTATCTTTTAAACCCACAACATTCTGCCCATCAACTTCTAATAAATGATGATCTGTAAGTAAGCCATTTCTACAAGATGATGAATCTTTCACTAAACCAATAATTTCACCATTCTTAAACTGGAATCCAATATGACCAATGCTATCCTTATGAAGAGTAACTGTTCTTTCAAATGGCCTGAAAAATTAAATAAAAATAATTAAGAAATATAAAAACACTAAAATAAATAGTTGTAATCCAATTTGAAATAACATTTCAAATGTTATCATTTGAAATGTTATATGTTAAATGTTTATCTACACGTCAAATGCGTGTAGATAATTTAGAGGCAAATTTCTAGACTTTAGCTCTGCATAAACAAGAACAATCTACTCTCTGGATGAATAATAATTATCAGCTGAAATATTTCTTATTCAGATAGATCATGCATTTTTCAAAAGAATTAGATCATGCATATGACAAAACGTTTACTCAAGAAAAAAAGAAGCGTCATATAAAAACTCTTGAATTCAAAACTTGTATACAAAGAGGTACATAGTCAATGTGGTATTTGAGGTAATGCTGGTATAAGATTCAGTATAACGTGCTGATTTGCCAAGTATTTTTACATTGGACTCCACAATCATTTTTTCCTAAACCTACGCAAAGATGACTTATATCTAACAGTTTCTATTTATGTCTACTACAATATAAAATGATTGGCCAAATGAAAACAGATCTCTTAATCAAGCTGAGATGGTTTTAATTATTTTCAGAACCATAATCTGTATTTACGGTGGGAATTACGTTTTTCTATATTTAATTTTTACAGAAAGCTAATCTTGTTGAATTATAACATTAAACACAAACTATATATATTATTTCTAATATATTTATATCTATATATTTATAATATTTCATTAAAATTCTACTTCAATAACCATTTATTTTTATTTATAATGTAAACATTACAGGTAGGATACAACAAGCAGCTAGTAGCTTGGCGAAAGTTTACCGCAACAATAACATAAAAACATATTATATTTTTTTGAAAGCATTAAACCAGAATGGTAATGTTGCAAGGGCTCAGCACTTGCATAGCAGTATCCTAATATTTAAGGCCATCAAACTACAAAATATAACCCATTAAAAAATATTAATTAAAATATATAAAAATAGTAAGAAGTCTATAAGTAAACAATGCAACTCTTAAATCCAATAATCACTACTGGAATTACTGTAAATCTTTGCAGTATTCAGATAGAGGTGGTGAAGTGTTTTTTTCTTTGAAGACCACTATATTAAAGTAACATGAATTTTTACAAAGCAACTGACATTTTGAAAAATGAAGTGATTATTGAATCCTTTTTACTTTTAGGCCAGATCATAGTGACCTAAACCAATGTACCAGGTAATTCACAAAGAACTTTAAAAGCGTATAAAAATTTATTGATAACTTACAGATTCATATGAGGTCTCATTTCATAAAAAAACATATCAAGTTTGTACCCAACATTCACTTTGGTTCGATATGTGACATACATCTCACCTGACGCTGATTTCATTCCAGACTGTAGCCAACAAGAAAAAATTTGTAACCATCAAGAAAAAATCTAGCAGGGTCAAATCTGGGAAATGAGGTGGCCATGCAATTGGACCTTCACAACCAACTTACCGACCTGGGAATAGAGTATCAAGAAAATCTGGGCTTCTAGGGGATAGTGAAATGGTGCCCTGCCTTACTAATTGTAATGGCATCCATCTTGGTCATCACTGTCTCAATGAGGAATTAGACAATTTTAAATCATGTCCAGATATACCGTTTACAGTTGTCTCCTGGAAGAACAGGCTGTACAGACTTTGTATAGATCACAAAAAACATTGACCTTAGGACTATCATGAATGTGCTGCAAAGTTCAATGAGGGTTTTCACTAGCCCATATTCAGCAGTTTTGGGTGTTCACCTTGCCACTGATGTGAAACTTTAACTCATCATTAAAAATTACATTCTCTAAAAATGTATCATCTGCAATTCTATCCATTATTTCCACACAAAACTGCAGCTGAGCAACTTTATAGTCATCAGTAATGTGATGGACCATGGTTAGTTTGTATGGCATCAAGTACAGTCGTTTACATAATATATACCAAACAGTCGTTTGTGCCAGTCTCACGTGATGCACAGAGTTGATTTATTCAGACTATATGCAAAGCTTTCTCAGAGTAATAAATAATAATTTAGCTTAATTTTTGCTGTAAGGAAATGATATGTAAAAAAATTTGTACTCATAAAAGCTTGAAATCAATAATAAGCAAATTAGAATGTAGATCTAATAATTCTGGCTGAATTTACAATCAATTTTTTTTACTGCTTTTGTTATAATTTTTAAAATGCACAAGTATACTTTTAATTCCAGAAAACCTTTGCAAAAAAAAATTGATTATTTTTTTTTTAACAGAAGCAAATAACATATTAATTTATGCAAAGTCAATACTAATACAGTTCGTTCCTGGATAAAATAATATACTATTACATCCTTAAGGATCCATAGCACATTAAACTTCCCAGAATAGCATTAAAACTGTTAAGGTCTATCATCACATAAAAAGAGGTAAGGTATTTAAATGATGCTAAAATGATAGTTTTTTATTTGTATAATCAATTTAAAGTTACATTTTTAATATATTAATTTTACATATAATTCATCAGGTTGTTTCAGGCATTTACATTTAAAAACATTTATATTTAACAGATTAACACTGGTTTAATGAAAACATTTGATCTAGTGCAACGAATACTCAGTTTCAAACAAGAAATATTTTATTCCATGCAATAATTACAATTTATAAATAACAAGCTATATAGGGAGGATTTTTTCTTTTGTCAATTTGAATTTTTTTAAATTTTTTTGCTACAATTCTCACAAATTGTATAATTCTTTAACATCACCTTTAAAAGTCATCAATAAAAATATTCTTCATATCTGAATTTGTTTCATGAACAATATTGGGGCAGATATTTTTATCTAAAATGTGACCATATGGTTAACCAACTTAATTTTGACATCCATCAAACAAAGACTAGAGCAAAAACAAAAATGGACATCAACAATTACCAACTAACAATCAGTTAGGTACTACACATACTACACACATGAAGTACTGGACATATATTTTTGACTAGTAATTTTATGAGTATTCAGAAGAGAGTTTATTTGAGGGCCCATGTCACCAAATACATTACATTAAAACACAGTAGAGTACATTATATTAAAATGTAACTGAAAAAATTTAATAATAATAATAATAAGCACAGTGTAAATGAAAATAATAAAACAATTACCTATCACGAACAATAACTTTAATTCCATTAACATCACTTTTGCGAAACAACTCATGAACTTGATCTTTAGAATGCCCAGCAACATTTACACCATTAACTTGAAGTATTTGATCACCAAATCGAATACTACATAGAGCAGCAGGAGATCCTTTGCTCACCAGGCACACAAATATACCACTGTTTATAGCAACTAATCTTAAACCAACTTTTCCAGATGCATCCTTGCATAGAGTAATCTGCATGCACATAAAAAAATACAAAATAGAAAACATGTTCATTAAATTATTTATGTAACACTACACAAACATAAAAAAAAAATTAGTAATACTAAAAATGACCTAAACCAATGTTTTAAAGACAACTGACACATCAGGCTACTTTATCTTCAAGATATTAAACATTAAAAAACTTGATTTTGATTTCTAACATATTTGCAATTATCAAGTTCTTATCTGAATGGAATACACTTAACCCTTTGTAACACCAATAATCAATGACATTAGAAGATTATTTGGTCCAAGAAAATAAGGCCTAACTAGTCAAAAATATTATGCAAGAAATTCTTACAAGGAAATAGAAGATTGATGATTAAAATTCTCTCCATCAGACTGTAATATTTATTTTACTTTAACTACTTAATTACGCACTACATATCATCTACTATTAAAATGAAACATTTATTTTTTACAAGTATTTTCATAAAATTTGGAAACAATCTATATAAATAAAAATGTAAATGTTCATTTGTTCAAAATCTTAAATCTCCGAAAGTTCTTCACCGACTGCTTTGAAATTTTGACACAACATTGCATTTGAATACATATGTGTTTTTATATACCAACTATTTATATGCCTAAGATGTCACACCTTTGACAAGTAAAAACATGCTTTTTTTAAAAGAACAGTGGTATCTATTGAATGTAAAAGCAACACACGCTATACTAAATATTTTACGATTCCATTTCAATGTTTCCGATATGTGTGTCTGCTATAAACTAAAGAACTACTGGACCGATTTATGCGTGGGGGAAAAAGGGACAAATGAAGAAAGGGAGAAAGAAATAATGTGAATATACTTCAGAAACTCCCAAAGTTCATTAAAATTAAAAGACTTTGCCTGATAACTTCAGTTCAAAGCTGGGATTAATGTATTACTTACTTTTTCTGTTTAGCCTCAGGAATCACCATAAGGTATTACTTCAGAGGATGAATAAGGAAGATTTGAATGAATGTAAATGAAATGTTGATCTTGTATAGTCTCAGGTCAACCATTCCTCAGATATGCATTTGATTGAAACCTAACAACCAAATAACACCGGTATCCATAATCTAGTATTCAAATCCATATAGAAAAAACTTCCTTTACTAGGATTTAAACCTTTGAACTCTGACTTCGAAATCAGCTGATTTGTGATGACAAGTTCACTACTACACCAACCCTGTGGGTTATTAGTGTATTAGTATTGGACATGGAAGATCTTTAAAATAAATCCATTTGTGGCTGCACTTCTTTTGCATCCACAATTACAAAAATGGAAATGATACAGCAAATCAAACAGACCTTAACAATCTTAGAATAGATCCCAAGAAGATAAAGCCAAAACCCTGCCTATTAATAATCCTTAGCAAGAAGAAAGCCCTTGAAGCAAGTTCGCTGAAGATTATATAGTAAAGTATGGTGAAAAGTGGTAACAGTTCCTTAATGTATTAACTAGTCACATATTTAAAAATACGATTTTCCATAATCATACAAAATAAAACTGGTTTAATAGCAGCTCTAAGATAACCTGCCTTAAATCAACATGCATTTTTCTTTTTTTCACTGGAAAGTGTGCAGTACAGCATTGCGTATTTTATAGATAGCATGCAGAATAATCTGACATGCCAAATTTTATAAGCAAACAATGAAATCGTTCATTAAAATAAGTTTTCTACTCAAGTTACATGGAAAAACTTATAATGGGGTAAAAGTGGTCTCCTATACAAAATAAAAACTATTACCAAAACCAATCCATTTGGTAAAATATAACATCATCAAACATGCTTAACACGTCCACTGCGTATCACGCGGCTCCCGCGTGAGTGTGGTTGTCCCCTGCAGCCGGGCCACACGGCTCCCGCATGAGAGGGACTATTCCATTCCTTGGTCTCCCCTCCCTTGCCGGCTGCAGGTATAACATCCCAACCTTATGACGCACTTAGTTAGTGTCCTACCTTTGCACTGTGAAAGTCGTAGCGAGTTTGTGTTAATTTTTTTGCATTTTTTTTGTGATCAAAGTTGGCTTTGTGTTTTCTGCTCCAGCTCTTCTTTCTTCAACAACATAAAGGTAATTTCTTCTCATAACACTTATCTAATTGTAGTTTTTATCATAATAAATACAGTATGTGGCAAAAAAAAAAAATAGCATCCTTTCACACGTCAAGATTTTTAATTTTAGCACATAATAAGTTGCACAGCCAGATTTTTGCTTATTTTTTTTTACTTTTACTTTCCTTTCAGACATGGCTGATAATGAACCATCAACTTCTAGGGGTCCTGAACCAAAAAAACGCCGATCGGCTGAACCGAAAAGGGTGTACACAGAAGAAGAAATTCAGAAAATTATCGAGGATTTGGAGGATTCTGATGAATCCTCCAAAGACATGGGTCTTTGTTTGGACCCATGTTTTAGGTTATACCATAAGTATAAGTAGTTTACGATTTTTTTTTTATGTATGTACAAATGTAATTATCTTTTAGAGCATTATAAATGAATTTTAGTTGTAAGATGTTTGAAATTAATTTTATGTAAATACAAATTATAAAAAAAATATACGCAAATTATAATAAAATATTTTAACTTTCAACTTATTTTTTTAATTCACCAAGAACCACTAATTTATCAAAAGAAAGATTCGAATAGAATTCTGGAAATAATTACGTATAACCAGTTGTTTTTACACTCACGCGGGAGTCGTGTGACTAGCATACCATTAGCAAACATACATTGATTTCAAGGGCCGGGCTGGTCACGCGGCTCCCGCGTGAGTTATATAATCTCGATAATACGCATTACTATACCGAAAATCATTTTAAAAATGTCAGGTAGTATTTAGTCCATAACAGTAGAGTAGCTTTACTAAAAAAAAAAATCAGCACGGGAGTTCACACTAGTGATTGCGAGAAGCAGCGAACGTGTTAAAAACAAACAAGATTTCTTCCCTTTTTTGAAATCAAAAACATACAAAGATAAAAAATCAGCAGATTACGAAGAAAAAATATAAACGCTTCAAAATTAAATGCTGTTTAGTTTTTTTTTATATGTAAATTAGTACCATTTTATAAAAAAACCTTTGAAAAAATTCTGATTACCCTGTAAAAAAATTACCAGTTTAAGTTTCATAATATAACAATAATAAATGATATCTTTATTAACATTATATTACAATATCACATAAAAAAACTTATTTGATAACTTTAGACAATACTCCTAGTCCCCAGACTGTTTGAGAAATTAAGGTTTTCATAATTCATCAAGTTTTATAATATTTTGAAGGAATTTCCAGCTGAATTTTGGAAAAACAAAGCATATTTGACATTTTTCAACTGATATTTATATTAAAATAAATATCTTTTTATTATAAATAATAAAATTTCATTTTATGAAATGTCAGAAAGTAGATGCATTTTTGCAGATTGTCTGCCAAATTCGACCATGGAAAACATTGTACCTAGTTCTTCAATTTGTGCGTACTAGGAATTTTATCAAAGTGATTAGAGTATTAAGAAATTTATAAGAAGATACCAAGTGAGCAATTGGCATAAGTCAGGACTGAGAGATTTAGACTGAAGCAGTCCAAAGTTTAAAGAGAGATTTAGTCTAAGTAAAGGAGAGATTTATAGTTAAAACAGCGTGCGTTCTGAGTCCTCTTTTGCTCTTTTATTTTTTTTAAATGACAACAATGTTAATATTTATGAAGAAACTAAGCATTAATGGAAAAATAATAATTGTTAAAATAGAAGTATAATGTTACCTAGGTGCCAGATTCTTGATCTGCAAAGCTAATGCTAACTTCATACATATATATATAAAAAAAAACACAATAAAAAAGCTAAAACTTATTATTTTTACACTAAATTGCTCAATTATATGTAAACTGACACCCAACTGCAAAATAACTTCCATAGTACAAAAATTGTTGTTACAAAAACATAAACAACCTTCTCAAATTTATTAAGCATCTTGGAAGAAGGTCAATGTTACAACGAATTTTAATTTGCAGTGATCCTGGGCCAAGTAAGATATTTCTTGGTATCATATGTTTTCTGGCAAGTTTCTCCATATTCATAATGCAGTTATACTTCTGTTATAATTAAACAATAACTTTATAGCTAATCCAAAGAGTTGATGGAATAATGCAACAACTGATAGAAAACATTGAGGTTTAAACCATATTAAAATTGTTTTTCAATTATTTTTGTGCAATAAACTTATTAAAAGAAAAAAATATAAACATTACACATATTTACATATAAAAAGTACCCTATTTTTCCTAGTAATACAATTTTAACATTCCATATGTTAATGTTTTGATTATATAAAAAATGAGTGCATTTTAAGAACAAAGTTTTATCTCCCATTTCAGAGTTTTAATTTTTCTTGTTTTGAGATCCAATCTCAGTTCTCAAAAGCGTCATCTGTGGAGCTACTACTCACCGTGTGCATTTTAAAGCAAGTGTCCTCTTTTCTAACAGATGACCAAGATTCTCTACACTTTTAATGCTGATTCTTCTTTCTTTCATAACCCTATTTCCAACCCATTGTTACATTAAATTACTAAACTACATATTTACTACATTACTGACATTAAAACAAACAGTTAAGTGAAAAAACAAAAGAAAAAAATTTTAAGAACAAGATTTTCTATTTTAATAACAAAGGCACCAAAAACACTACTTTTTTAAAAATTCAAGAAATAGTGAATTAAAAATTTAGACTTTTTATGTAAACTGGTGTAATAAATTTTTAAGACAAAAAAAAATTAATTTTTTTCATTAAGGAATGAACCAAAAGAGAAAAAAGCAGTAACAATCCTTACAAAAGTTTCATTTGAAGGAGATTTCTGTTGCATATGTAAATACACAAATGTAAAGAATATCCTCTTATCGTGAAATGACAATGCAGCTATATTTTTTACACAACAATAACTAAAAAATACTGAATTTTATCAATCAATGACAATTACCTCTCGTATTCCATGTGTAACTTCAGCTCGCTGTAAACCTAGAGTCTGTCCACTTAATGGAGCTATCATACTATGTGCATATCCCCTTGATTCATGTGCAATAGTGGCAATTTGTGTATTATTAGACTGCAAAATAGAATTAAAGGATACAAATGTATAACTATAATAAACATTCTGTATATCTTAATAACTACAATTATTGTCTTTCAACTGTAACAAAACAATATAACTGAAATAAGAGTTAAGTAAGGCTGAAACAACAAAATTATTTTTTTCTTAATTTTGGTCAAAATCTAAGATTTAAATGTTATAATAGAAAAATATGATGTGGACACTACATGACTTCCTTGTAGACCTATTAAATTACATATACACATTTTTTTAAAATGAAAAGTATATAAAATTTTATTTCATTAATAACTTCTGATATTTTTTCTTACTGTTATTGAATTAATATTTATTGTAAAAGTTTTTTTATGATCAGAGGTTAATAATTATTAATAAATCAATTATTTAAATTAAAAAAAAAAAAAATTAAAAAGATAAAAGGAGATGAAGTCCGATTTGAACTGATGTGCAAGATCAAAATACATTTGCAAAATGCATTTCCCTCGCAAGATCAAAATATTTTATTAATTAAAATTTTATTTAGCTATAATTCTGGAACCAATGAAAATAAATACCACTTATGATATATCGTTGAAAAGCTCTCACTCAATGAGGGCTTATTACTGCAGTTAACAAAAAGTCCAAAATCCACATTTTTGAATTCCTAAATCCAAAATTCAGTCCTACAATCAAAATTTCAACATCCTACGGCTAATTGTTTTAGAGTTATGCAAGATACATACACACATACGCACTCACGTATGTATGTACAAACATCATGCCAAAACTAGTCAAAATGGATTCAGGAATAGTCAAAATGGATATTTCCATTGAAATCTGAAAACCAAAATTTTTCACAATCATAATACTTCCTTTACTTCATACAAGGAAGTAATAAAGAAAATCAGTCTGATTGAAACCTCACCAGTCTGATGAATCTGACTGAGGAGGTTTTGAGGAACAAATTGACTTTCCACAAAAATAAGAGAAGGAAATAAAAGTTGTAATTAACAATCACCTTAAACTTAATCACACATCTTAAAATTAGTTGAAAGATATTTAATCTGTAGCCAGAAAATTATAATATGGGTTGCTTTATTGGTTTCACTCGTAAAAATTACTAGATTTTTGACAATGAAAGAATGTTACCAAACGTAATCTTTAACAATGAAGAGTTAGGTCCAACCACAATTCTAAATAAGTTAAAATAAAATTTATACAACGAATGATCAAATAACTGTTTGTAAAGCAGTTTCTCACTTATCATTGTAAAACAGTGTTCAGGTTAAATGGATAATTTTCTGCTGTATTAGTCAATCTAAAATTTGCATTCCTCCTGCACTTATAATTACTAGAAAGTGAATGATAACAGATAATTATGAAGGTACTCCTCAAGGAACATTAAAATTATTTTCCAAAGCTGATTACATGAATAGCAATTTATCCATCGATCAGCCTCATCATTTTAGTGATTTTGCTGATGATCCATTCTTTCTAATTTTAGAAAATCTTTCACAGCACTCCTCCTTACAAGCCATTATTTTGTGTGAGAAAATTGTATAACTTCTTTCACTTCTAACTCAAGTCAAACTGAAGAACTGATACAACTAAAAAAGCAGGGCATTTTCTTCAGCTGTGAAGATTTTATCAGATACAGTCCAGCTTGCAGAAATTTAACAAAAAAAAATTTGTATAGCCTACCTCTACTTTGGTGAGACCAAGAAACATTCCATCCAAAACTGCTTTCTCATTCCAATATCGGCAAAATTAATCGGATTAATATTGAGATTCAAACTGCTGAATTATCACAAGAAAACAGTCTATAAGTTGGAAATATGTGAATGAAAAAATAAACCTTAGAAGTCCAAAATACCATCAACTCTAAAGTAAAAACCTTAAAATAGAGAGAAAAGAAGAAAAAACTAACTATGCAAAGTAAATAAAAGCATTAAAATTTTTCTAATAAAGCATTTAGATTTTAATATCAATCCAGGATCATCAATTTCTACAAAATCATCACATTTGAATGGGGAATATGACCTGCACTATGACTATGTACCATGTGAAAAATACTAAGAATGAAGGGAATGTATTGTTTTCATGTAAATGGTATTTATTCCAAAAAGAATGGCTAGTCAATTAATTTTATTTTTGGTTAAACGATTGAATTTGGTTGAATGAATTGCAGGTTTTGAAAAATACCAACATGTAAATTTTTCTCAACTCATTTTTTCTTAATCACAAAATTTTTTTATATTTGACATTGAAAACTCAATAATCATACCTATATTCTCAACAAAAATAATAAACATAAATGAATGAAGAATAATCTAATCAACAATAAACATCATAATTCTAATTTTAGGATTAATTCATGAATGAAAAACAGGAATACTAGAATGAAGAAAATAAATTTAAATAAAGGAAAGTAGTTAAAAATAACATTTATTTTGCAATTAAGAAGTATTGAATAATCAATCTTTCTTAAATAACAGAGTAAAGAAGTAAATTTAATTACAAATATATTTAAGACCTAACTTAAGGAAAAATCCTTATACTCAAAAAAATAAATTAGCTAAAAGAGGCTATGTTTTTCAAATTATGTTACCTAATTATTTACTTTTGTATTCAATTCTCTTAATGTTGAAAATAAAATTTTGAAACAGAAGTAGTTTAGCTAAAGTGCAAAACTTTTCTTTCACATCAAGTCAAGCCATTAAACAAATTTTTTTTGATGAATTAAAAATACAAATGTTTATTGAAATTATAAATTTATTATAAAAATGTAATAGTTCGCTGTATACATTAAAAGAAAAAAATTTTCCTTAAATAAAATTTAAAGATAGGTGTTCTGTAATACAAGATCATCATAAAAGAATGGTGGGGGTTTCAGTAGCTCAAATTAATCCATTGGGACATTTTGAGAAATTATGTTTGTAGTGCTGAAAGCCTCTACCAGAGACTTTTTGAAACATGCATTTTAACAGTCTTTATATATTGTTGCTGAGGAGTCTCTTCATTGTTTCTTTGTTTACTTCATTTTCTGTTTAAGAAAATATAGTACGTTTTGTAGCATGCCAAACTGAACTCAATAACTTTATTTTATAAGCAGTTCCTTGTACAGTATATAAAAAGAAGCCATCATATCAAAACAATATATATAGTGCTGATTCAATCGGTTCAAAGAGCAATATTTGTTTTCGAACAGAAATTGCCTGAAAGGCCTTCATCATCAGGTGAAAGGATTGAACAAATTAGATAATATGCCATCAGAAGTCCTAATAAATCCATTGCTCATTAATGCCTACAAAACAACGAAGAGTTACAATACCAAAAATAATAGTTTATAAGTTCTGTGTAAAAAATTGCACCAGTATACAAACAAAATTCAGAAACTGCAAATAATCTTCTAACAAAGAGAAATGTTTCTGGTTTGCTGTTGAAATTTTAGACAAAAATCAGTGAAAATAAAAAATCATTTTTAAATATGTAATTTTTGCAGATGAAGCTACTTTCCATCTTAATGGATGTGATAACAGAAAAACGATGTTTGGTGTGGTATAATGAAAAATTGTGTAATTGGACCATTTTTTAAAGAAAAGATACAAGATATCTCAAGATATAATTCCACTAATAAATAGAAATGTTTATCTTCATGTTTTAAATAATTACAGTTTTCCTAAACTGTATATGATTGAAAATGTATATAAGTCTACTTCCAACAAACAGGTACATCCCATACGTGCATTCATTAGCCAGACTTTGAATTAAAGACAGATGGAAAAGCCAAGAAGACCCTATACACCTTGGCCTCAAAGTCCAAACCTAACCCCTTGAGATTTTTTCTTAGATGAATGCATTGAAAAATTGTTTACTCACAAAAATTATATGACCTGAAATATTTAAAGGAAAGAATTAAGATAGTTATTACAACTGTAACAGAAGATATGTTATATCAAGTATGGAAAGAAATCAAATATAGATTGGATATTTTCAGAGTGACAAGGAATATTAAGTTATATATCAAAATTTATTGGTTTGAAACAAAATTATTTAAGATGAAAAATCTGACAAATAAAATAACTAAGTATTTTTATTTAATTCATCCTTTATACACTATTCTTTAATAGTGGCCTGTGTATTACAGAAAATAAAAAGTGGAGATTTAAAAACATAAGTACATCTCTAAGCCCACCGGGTTGGTCTAGTGGTGAACGCGTCTTCCCTAATCAGCTGATTTGGAAGTCGAGAGTTCCAGCGTTCAAGTCCTTGTAAAGCCAGTTATTTTTACACGGATTTGAATACTAGATCGTGGATACCGGTGTTCTTTGGTGGTTGGGTTTCAATTAACCACACAACTCAGGAATGGTCGAACTGAGAATGTACAAGACTACACTTCATTTACACTCATACATATCATCCTCATTCACCCTCTGAAGAATTATCTAAACGGTAGTTACCGGAGGCTAAACAGGAAAAAAAAAAGAAAAAAGTACATCTCTAATACTTTCCAATCTGATTTTTTAGTATATACCCTTGTCCAAAAATATGTAAAATCTTGCTCAACTAGGAGCTTAAGAGTAAGCAATTGAATAAATCAAAATATTTTAACTCGCTTAGATTTTAGAATTACATAAGAAAGTAGAAATTCTGAACTCAAAAGTACGGGCTGATAATTAAATATTACATCCAGGGTATTTCTTTATTTTCCAGTGGTTTCTACCACTGGAAAATGAAGAAAAACATTTTCAAATGGTGCAAAAACATTTTCAGTTTATGAAATTACTCTAATTATATCATTGACTTTATTATTTCAACTCAATATCTCATCTATGTAACTTAAATCTCATACTTAGGAACTACAAGAATTTATACAGGATCAAATACACAGAACATGAGATACAGGACAATTGTAAAAGTTCTTAAAGTAAAAAATTGCTATATATCAATAAAAGTGTGCATCTATGTGTTCTTATTTAATACCCAAATGTTGCTTCACTTATCTGACTGTTTCTGATTTACATCCTCCCACAGCAGCTGCAAATTTCAATCTAGAAAGCTTGTATTTTCTAAAATTTAATATTAAATGTTACAATGTGACATTGCAGAGGATACTGTTGTCATAAATTTTAGAGGGGTATATTTTCTTTGAAAATTATGATGGCCACATGAAGCAGTGGCTTCAGTGGTATGAGAATTTCCAGAAAAATAAAGCAATCTGATTCTTCACATGTTACTCAACAAACAATTATCCACGGAATGACACCATATGACTTCAGCAAGACAAAGCTACAACCCTAGCATAAGAAAATCAAATAGATTCTTACTGTTGCATATAAGAATCTTTATTCTTGACTTATTTTTGCATATTTTTCTTTAAATTTATACTTACCTGAAAGCCTGGATCTTAATCTACAATTCTACATAATTTCTGCTACATGAAGCACTTGCCATATCATGTAATCAGCTTCTACATTCCAGCTTCACAGAAATCTGCTGCACAAGAAGACAAGCATGGTTGAACAGTTGTTTTGATGTCATCAACATCAGGGCACTGACTGCCGAGGTGCTGCTTTAAATGCAGGAACAAGTGGCAGTCAATAGGCACCAGGTCAGGACTATTGGTGGGTGAACAATTTGTTCCCAGCCAAATGACGCAATGAGTAATGTATGGCCAAGCATTGTCATGAAGCAGCACGACTCCCAGTTTGAGCACACCATACCTTCTGTTTTGGATGCATGACACACTTTAGTCAAGGTCCCACAATATATCACAGCATTTATAGTTTCAAACAAAGGCAAAAAATCAACAAGCAATGAGCCCTATCTACCCTAAAACAGAGTGCAGGTGATTTTCTGGGCTGACATTACTTACTTGAGACGTTGAGATGTTGAGACGCTCAACATCTCTCATGTTGAGCGTCTCTATTCCATGGACTTTTGTTTTGTTTCTGCTGTAATGCAAGTCATCCATTCCATGTCCCCATCAGTCTCATCATCAGTAACAATTTGGCTTAAAACTGATTGCCTTGATTGTTTTATCTCATGAGAAAATTCAGAGCACTAGTTATACATTTGTTATTCTGTAACTCAGTCAGCATTTTTGGTACCCAGGATGAGTACAACTACTGATAATTTAAGCATGCTGACACAATTTCATAAAGGACGACACTTCATAACAAAGGAAATTCATTACACAGTGATGAACTTATAAACTTTATATATTCTCACAAACTTTTCCACTAACTATCGACACCAGTCATCAATAATAACAGACAGTTGGCCCACTCCACTCCAATCATGTATGTTTGTACAGCTGTCTTAAAATGCCCTAACCCATTTTCTCACCATTCCATCAGACATAGCATTATGCCCATACAATTTTCTACTCTGTCGAATTTCAGCTGCTTCTGTACCTCTTGCATTTAAGAAACGAATTATAGCACATATTTCACAATTGGCAGCACTGTTTACAGTCATAAGCATTTTTAACAGATGTAGGAAACTGTAAACAAAGATTAACACGCATAGGTAAACGATGATTAAAAACCACAAAATGGTATCTGTAGCAAGTCAGTAGATGTAATTAACTCAATGCACACATTCAAAACTGCACCACGCTGCAGTGGACATGTCAAAATGTACTTAAAGATACATACCTCATATATTTACATGTTACAAAATAACAAAGTTCATTTACACATCTACTATTTCAAGCAAATGTAATTCCTGTGCAAAATAAAACTAGGTCCAGCATCAATCAACTTACATGAGCTATGAAAACTGGTATATTAAATGTGGTTTAAATTGTGATAATTTGTCATTACATCACATTCTTTAAAGCTGCTAATCTCTAAAACATTTGGGTAAAACACAAGTCAGCAAAAATAGTCAAACTTTAAATTAAATCAACATATATATAGAATTAAACTAAACTTATTGAACATAGAATACCTGATTATTTTGGGGCATGTACTCTGGCATGTTTGCTGCGATGACAGCAGAAGATAATTCAAGACCCATGTAATTAGATAATTCTGGATATAAAGATGAATTTACTTCTGGAGAAATAGGATAAGGTAAAGAAGGTGTATATGGAGGTGGTGCAGAAGGTTCTATGGAAGGGTATAAAGGAGCTGATGATGTCTGATGTCCTTGAATCATCCTCAACTGGACCTGGAAAAATATACAATAAAAAAACAAATAAATATTTTATTATTCTTGTATACACCAATTTTTGTATTCTTATATACACCAATACTACCTTCAGGCCTTCAGTGCACATCAGCTTGGCAAGCTGACACGTGACCATATTTGGGTTAAAGAAGGTGATAACTGTACAATTTGGTCAATATGACCACAAACAATCCATGCCAGGCTTACTGAAGAAGTGAGGTGTTAAGTGGTTTCCCATTGCATACAGGATTTGAAACAGTTTATGAGTGCAATTACTATTAACAGTTGTTTCCTTAAATAACTTTTTACGCAAGCAATCGACCAACTCAGAAAATATTAGTTAATAAAGAAATAAATTATAAAATAGTAAGTACTGCAACAATACAAGAAACAATTACATAAGTACCAGACATATTTAAATTAGTATGTTCTAATGAAGATTCAGGAAAAGGCACAGGAAGGAAAAGGGAAATTGAATCCTTTCTCAGTTGCTGGTTAACAGATTTAATATAAAAAAATTAAAAAGTTCCATATAAAGGTAAAGGTAAGGATTTTAAAGCTATTTAAAATCTTAATCCATGATTAATGTTTTCACAGGGGTTCTTTTACAACTTCTTTTGATTTTTTACCCTGCACATATATATATAATTTCACCTTCGACAATTTATTTTTTTTGGATTCTGCAACTAATAAATAATTGTACTAATAAAAGGCCTTTATAATCTATTCGTTCAATAAATCAGATAACTGATAAATTTTTTGTCTTAAAAAATACTTCAAATCCTTAACTGTTTCTATATAGAAGTCAAAAATATATGAAGATAAGCTAACTTCAAGTTCCTAGTATCATCCTCAGCATGGATGATCTAGCATAGTTCAAACCTACACCACCTACTGAACTAATAATGAGGAAAACTAATCAAAAATAAGGAAAAGGGTGAGTAGTGGTAGTAGTACCCAATGGGACAGATAGAGATAGTATCATCCATGGGCATTTACTTTTAATTTCACGATTTTAAAACATCAGAATTTAAATAATCAAATAGCATTACTTTTTTTTTACTTTTACTAAAATTTTAGGTGAACTTTTTAATGAATTTCCTCACTCGGAACTCGTACATTATTACATCAGACAATGATTAACAATCTTATTTTTTTTGTGGTAAAAGATATTTACTTGTAGCACTTTTATATACCGCAAGTTAAAGTAAGATAAATTTAAACAAATTTAGAATTATGGAAAACACCAATTTCACTTAATTCTTTAAATGAGAAGTGTTATCAAAGTTTATCTTACTTCTCTTATCTAGATGAAGGATGATTTGTACGACAAATTTTTCTATTGTGTACATTATATATCAGACTTTCTACGACGCCAGGACATGCTATTTTTTGATAACTCAACAGGCAAAGAAATTAGTAATCATATATATGATAATTTAGAAATTTAATAATAAACTGCAGCAATATATGATTAAAATATGAATATAAAAAATGATTTTTAATTGATATACACTAACTACTTGTAAGATAAATTAAACATGTAGATAATGAAACATGTAGATAATGAAACATGTACAATTCAATAGTAATGAACTTTTCAAACATTCTGCAATCACAAATTTCTCACCTGAATCAAATTCAAAGTCTAAAAATGTAGCTGTGAATGTGAAAACAAAAATCAGATAAAAAAAAATCAGTCACACAAATCCAGATTAAGTTATTTAATTTTCAGTGAAATTTATTATTTAATAAAATAAATTGCATCTTGTACAACCAGCTAATAATTTTATTTTTCAAATATACTTGGAAAACTTATTAAATACATGTATCATTAATAATTCCACTCTTTTCAAAATTTAAATGAAAAATGTAACACTTGTTTCTAAATTTAACACCTAAACTTTATCTAACAACGCACTTCATAACCAGATATGTTATTTATCAACCAACATATATAGTAAAATTATTACTGCATCAAAACAATTTATTTAACTATTCATACTTTAGTCAACAATGTAATGAAATAACTGGATTTAAAAAGATAACAGCGGATCTTGTATTTTTAAGTATTTAATTAAACATTACTTTTTGGACATTAGTAAACAAAAATTATAAATTCATATTCACAGATTGGTATTTTAAAATAAATATAAATATTAATTTTAAACTGTTATTAAAATGTTATCTCTGATAAGTTCTTCAAAGGTTTATAAATATACATTTTCCATCCTCTATTATTAAACATTTTTTGTATTTTTATTAGATCTACCAACAAATAATATGAAAAATCAAGATAATGAATTTACAAAAATATTAAATATTCTTTATTTATAATTAAAATGCTAATATTCAAACAGTTATTCCTAATTCATCTGAGCTTAAGCAATGAGATCTTAGGTAGTTAAAAAATTAAAATTACTTCAAAATATACAAATAAAGCAATAATTAATAGAAACGATTAAAGTTTAATACCTTTTCCAGCTGATCCACCTTCATATCCTCTAATGATGGATACAAGGACATCTTGATAAATCTGAAATCAAAGAAATTCAAATAATAATAGTTGCCAGACTTACTACTATCTATAATTTATTTTTTTTTAATGAAGTAATAAAGCAAGAGCTCGTAAAAGATAAACAAACACCTACAATGACAATACCCAATATGTACATTTTAAACAGAATATTAATCTACTACATGAACATTATTATACAGATAAAGTACAGGGAAATTCTTATTTTCCTCCTAATAACATGTCTTGCAGCACTGATTGTTCTGCTATAAATCATAATCTCATATCTGCTCCTTTGAAATAAATTTCAAATAAAAAGAAATAATTAAATAAATTTCAAGTGACATTGTTTTCTCAAATCAGAAAGTATGAAGAAACCCCAGAAGTTATTTATAAAATACAGTAGCAAAACAGAGGAGCTTTTGAATGGAAGCAAGGGATACAAATAGATTAATCACTTTAAAAAAAGGTAGGATTTATCTTGGCAATGAACATGAAAAACAAGAATTCCACTTCAAAAAACAATGACAATACAAACACCTTTAAACAAATGATTCACAATATCACAAACTAAAGTTGATGAAGTGAGGTGAAAATATAAAGCTATGGCTTGGCATTTTCAATCGTCTACTTTAAACCTTCAATAATACTGCATCTGAATTCCATGCCACCTGACAGACATTCACAAAGAGAATTGTTTGAAAATTTCATAGAAGCTTTAGAATTAAGAAACATTATGAAGATGAGGAATTATTTCTGAAGTGAATAATAACATTGATGAGACTTAATAATATGCGAATAATAAAATTTTGAACCTGAGAATAGCGACTAAGTTTAATCTGAAAATATCCTTCATCTGCTAAGACAAAAAAAAATTCAAAACGCATATCTGCAGTAAGTTGACGCTAACAATATTCTAGAATATAGAAAGTAGTTTTTTTTTTTTTTAATTCACACATTAATGTGAAATTACGAATAGTGTAGATTACTTTGAGCTACTGCAATTGCTGAAGGCCAAAAATTTTCAAAGTTAAACTTTCAAAAGTTGTAATTTTGCTTCAGATAACACTTGACCTCATATGGTCCATAGAACAATCCTTTGCCTTCAAGATCTTAGTTTTGAGCTGCTAGACTACAGTAAAGGTCCAAGATATTTCACTTTTTTGACCCAGTGAAAGAAGAGCTGCAAAGAACTCGTGGATCAATTTTATTCCGATGAACATGTCATGGGAGCAGTGCAAAATTGGCCAGAAGGAAGTTTTTTCCTTCTGGAAGAAACCAGAAGGAATTCAAAAGTTTCTTAAAAGATGAGATCGAAAGTGCATAGATGTAGGCAGGGATTACGCTAAAAAAGAGGCATATTTCATTTATGTAAGAGCATATAAAAAATATTTTTTTTTAAATTCGCTTTATTTTTGTTTTACCCTCTTAATTTAACCCATATTTCCTACAACCACAAATAAGTATAAAATGAATTCCTGGATGTATTGACAAAACTTTCAAGGCTAATCACAAGTGTAAGAAGCAATAACTGACAAACTATTAAAAGTAAAGAGTAAATGCTTTGCTGTTGGCTTCATTGTTGATTCAGCTAATCAGACAGCTATTCCTACAAAATTTAGGAAATTATTCTGCTCTATGAGCAAAACCTTCACTCTGTTCACCACATGCTCTGGGAGTACAATGAACATCACTACTATCAGACAAAGCAATTCTGATTACTGCCACTTGTACCTCGGACACTTTACACCCATAAATATATGAAATCATGAGTGGTCCCAGAACTTCACAATTTACTACAATATATATATATATATATATATATATATATATATATATATATATACATATATATATATTGTAGTAAATTGTGAAGTTATAAAGCACAAAAAAAATTAATGCCATTCCTTTAATTAATTTCACTTTTAAATCAAACAAGAGGGAGAGTCACAAACACTTCATTAAAAGCAACCGGCTAAGGAAATGTAACCTCTAAAATAAAATATTGTACCTTTCGCTCCAATCTACTCTATCAATAAAATATTTTACAAAATACTCTCCCTAATAAGTTGAGACACTGGACTTGCTTTATCAGCGAGTAATTAAGTTCAATACATAGCCAGTCCCTGTGGTGATCACCGTGATACATTTTCTTTTAGAGACGCATATCAACTGAGATTTAGTGGTTTTCCATACTGGTATACAGCGTACAGAGTGTTCATAAATTATTCAGCACATTTTAGGAGTTAATAAAAATATAACAATGCAATGTATTTACATGCATGTTTTATAATTGAACAAGCATGTGTTTTATAAGTCATTTCAAGCAGTTTTATTTACATTTACTAACTTTGAACAAGTTCCACATGAGCATCTTTTTTGGCGTGCAAATTTCTAGACAATATTCAGTTTCATACCAGATATTAGAAGAATATCTGGAATCACTCCATTAAATCAATGCATGCTAAACTGCTTTGTTCGTTTTCTATTAACCCCTAAAATGCATTGAATAATTTATGTTCACCTTCAATGAAAATGACTTCAGAAAATAATTTGACTCACTTTCCTTAACAAGCATGGTGAAGGACATTTATAATCATGAACAGCTACACTATTTCCAGGAATCACTATGATTAAAAGTTGCCTGAAACCACTACTATGGAACTTAATAAAAACAAAAAAAAACCAACTGAATCTTAAATGACAGTGAAAAATCAAAATAAGATAATACAGTACCTAACAACTCTTTTATATTTAACTGCTTTCCAACATCATAATTTCTAAACACACAAATTTAGAATTATTTTATTATGTTGCTGGTAATTTACCTAATTCTTAATTTCTTTATTCCCTTTATGTAAATGTACATAAATATATTAATAAATTTTGTTTATAAAACTTGATAGAGGTTCAAGTTATTTTATTATTTATATGTAGATAACAGTATGAGAATACAAAGATTTGGTGGGTTATAAAATCATGGTTTCAAAAATCATCAAAAAACTCATCATACAATGAAGCTGATCTTTTATGTAACTAAATTTGTCTATAAACTCCACCAATGTACTATTTAGTACCGCCGGTTGCAAGCCTGAGGCCTTGTCATGCAAACGATAGGAACGAAGAGCAGAAGAAGTACAAACCTCGTTGATACTAGAAAAAAAACAGGGTCAATCTGGTCCAGCTTGTAGCACCCTGTTATAGGGTACCTGCCTAGGGTAACAGGTGAAAACTGGCCAATGGTCTTGAAAGCAGATGAGGAAAAAATTCCCAACGGCAGAGAGGGCAGAAGAGCCTAGGAAGTAAACCTGAAGAAAATCCAAAGTAGGATGTGTTCTGTGAGCTGTGATGGAAACAAGCATCCTAGGACAAGGAAACTCCAAATTAACATTCCTTGGTCCTCCATGTTGGGGTACTTGCATTAAGCTAATTCCCCAACCATGTAAAGAATATATTGTTATGAAACCAGGAAACAAGCCTCAGAATGGACAGGATTTATGATGAATTGAATGTGAATGAAGGAGTATGGCAAAAAAAGGAAGGATATGGACTGGAGACTAGCAAAATGTAATGTGAGAATGATATCTGCACTCGAATGGCGTCAAGAGCTGATTTGTTGTAGGATGGATGTGGTGGCACTGCAGGCAAAAAGATGGCATGGTAAGACGAGATGGACAAATTGATGAAAAGGTTTTCTCGATATTGTACAGCAGAATGGTTGAAGGACGGGTTATGGTGGGACCAGTTTCTTTATCATTAAAGAAATGAAAACAAGGTTGTTAAGTTTCAAACCAGTGTCAGAAATACTGTGTATAATTAAGAAGAGAAGTAAATTTTGAAATGTTTTTCTATGTACATATACGCTTCCATAGAAGGCAAAGGAGTGGAAAATGGAGGATTTCTATTATGTGTTGGTGGTGAAGGTGAACAGGGTTCAGAATTATAACAGTGGTGATACTGGGGGACTTAAGTGCTAAGGTGAGGAAGAACCATTAGTAAGGTCTGTTGCTGGTCAGTATTCTCAGTATGAGGAGTCAAATAAAAATGGCTTACTACGGGCACAATTTGCAGAATATAATATAAAGATAATTAAGTGCATAGGATTCCCTCATAAAAGGATACACATAGGAACTTGGAAAGTCCCAGGATCAGATATATGGTCAATCAGATTGACATAAAGAAACAGGAATGAAGAGAGGGAAATGGGATGTAGATAGGGTGAATGTTGAGGATAGAAACAGGAACTATGACAGGTTGGAAGAGGAATTTGCAAATTGATGCGAGACACAATGTAGGAGGTAAATGCGGAAAGTCGGTGAAAGAATATAAAGGAAGTTTTAGAGAGGGTGTGGTCCAGGAGACTGTAGGAGTGAGGACAGTGCGAAGAAATGATGAGTGGTGTGATGGGGAAAGTGAGGCAGTGGTGAGTGAGAGAGTTGAGGTTAGGCAAAGGATGATGCAAAGGGATACAAGAAGTGCTCAGAATAAATGCAATGAACTGAGAAGAAGAGTAAAGTTGATATTGAGGTGAAGAAACCTGAGGCAATAATGAGGAAAATAGAACTCAAAATATTGTGCAGTAGTAGAAATCAAATCCTGAGATTTTATAAGAAAGTGAATTGGTTTAGAAAGTGGTATCAGCCAAGGATGAAGGATTGTAATGATAAAAGTTGAAAGATTCTCGATAATGATGGAGTTTTAGAGATGCACTACTTTGAGGTTTTGAATGGGAAGGAGGATGATGTGGAGGAACAACCTAACAACAGCCATAACAGAAGAGAAGGGATAGGAGTGTATGGATTTAAGTTGGGTGGAGATGGTAACAGCAGGTTAAGCAATGTTATGGTTGTATCGGACCCTACCAGGGATGAATTTGAAGACGCAATATAAAGATTAAAAAATAATAACCTCCTGGGGAGGATGGTGTGGTGAATGAGTTGATTAAATATGAAAGTGATGGATTAGATGAGAAGTTTATAAATTGATACTAATGACATGGAAAACGGAAGGATACCAGATGAATGGAGGACAAGTTTAATTCACCTGATTTTTAAGAAGCATGATAAATTTTTTTGTTTTGATTTTTCTAGGCAAAAAACGCTTTCACTATCATGGCTAGGGCACAATATATTTGTTGTAAATAAATAGATATTAAAAAACTGACAAAAAAAAATTAATTAAAAACTAAGATCTAGCAACATAAAAATATCTTAAAATTAAAAACCCTATAATGTTAAAAGCAAAATAAAAACCACAGTGGAAACAACATTAAAAAAGTAACTTGAATAAAAATTACAAACTGGCATATGCCAAATGGTATACACAGTTGACAAGAACCATATAAATAATTAAATTCTTGAATCAAGATACACGGCCTTCAGATAGATAGCAAGACAATCACTGCATTGTTCCCCAACACATGTCAGCCCCTAGTTTAAACTTGTGACACATTGCCACATAACAGATACAATTCAAATGGATGTGGTGCATTGTTATTTGGCAGTCGCTGCATGCCCAAACGGGTGCATCTGTTTGCATCATCAGATACCCATCAGTTAGCCTAGTGTACCCTATTCATAAACAGCAGATAATAACCTCCTCTTGATGGTTATTTCTGCATGAGGAGCTCCTCAGTGACACAGTCTGCTTAACTGGATGAAGTTTATTGTTAACAGTAGCATCCCATTGTCTTTGCCACTCATTGTGAACAACCCTTTGCATATATTTTATTACAAAGGCTTATTGGTTCTCAGTATTTATCAGTGTGATCTTAGAAGGTGATGGAGTACGACCAGATCTTCACGATAAGGCAAGCAGTAGAAAAATGTGGGGAATATGATATTGACCTACATCTGATCTTTATTGACTATAAAGGGGCCTTTGATAGTGTATCAAGGAGCAAGGTAATGAAGGGACTTGATACATTTGGTAAACCATTAAAACTTGTTAAGTTGGGTCATGATTACACTTGATGAAACATGTTCAAGGGTGAAAATGGGTAATTTTGTGGGAAGGCATTTTGCAATAAGGTTGAGAGTGAAACAGAGGGATACACTGTCAACTCTGTTTAATGTGGCACTTCAGGAGGCAGATAGGAGTGCTATGGGGGATGGGGCCATCATAAATTGATTGTGGCAGTTATGTGCATATGCAGATGACGTAGCCATTTTGACAAGAACAATACCAGCATTAAGGGAGACATTCAGTCTGTTAGAAAAAGTTGGTAGGAGAAGTGGATCTTTAAGATTTACAAAGCTAAAACTAACTATATTGCCAACAGCAAGTAAAAGACAGAAAGATATATAGAAATAGGAAATTACATTTTCAAGCATGTTGAGTGTTGTGTATTTGGGTGTACTGATAGGTAGTAGTAGAAATTCATTGAATGAGATAAAATGAAGGATAATGGGAGGTGGTAACAGGGCTTTTTATGCCAATATGAAGTTATTTAAGCCATGACTCTTATCAAGACTAACTAAGATTAAACTATATGAAACCTTAATAAGGCGTGTAATGTTATTTTTCTGAAACATGGGTATTGATAGTGAATGACACATTGAAGCTGAAGATTTAAAGGTCCTAACAATAACAACTTATACATTATCATTTTACTTAATATATCAACAAATAACATTATGCAAATAAGAACTGGTATATAATTACAGGAATCTGAATTATAACAGAACTAAAATTAGTTATTTATCTCCATTTTATTATATAGACACTATTATATTAGTAGAAAACTCTATAACCTAATTACCAAACATATTAAGCTATACTACCTATATTTTAATTAGGGAATAAATTCAATCTCAAATCCAGTAAATATAAACTAGTGAAATTATGAAATATATATTTCAAAAACTTAGCTTTTACAATAAAATATGTCATACAAAATTACAAACAGCATGTAAAAGAAAAAATTATAAATCACTTTTAGTTATTTTTATTTTCTCCAAAAATATACTAAGTGAACATGAATTTCTATCCAACCTGTTAAAAAACAGGTAATTCTCAATACCTCATTTAACTATAACGCATGAAAAATATAAATCATTCTAATTTTTTAAATGTTAAAAGGAAAAGAATAAAGTTAATAATCACCATTACGTATAATAATATTCCACAAAGTAAAAAAAAAAATTATTTTAATATCATTCTATCATAAACAGGAAATATTATATTAGAAAGGAGAAAAATAAATTACTCAGAAAAAAATCAATTTATCAGAATAAATATGATATATAGATTAACCAAAATTAAAAAAATTATCAGCTGTGAAAGTGAAAAGTGACTTACAAACATCTTTATATTCTTTTAGCAATCAATGAGTCTGGAGCATAATCTATGCCACTAGTAGTTTTAAAAGTGCAAGAACAGTGATAATTAATATTTTGCAAACACCTACATAAAAATAAGGATTTTATTAAAAAAAAAAAAAAAGATTCAAGAAATCTTTATTAAGATTTCCTTTGTTGTCCATACCAAAAATTGACTCAGATGCAGTGTTTTGAAATTGTAAATCATTTGAATATTTTCAAAAGACATAATTCTAAAAATATCTTCACAATTCTCTCAACATCATTCTCCTGGAGAAAAATGCTTATAATAAATAAAGTTAGTTTTTAAGTTAGATTTAATTCTTTTCCAATCCTGTTATATTATGTACATACCATAATAGTGCTTTATAAACATCTTTAGTACAAAAAAGAAATGCCTATCTTTTCCAAGAGCCAAAAAATACATATTAATTACTACAATATTAAAACTGACCATCAGAAAATTTTTTATAATACTTTCTCTGCCTTCAATTTGAAAGTTATTCCAATTCTGATCAGGCATTTTTTCACTTTACAAAATTTAACATCACATTTACATGAGCAAGCATAAGCTTGCATGGTGAATTAACCATTTAAAAAAAAAATAATCAATATTAATGTTTAAGTACAGTTTGGCTGAATTGGTAAGTGCTGGTTTAACTTTGAGCACTAGCAACTAAACAGTGTCTCTGACCTGTAATGGTAGTAGTAGTTTTATCTTGATACTCATTTAAGTGGCCTGTACATATTCAGATTGACAATACGAAAATTATTTGGTAATTACTAGAAGGTAGCATAGCTGTATTTCTGCAATGGACAATTTAAAAACCACGATTAACATATATTTTTTTTTTATCAATTACTTCTTTACTTAGGATAAGAAATTCTGGAGTTGTATTCTATCTTCAAACTTATAAACTGATTTCCAACCTGATATTACTAAATATCAAAAGAAGCAAATAGATAAGTGTTTCATAACAGATAAAAAATATTATTGATAGAACTGCTCTTACAGTTAACGTATTGATAATCTTTTGTATAAAAAATCAAGAAAGAATGGAAAATAGCAGGAAAATGTGAAAGACCATCTTAGAGCACTCAAAGAAAAAACAGAAAGTAAATCTTATCTCAAAAATTTTACTTCAGACAATGGAATTTTGCGAGAAGAAAGTAAAATAACACATCTGTTTTAATGGTTCAGCCTTATATACAGTGTAAGTGGTTTTATTTTTATTTTTTAAATATTCAAAAATATTGAGCTTAAGATAAAATTTAATGGAAGAAACACATTTAAATGAAGAAAATGCTATCTCAATAACTAAAAATAAGAAGTTTTCTCAAGAAGCAGTACATAATCAATTTATAATAATTACTTAACAGAGCTTAAGATAAAATTTAATGGAAGAAACACATTTAAATGAAGAAAATGCTATCTCAATAACTAAAAATAAGAAGTTTTCTCAAGAAGCAGTACATAATCAATTTATAATAATTACTTAACACCATTAACGTTAATGTCAATAAAAACCCTTAATTAAATACTTGCATTAAAATTAAAATAATTTGGTAGGCCCATTATATAAAGATTAAAATATAAAAATCTTTGATAAAATTCAAAAAAACTCCAAATCTTAGAAAAACATGAAAATAAAATAGGTTTACAAATTTTATATGAAAAACATAAACGAGCTGTCTGACACTCAAATTAAAAACAAAGAAATTTAATTATGAAAAAATAAAACAATCAAAAGAGTAAATTAAAATATCTAGGGGGAAACCACACAGGACTGGAAAAAGAAGAAATGAAAGCTAGAATACAGAAAATTGAAGTAGCATATACAATAAAAAACCCATAGCAAGAAAAACCTAATTAAGACAATACAGTAATCCTTCCAGAAGCCTTATATAGTTCAGATACAAAAACAGATCTTATTACTATTAAAACAGATATCATTTGAAATTAGATATCATCAGAGACAGATAGATATCATTAGAGATTTTTTTCTCTAGAAAAAGAATGAGCTTTTTTCTAGCGCACAGTTGAAAAAAGAATTCTCAGGAAAATATGCAGTCTGAAATATAAGAATGTAATGTAAAAACTATAAAAATCAAAAGAGTAATAAAATAAACAGAAAATATTTAAACAATGACAAAAAGAAGGGAAGAATTCTACAAGCATCTCCGTAAAATGAACAATAACAAACTCATGAACATTTTTGATTTTATTAATGAAAAAAATAAGGGCAAAAACAAATTGGTACAAACAGATCAAATAAGACCTAGAGGAACTAAAAGCAAATAAAAATTTTATACATGAAAGAGATAAATTTAAAAAATTGGTTGTTGAATCTAAGTTTCAAGAAACAATAAAACCTAAAAGAAATCTCAGTGGAGTAAAGAAAGAAAAACAAGAAGAGATGATGAAGTTTTGGTAAAAAAAAGGCCAAATTATGTAAATGTGGACCAAAGGTGACCTGAATGGAAAAAAATGTCTGTTTATAATTAAGAGCGGTACTCTAGTTATACAGCTACAAGACTACTCCTCTTTTGTCTCACATACTACAGTTCTCCCTATGATAACAAAAATGTTAAATTCTTAAATACAATTAAAATACTAATGATATAAAATTTATAAAAAATTATGAAATTTTGAAAATTACACCATTGTGAAAATAGTAAAAACATAGGATACTTATGTGTAAATTTTCTTAATTATTACAGATGTCCCGAAGTAAAGAATTAAAGAACAATAAATCAAAGAAGATTTTTATGTTAAATAGCTAAACCTCTTCAACTGGGAAGGGGAGGTTCCATAAGATATAAATTTCAAAAACAAGCTTTTCCTTCTGCAAAGTGGAATTTTAATGATATGGGATTAAAAACTGATAGAAGTAATTGCTCCTAACTATAAATTGCAAAATGTAGATTATTTCAATCAGTAGTAAAATACCCAATGGGTAAATACAAAAGGTAGAATTCTCTTTCTTACTTCTGAATGGGCTGTGTTGTTTAAAAAGCTATTCTGAATATTTTTAAGCAAACATCCTGCAGTTTTCTCACTGAAATGAGATAAATTTGGAAAACACAATTAAAATATAAATTACCTCAACGTCAGGAGTGTAAATATTATCTTTTTGTACAAATCAAACTTCTTGAAATAAAATGCACACAAAACACTACATTATAAAAAAAAAGGCTTGATGAATCATTTGCTAGGTCTGCACACAAAATGGCTATAAGAAAACACCTAATGTGGACACCAAATGACTTCCTTGTATGCCTATTAAATTACATATATCTTTTATTCAATTTTTTTTTGTTATTGAATTATTATTTATTGTAAACTTTTTTTTACTATCACAAGTTAATAATTATTAATAAATCAATATATTTAAATTTAAAAAAAAGTTAAAAAAAGAAGGAAATGGAAGTCGGATTCTCACCAATGTGCTTCCCCCCTCTTCTTAATAAGATCCAAATATTTCATTAGTTAAAATTTCGTTTGGCTACAACTCTGGAAACAATGAAAATACGTACCACTTATGACATATCATTGCTCTCACTCAATGAGAGCTTATTGCCAAAATCCAAAAATTTGGATTTTATGTTTTTTGGACACTTTTGGTCCAGTTGATTGCAATCAAAAGGGGAGGTGCACAGCTAAATGTTATAACAGTCCTAAATCCAAAATTTCAATATTCTACAGCTAATCGTTTTTGAGTTATGCGAGATACATGTGTATGCACATACATACATACATACAGAGTCACGCCATAACTAGACAAAATGGATTCAGGGATGGTCAAAATGGATGTTTCCATTGATATCTGAAAACCAAAATTTTTAATGGTTACAATACTTCCTTGTAAAGTACAAGGAAATAAAAAAAAGTAGCACATTGCAAAGTAGGATATATTGGACTGATATTCTAATAGTAACTATTTCAATTATAATTATAATTTTTCAATTATAATTTTTTTGATATAAGTATTTAAATATAATCAACTACAATTATGAAGTTATTAAATTGTGTTTTTCTTTTATATTTGTTGCAGATGTTTACTAATTTCTCTTTTTTTCTTTTAATTGATGAAAGTATTTTAATTATAATGAATATATTTTATTTAGTAACAATTCTTACATATAACAAACTGTTAAAAAAAAAAATTAACTATTTAAAAAATAATAAAAAATAACGTACAAATAAAGAAAAATCAAACCTAACTTAACAAATAAACCATAAAATAAGAAAATAATTTCAATGTACTAGTATTAAATACAACAGAAACAAACCAACATGCAACTGTGAAATCCAATACAGCAATTTAAAAAAACAAGAAATGTTTCATCTTTTTACACTAATAAAGTAGGGATGATGATGATGTATTGATGACGTATTTCCTGGGCTAACCAATCAGTAATCTGATTGGTGAAAGCATTCTTCATGGCACCAGAATAACAAGCGATTAAACTAGTTGGGTAATATGTAAAACAAAAAAAAAAATGTGTACACACATCTCTATTACTTTACTCTATTAATATATCATCACTAACAAAGTTGTTTATAACTTTAATTCACTAGTGTAAATTATAAATGGATTGTATTAAATAATAACAACAAATATACAGGAAAATAAAATTAGATTTGGTACATGTCAATTACAATTACTAAAAAAAAAAAAAAAAAAAATAGTTGCATACATTAATATACAGCACTTACTATAAACATCAAAATAAGATCTATGTATCAATTTGATTGTAAAGTGTATTTATAATTTTGTCTTAGACACAGTTCAGTTGGTAAAAATTATTATTATTACCAACATTTTTCAACCTATGGTAGTGGGCAAAATGTAAACAACTGTCAACATCATGTTACCAAAGTATGTGTAAAGATACATCCTGACCCCTGTAGGGGGGAAACACCGGCCTTATGACAATTCACGTAGCCACACCTCTCCCATGATGCTTTAAAGCCCATCAGGGCTTTAAAGCACTGATCATTTTTTAAATCATTAAAGCGCAGAGGTCATCTTTTCCACCTTCTAAACCTGATAACACATCACAGTCATCAGTTTGGCCTCTGTCAGGATTCCACTGATGCAAATACCTCAGCAGACATTTCCATCAGTGAATCTACACAATTTACTACCCCTATCACCTTCGTATGGCTTCTACCAACCACAAAACTTACAACCCTCAACTACCAAATTAACCGATTCACAGAAGCACAATCCCCACGCTTTCCTCTAACCCCAAATATGGGAAGTTTTCACACAAAAACTCTTCCCATGTCTAACTACAATTAGATTACGCACTCAGATCATTACTTGATTGAGTCTTTAAACATTAAAAATACTATTCTCACACCAAGAAAACAAGTGTTGATAACAAAAATTTTGTCCTACAGTTCAATTTACTCAAAGACCTCTTGATTTAATTTAAAATAAAGAAACAAATTCACAAATTTAATAAGTTTCTAATGAAAACATATCCTATCTCTCTCTGCTATGGCCTGCTTTCAGTAGTAATGTCATGTCTACACCCTCTCACATCATAGCTCCATAAGAGTTCTCCACACACCCATTTTCATTCTAACAGCGAATATCTCAGCCAAGTGGAGCTCGATACCAAAAAGCCTATCTTGGCAAAGTAAGCACCAAGGCAGGCCCCTAGCCCCCAGGTTGCTATTCTATCTATACAACCATAACAGCATCAAACCCCCTCAGCCATCCTGCGCAGGGCTAACAATCTCAGAAAGCCAGCAACTATGCTCAATTTTCTTTAGGTTATCCAATTAACTTGCACATCAAAACCAGAATTGATCCTCACAAGCTCTCTTAACTTCTTTGATACATTCAACTTCAAAACTGAAGCAGACATATAAGACATGGTGCACATCATAAATGGCCCTACACTCCAGAATTAATCAAACTAAATCTGGCCAACCTATTTTGAAAAGAACAATGTCCAGAAAGAAACTACGTAAATGCCAATTGGGGGAATTCCACCTAACAACCTACATAATTCTCACATCAAGAAAAATATCATTCGTGTAATGGCCATTGGATCTGACATTGGTCCACCTTTCTTTTCTTTTTCCTGTTTAGCCTCCGGTAATTACCTTTCAGATAATACTTCAGAGGATATGTATGAGTGTAAATGAAGAGTAGTCTTGTACAGTCTCAGTTTGACCATTCCCGAGATGTGTGGTTAACTGAAACCCAATCACTAAAGAGCAATGGTATCCATGTAAAAATAACTGATTTTACTATGACTTGAGCACTGGAACTCTCGAATTCCAAACTGACATTAGTCCGCCTGACCAGCCATAAATGAAAACCTTGACCATCTACTTCTTGTATGTGCCCAGAGGTAAGTTGGCCTACCTTCCTGGCATCATAACGTAATTGGCGCTCAGTCCCAAGATACAGTCCAGCACAACTGTACTTGCTAGATACAAAGTACTAGTAAATCATCAGACCTTATGGTTGACTTGATGAATAACACATCAAAAAATATTAAATCTGGTTCTGGTTTACATTACTTTATTAAGAAATTGTTTGAATAGCAAGAAATACTTTATTTACTACAAATATATATATATTTATTTTTTATTTTTCTATATAACTGTAATGAACAGTAGAGACATAACATAGTGCAATCCATCTTATGGTGTCTATTGCATTATATTCATACGTATTGACGTAGATTTGACATATATGCATGGCACAATAAAATCACAGGAAACCAACGTCTCCTTTGCAATCTTGTACATCAAATAAAAACATCTTACATTACATAGGAAAATGCTTCTTGTACAAACATACCATGTGCAACATAAACATCCATAGTCCATAAAGACGGAGAACATTATATTTCATAGTTCAACTTGTGTAGACTTACTAGATTGTGCCTTTTGGCAGACAACACAAATGCTTTCAATTCTCTATGTAATATCTAATAAACATTAACATGTTTCTTAGATAACAGTACCTGCTGTATAAAATATTACAGCCAGACGGTGCTGCATTTTCTAAATTTTAATATTTTTTCTCTTTAATAATATCCAATTTTCATATCTTTAAACAACCTTTTGTATTATTATTGAATTTGTTACTTACTGAGAATTTTAGCTTTATTTACCAAAGTTAGTAAAACAATTTCCAGCTTATGTTAAGTAAAAGTAACTGAACATAAGTCATTAAAAAAAAAATTTCAAATCAAATAAATTAATAATATAATAATCACGTAGCCCATAGAAAATGGTTTAAACTTTGCAGGCAAATAACCCAAAATGCCCCTGATTTTTATCAAAATAAAATTAGGCAAGAAATTATATTTTTCATTATATTCTTTTGTTTATTTTTTTATTTTTAAACATTAAATAAACTAATAAACGTTTTGATTTCAGTGTTTACAAAAAAAATCTGCATATTTTATTTGCAAATAAAATCTACTTGTAGTGAATTACTTCTTGACGCTTAATGGAAAAAAACCCATAAATTGTGCTTAAAGACTTAAATACTGCAGTATTATTAGTACTTGTCTATATAAGAGTACCTTTACTTCATTTAATTAAGTCTATATCTAACATATTTTCACTAAATATATCTTAACCGTTACAATATTACAACTACTTCAATATCTACTCTGTTCAGAGCAGTTCCTCTATGGGTTAAATTATCTTCTTTTTTTCCTATTCTTTATTCCTTCTTCCTTAAATGACTGCATGTAAAATGGGCCACACCCTGGTTCCATTTGTGACACCATACTTATGCCTTCTTATAGCCAGCATGGTAGCCAATTCTTTATTGGTACTCAGTGAGGTGGCAGACCTCTGTACATGTGCAACTATCCAAAGAGTACAAAGTTTCTGAAACCCACAGATGACACAAACTACTGACTGACAAATCTGGTTAAAATCTAGTCTTCTGTTTCTGATAAAATTTAATCTAATTTACAATGAAATTAAAAAAAAAAAAATGAACAAAATGTTGCATTTACTTCAAGGTGTTCTGTATAGGGCATCCCTCATACTTTTTTTTTTTTTGAACTCTACTCCCCTGGGCCGGTCTGACTGGTTGGTATTGCGCCACCCAGGGGAGTGCCTGTTCTACTCTAATGGGCCTTCCCACCTTCCGGCCCACCGGTCAGTTCTTTTGCCCCATCCGTATATCGCCACGTCAATACCATGTATTGTCATGATGTGGCGATTGGGACTTCTCAGATCTTGATATTAACCTAACGAAAAAACCCTTAGGAGTCCCCAGTGGATCATCGGAACCGACACACCTCGGCATGTCAGCCCTCACCACTGAGGCTGTCCACCCTGCCCTATGCTAAAGTTTAAAATCCTAGTCTCCTCTCATCATTGTTTTTCTGCATAAGTATTCTTTTGATGACCAACTCAACTTTTTTCCAAGTTTCTGCTAGTCTGCCAGTTCCATCAGATGACAGGTCAATACCGTCTGTCTCTTTCCTCCATTTATGACATACAGTGAAAGTATGTTCGACATTATCATCACAGTCATAGTACATACAGGCTGCAGTTTCCCTTCTACCGACTCTATGCAGATAGTAATTAAAACTACCATGTCCTGTAAAATACTGTGACGTGTAAAAGTTTATTTCACCGTGTTTTCTATATATCCAGTTCCTTAGATTGGGGATTACCCTTCTGGTCCTGTCTCCAGGGCCTGCTGTGCTCCATCTCTCTATTAGCCTATGCCTCGCTTCATGAACTTCAACACCTTGATCTCTTTCGACTCTGAAATGAGCCATAAGGTCGATCGGAGGCACTCATGATAAAACGCATAACGCCTCATAGGAGACTGTCCTTTACGCGGAAACCACGCCAAGCAACAGTCTCCTATGGGTCCTAACTAAGCGTGCCAAGTTGTTCTTTATCCGTACTGAAGGCCACCATACCGGGACAGCATATAATATCGACAACGCAACAACCCTCCTTTTAAACGGTTTAATTGCTCTTTGAGAAGTCATAATTTTTTTTAGAGATTTAGTCATCTTATCAGCCCTATTGCAAACCTCATGTATGTGTTCCGTAAATGCACCATTTCTCTGAAAGGTGACCCCCAAGTACTTTAATCTATCTGTTTCTATTACTTGTTCACTGACCTTGATATTTAGTCGTTCGATGATCCTTCTGCCAGTAAATGTAATAAAATTACATTTACCAGTATTTAGCGTTAGATTCTTTTCACATAGCCAACCATTTATTATCTGCAATGCCAAATTGGCCTTTTCTTGTGCCTCCCAATTCATGCCTGTCACTCGCCAAGACCACCAAATCGTCGACATAGGCCATAACTTCAACCCCAGCAGGATAGTCTAGATTTAAGATCTCATCAAACGTTAAGACCCATAATAATGGGCCTAAAACTGAGCCCTGGGGCACTCCACCATGTATATCTATCTCCATTTCTCCTTCTTGCGTTGCCACCTTGCATGTTCTATCAGAGAGGTATCTCATTACTTGCCTCCTTAAATATGGACTAACATTTTTTGCTAATAGCGCTCTATGTATATGGCTCCATTTAATGGAGCCAAACGCATTCTTGATATCCAATGAGATATCACCCCTCGTCCTCCAGGTGCCGCGTCTTACATCTGTCATCCAGGAGACTACTTTCTTGGCAGCCATCACTGTGGAGCGACCTTTCCAAAACCCATATTGCTTTTGGCTAATCCCCACTCCTTGCTCAATTTCTCCAATAATCCTTGCGGCAAGCATCTTCAATTACCTTGCTCATATTATTTAAAAGGCTTAACGGCCTGTATCGAACTTGTTCTTGTTCCTTTCCACCCTTGGGGAGAAAAACAACTCTTGCTTCTCTCCAGCACTGCGGATAGCAGTCATTCTCTAGCCCATGGCTGGCAATGTACGTCATTTCCCACGGCCGTTGTTTAAAAAGTCCTTTAAGTATAGCAGCTGGAATTCTGTCGTCGGGGCTTCTTTTATTGCCAAGCTGGCCAATGGCACAATTCAGTTCGGCAGGTGTAAATCTCCTGGGCTCAAAATCAGGTAAGGTGACAATCGCTTCTTCTTCGCACGGAAATAACTCGTCGAACTGGACCCTGGCGTGATGCTCGCTCAATATCGGTAAACGCCTGCCGAACTTCTTCGTGACGATTTTGTATGCCTGGCCCCAGGGATCATTGTCCAACTCCTCGCAGAGTCTGGCCCAATGATCCCTTTTGGCTCTCTTGATAGACCTATTAAGCTGACACCTTGCCTCTATATAACACTTGACTGCGGTGTCATATTCAGAGCCGCCTCTGATCCTTAGTCTTTGCTTTTTCCTCCTAGCTTGTTGTAGAGTATTGCAAAAGCACGCTATCTCATTGGACCACCAGTATACTTGTCTTCTACTCCTGGTGGCCCTTATCTCCCTGTCCATCTCTTGCTGAATAATTGATGTGAGGGTATCAGGTGTCAATTCAATTATAGTGCTAAGTCTTTGTGACACTTTTTATCGACTATTTTATCCACCTGGCGAGCCGTGGGTCTAATCACGATAGGTCTTTCTACTGCAGTATAAGTGCCATCTGTTATGACCAATTGTAATGAGAAATGGTCACTAGCGATATCATTGTCCAGGACTGTTAATTCACACTGATCCCTCAACCATCTGTTGTCAATAATGACTAGATCAAGTATCGAGTAATGACCCCGAGCCTCATAGGTCGGCGTGCCATCATTTGATTCCATAAACCCTTCCATTAATTCACCGCGTCTATTACTGTGCGAGCAGCCATCATAAACAGTTTTGCAATTGAAGTCCCCCAACAAAACAAACTTCTTATTCTGCCTAGACAGAATTCTATAAATGCTATCCAAAGGGCATCCCTCACTATGGTCCCTAAAACAATACTATCAACTGGTATCTAATTTGAAAGATTAGTCTATACTAACAATGAACTGTAGACAAATTTACATTAGTTTAATTTTTAGATGAACAATTCATTACCTTTATTTCCTGAAGTAAGCAAAAGCCTACACAAAATAATAAAACAGGCACTGTACCTTTAAATTTATAATCACAACAAACTCTTTGTTTCATTTCAAATAATTTATTATAATTTGAAATTACAGATGGTGCTATAACAAGTACCACTGCAAGTTTATGAAAATAATGTAACAAACAGGATTTATTTGTTTGGGAATCAAAAAAGAAGCCTCCCTGAAGATTGTGGTTACTGCAATCTGGTGATCCCTGGGCAACAGTCTAGAACTGGCTGATTCTTCTACAAAGGTGCTACTACACAGCAAGAAGTATGCAGGAGGATTTATCAATGAATGGTCCTTTTCAGGACCAACCAAGCACGAAGCACTCATCAATCCCCATTGGTAACACAACTTACGGATATGTCAATTGAACACTGAATCGATTTCATCTGCTAAGAGTCAATATCTCTCATGCCTGATGCTGCAGAATTCTGTGGCTATACAGAATACAGGAGACTAACACCAAGTATGACACAGATCTTTAAAGAAGGGGAAGATTATATGGATATGTTCTGGTTGAGCCCATAAATGATGAGCAATATGGCATTGCAACATATCAGCAATCTCACCAATTACAAAGTAACTTCTCAAGACAGAACAATGGATGTCTTTGTTTTGGCTGTGGAAGTTGCCAGCACCACTATTGTAAATATTTACAAACGTCCACAAGTCAGTTGGCCAAATCCACCTGTTAGGTCCTTCAATCACCCAGTTGTGTATGCTGGTGATTTCAACAGTCACAGCCATGCCTGGGGATATCAGGAAGAGGACAACAATGGAGCTATTCTAAATGAATGGATGGATATGTACAATCTCCAGCTTGTGTGCAACGTTACAGATCTGGGAATGTTCCGATCTGGTTGACGGCTGAAGGATTATTCTCCTGATTTGTGCATCATATCTACATCTGAACATAACGACATGACACAACGAACGGTCATCCGATCTTTACCACACAGCCAGCATAGGCCTATCTTAATTCATTATGGTACTGAAATTCCAGTAGTCACCTCTGTTCCTCAACTTCGATGGAATTATCAGCTTGCAAACTGGGAACTGTTTCAGAGGGGTCTTAATACCATTCAGTGGATTCCCCCAATTCCATCCAATTATGAGCGATTTGTTGGGGAAATTAAAATTAATGCCAGGAGGTGTATTCCACGTGGGTTTGGAAAGAGTACATCCCTGGATGGTCTCAAGAGTGGAATGAGTTGTATGCTGAGTATCCGGAATCTCACAATGACACAATAGCTGATGACCTCTTCAGAGCTCTCAATAAGAACAGGAGAGAAAAATAGCAGGACTCAACTTTACGCAATCTAGTCAGAAGGCCTGGGACCTTATAAGGAACTTGGTACAGATCCAAGGTTGTCAAGTACAGTCACACATGTGAGTGCTAATGTTGCATCCAGACTATGAAGATTTTGAAAACTAAAATAGACAAGGCACACACATGAACTGTGAAAAAAGGATTGTACATAAAAAGGTCTCATCTGAAACCACATCCAGACCGCTCACGTGACTTCTGCATTGAAGAGCTTGATATAGCCTTGAATAAAGGTAAATAAAGCTGTTGTTTACATTTATTCAAGGTAAACAACACCATGGAGTTTCTTAAGGCCATTGGACCTAAAATTAGATTGCGGCTGATTGAATTCTTCGGTACTTACATATTAACGCCACCGCAGCTACAGCTGCTGTTTAGGTTATGTTGACTTCGTGTACTGACAAATTGTATGTATATCAAAATAACCTAACTAAATATAACCTATGCTCGCTTCGCTTGCTAACCTCTTATAATTAACATTAAATATGCATAATATATACAACGTATTAATAATATAACCTTAATGTTATAGCACTGAAATCGGTGCTTAATGTTAATCCACCGAAATCTGATTGACTACTTTGTTTTTAAATAAAGCTGTAGCTGCGGTGGCGTTAATACGCAAGAGGTTAGCGAGCGAAGCGAGCGTAGGTTATATTTAGTTAGGTTATTTTGATATACGTACAATTTGTCAGTACACGAAGTCAACAAAACCTAAACAGCAGCTGTAGCTGCGAGGGCGTTACGTAATACGTAAGTACCAATTCTTCAATGACACTCTGAGAACTGGAAAACTGCCAAAGCTTTTCAAACAGGCTAAGGTAATTGCCATCCTGAAACCAGGTAAAGACGGAACTGATGCTCTTAACATTAACAACTCTAGTGGAGACGGATTTCAGCAAAGTCTCACTCAAATTGGCTGCAGTTTTTGTGGATATTATGGCAGCTTATGAGACTGTGTGGTGGGAGGGATTGACATTGAAGTTTACTGAGGTCATCCCATCACAAAGGCTGGCATTTCTTGTGAGTAACATGTTTTCTGACAGGTGCTTTAAGATGTCCCTGAATGGACAAGCTAGTAGATGAACTCTGAATAATGGCCTACCTCAGGGATCAGTTCTGCCCCCTATTCTGTTTAATCTGTATATTAATAACATGACAGACACGGACTCCATGAAAATCCAGTATGCGGATGATCTAGCATTGGTTTACCAGAGTAAGAATCTTATGCACTGTGGGAGAGTACTGACAGGTGATCTGACAAAATTGAAATGAGCAGTTTAATAGAATATTTCATTTAACCACTAACTTACTGCAGCCAATCACTTCGGTTAATGGTTACTCTATTAAATACATATATCAGCTATTTAATATAAAACGTGCAATTAATTAAAGTTTTACTTTTAATGTAATTCGTAATATAACAGTCTTGATAAAAAATGTGGCCTGGCACATGAAAACATTCTCAAATTACATCAAGTTTGAGGTTTCAGTAAATGTAATCTGTTTTTTAACCATACACAATTAGATATCAGAGGTAAATAGATGTAAGATATATATATATTTCTTCATTTGATAAAATATGCAAAAATTTTGATAATCCCATAACAAAAACAAATCAGAATAAAATACAATCATTTTGGAGGTAAATAACACAATTAATAGCCATGTACTATCAGATAGTTTGTTAACACATCACACAAGAAAAGATTAACAGAGAAAATTCTGGTTTTAGTCAGAAAGGAAAATATTTTACTGACTCGCATTATAACAACTTCAATAGCATGAAACATAGGTCATTATTAATTAAAATTATACATTAGTGATAAGAGTCATAAAGAGAATAACCTTGTATTTCATTACACATATCCAATAAGTGAAAATATTAACTCTAGCAGATTAATGATTATTTTTCTTCTTTTTTTTTTAAGAAAAAGGCCAAATAATGGTAATTATGTAATAGCAAGACAAACAGCCAGCATTACAGTAATCGATGAAGTACGTCTTATAAAATATTTAATAAAAGTTAAAATTTTAAAATTAACCCGTAAAAATATATTATACCTCAAGAAAATTAACAGGAATTAAAATGAAAATCATAAAATTGAAAGACAAGGAAATAATTTTTTTTTTAACAAACTACAAAAAACCAAATATTGAATTAGAGTTAATTAAATTAGAGGCACGGAAACATTATTTCCTGATAAAAATTTAAGTATTTACAAAATACGACATTAAATAAAAGAGGGCAACAAAAAAACAAGAGCCTACTATTTACTGATAAAATTGTTATAAGTAACTCGCATGCAAATAACAGAATGTAAGTTGAAAATACTAATAACTTACCTTATAATTTAACTACAAATTATTAAAAAAATAAACTGCCAAAACCGTTGTATAAATTTTCAAAATGACTGCAATAAAAATAACGTGACTAAATATATTACACCTAACGAACACCCGATCTGTTAACAGGAAAAGATAAACAACGTAACCAGGTTGAGTCATGCGTAGCACGAATTATCTATCAGCTGCGGATGAAGAACGGAAGAATACTAGTTACTCAATATTACCCTCAATCAAAATATATTCCATTCTTTCTTTATATGTTGTATCAAACACTTTATATATGAAAATTTAATATCTGGTATTAATTTAGTTCAATTTTAAAAGTCTTTCTGAATATAATCTATATTTATGAGCGACAGATTTACTACATTAAGTTTAACAACCTGCAATGGGCGGGAAGTTTATAATAAAAATATACAGTTCTTTCTAAATTCTATAATTTCTTTCTTAATTTCTATAATTATTAAATTAAATTTTACATATATATATATATATATATATATATATATGTATATATATATATATATATATATATGTACATAATTATAATAACAATAATTTATTATTATTATTATTAATCAATAATAATTAAATGAAAATATTCACTTACTGCTTGTTGTTATTCACCTAGTGTTTTGTTTGATATTTAATTTTATCAAAGCACAATGATAGTAACATTATTCAAATTCAGTTAGGCTAAGAGATACAGCTGTTTCATGTGTTATTGGCACTAAATATATTAGGCAAATTATATGTATTATAGGAAATTTCAATTTTCATTATTTTCTTTTAATTTTGATATCATTGGTTGCACTGCCAAGTGTATTTTAACAAATATTTATTAAACCTGTTCACTTTTTAAAAGAAGTAGAAGCCATTTTTTAAAGTGAATTGTAGCTGTCATAACGTATGAGTGTTCTTGTTTTCATGTTGCTGATTTTATATATATATTCATACATATTACAGGTGGCATAGAGAAATGGGAAAATTTTAAATAATTAGAAAATGAAGTAAGTAAAGTTACTAACCTGTATGTTATATTGAAAATATGTTCTACAAGAGTGGAAATTTCAATATACGAAATACATTACTTTTTAAAAATTACTTCACTTAAGTGCTGTCCATTTTTGTATATACATTCAGTAAGTTGATTCTGAAAATTTTGCATAGTGCAGCACAATGTGTTCCCCAGAATGTTGGCAATTTCCTCTTCAATCTGTGTTTTGAGCTGGGCAAGGTTTCTTGGTTTAGTCTGGTACACAACGCTCTTCAGACATCCCCATAAAAAGAAGTCGCAGACTGAAAGATCTGGAGACCAGGGTGGCCAAACGATGTTAGCAGTGCTTGAAATTATGCAATCTCCAAACAAACATCTTACTGCTGCCGTAGACTGTCTGGCACTTGTGAGGTGGCTCCATTCTGTTGAAATCAGGTTTACTGAATGTCAAGATTTGGAAGAGAATGGAACCTAGATGCAAAAACATTTCCAGCATGTCGACATAACATTGAGACATCACAGTGACAACAAAGCGCTTATCTTCAAAAAAGTAAGGGCCTATCACCCCATGAAATGAAACTGCACACCATACAGTAAGTTTAGCACTGTGTAATGGACACTGGTGAAGCTGAGCAGAGTTTATTTGTGCCCAGCAATCGAAGTTCTACTTATTCACGTATCCACGTAAGTGAAAATGAGCTTCATCTGACATCCAAAGATTTTGAATAAAGTTAGTATTCTCATTGATTTTAGACAACAGTTTATCACAAAATTGCAGAAGCAATACACAATCATTAGGTGTCAGTTCTTGGATGGTTAGAATCTTGTAAAGATGGAATTTCAGGTTATAAAGTATTCTTTGCATGCTCTGATATCGGAGCTCTAATGACGAGGCAATTTTCTGCACCAAACAACGAGGACTCCTTACCATTACAGCTTTCATGGCATCAATGTTTTCTGGCATCTGTACAGACAATATACACGCATTAGGTTTTTTTCAAAGCTCAACCTGTTTCTTCAAAGTTACAAACCCAAGTTTGATTGCATGTGAAGAAGGAACTTGACTGCGGCACAGGATCTCATAGTATCGCCGAAACACTCTGTATGCAGCTGTCACACATATTGATAAAACACCCTTATGGCAACTGCACACTCTAAACCATTCCATTACTCCATCACAACTAAATTTCTGTTACTGCTGTACAGTGTAACGTCTTTTCCCCACTTATGGTTCAACTACAGGGCTGCTAACATCAAATTCAAAATTTTCTGTTTCTCTGTGCCTCTCTGTATAACACAAAGCTAAGTTTTTTTAAATAAATTAACAATTAATATAATCCACCTTACCAGCACGTTACATGTTTTCTAGATTTTTTGGCTTACTTGGAAGCCATCATCAGAAGTTAAAATTAATTAGTCAAAGTTTAAAAATCATAGTTAAAATTTAAAAACAGTCATGACTCCTGGTTAAAATTTAAAGGTTAACTATGATTTTAAAATTTTGACTTTAACGCACTAATTTTAATTCCTGATGATGGCTTCCAAGTAAACCAAAAGATCTAGAGAACGTATCAATGTGCTGGTAAGGTGGATTATATTAATTGTTAATTTATTTATTTAACATATCAGTGGTACCATGTAAATAAACTTAATTTCTTAATCTCAATATGCACACATATGTTCGATAATCTAAAAAACAAGGAATCAATCATTTTTAGCTTAATACTTTTTTTATTTAACATGCAGTACCCATGGTAATGTTAAACAGTTTTATGGTAAATATTTTGAAAATGGCTGATGTATAGTTGATGCAGGTACCTATGATTGTTTCAGTCAACTACTAATAACATATTAGTAGTTGTATTCAATGCAAATTAAGTGTCTGACCAGATTAGATTGTGTTTTCTAAACTTAATTTGATTCTACTTTATTATTAAGTTATGCTTTCAAAAATATGTTAAAATCTAGTAGCATTTTCTTTTTTTTAGTAATGAAAATCCTCTTTTTTCAGATCCGCTCTCATCATATCAAATAAGAAATTATCTAGATATAAATCAGTCTTCTCTTGAAGCTATAGTTGATGCAGTATAAAACGGTATACTGGACTGACAAAATTTTTTTAACTTTGCTTAATATCTCACTGCACACGCATTTGTTTGTTTTAGGATATTATAAAATTATTGGAAATTATTGGACATGAACATAATGACAAATCCATTTAAAGACAGCTTACTGGGAAAGGGATGGTACAATTTAAGTAATATAGGTTCAGTGGAATACTTCAAAAATCTTCTCAGTGATTCATATATTACTTAGATGTAATTTTATGAACACTCTTGGAATTTTAATCATAATTTTCCTACATATCTCATGTCCAGTTTTTGACATGCCGTCAATCTGTGGTGCATAATGATATCACTACTGGATCATTTCTGTTTTTCTGCGTAGTCTATATTAATGTTAAGCTTATTTAAGTTAGGTTAAGCAAGTTAGAAAATAAACAATAAATAATAATAACCATGAAACAATTACATTTTTATTACTTACTTTGAAAAATCATATACATTCATTGATTTTCTTGTAAAAATTCTTTGAACCATTCTAATTAAATTGTTAACATTCAATAGCCTAATAATGTTGAAATTAGCTTCACATGAAACGATTGACTGCTTTAGTATATCTTTTAACACAATTCAATACATTAAATCATTCAATACTCAGTTCATATGCTTTAGGATTACAATTTTGAAGTAGTTTTAGTGATTTGTTAAAGATCATTATTAGCATAGATCAATATTATCATTGATATTCAATATTAGATATTTATATTATTCAATATTATATTTCAATATTAGCATAGATCAATATTATTAGTAAGATCATTATTATCATTATTAGTAAGTGAATGCAATTTCACACCAATCACTGATTTGGTGAAACATTCAACAGTTCATTGTTTTATCAGTTCACAATAACTTCTTGTGCGATATCAGCCAAATTATGTGATAATACAACATCTTGTCGGATCTTTTCTATATTGTGGCATGTAATTATCAACTGATGTCCAAATTCTATGAGAGAATTGTTGACAACAATTAACTGATTATGAAGAATGTTGTTTTCTTTCTTGACTGTTAAATATTGACTAGTTTTCCATGATAATGAAAGTACTTCTTTATAAAGCCATTCAGTAAATTTTTTTGCTTCTTTGGGTTTTGGAGTGGGCTACTGGTGCATTCAAATCAGGCTCTGACTGTATTTGTTTGTCAGTTTGATGGTATTTTATCAAGAAGTGAAGGATTTCTCCTGTTCTTTAGTTCAAATCAAGTATTCTGCCATTTTCAGTAGTATAGGGTGCCTCTTAATAGTCTCAAGTATTCATTGATATCATTCCTTTCAACAAAAATTCTTTGCTACCATCTGATTGGGAGTAATAAAATTTTAACATTCCAGAATCAGAGCTTCAACACAAAGTTGAAATTGTAATCAAGAGATATGATGATGTGGAGAGTATAGGCCAAAAAATTATTGGATTATATTTATGTTATGTGAATAGAAAATTTTATTAGTGTACAGCTCTTGGCCAAAGTGATCCCTACCAAAACATATATTCTATGTTAACATGGATAAGCTACGGTGTTATGTACCTCCAAAATATAAATTCATGCACTACGTATGGAGTTGTTTTAACATGCTTCCTTAGTAATAACTTGATATGAATTACATCAAGCAATTGGTATTTATGAACTATAACTCTCAATAAAAAATAATTTACAATTTATTACCTAATATATATACATCTTTACCAAAAATAATAGTTTTATACCACTTATTTTTACTAACTGAAGTAAGCTAATTAAATTATTTATTAATGAAAATTAGTTATTTTATTTTCATTATTTAATTTTAAGAACTAACCTTTTCAATACTATAAGATAATATTGTAAGATAACATACTATACGATAAGAATACTTAAAATGTCTTAGATGACCATTGTATCACTAAGTAATATTAGCTGCAAATTACATTAATATCTTAAGTTTTGATATATTATAAAATGATTAGGCTAAGTTAATTAACTTATATTATTGTGAATCTACAACATAAAACGCAGTAACCTAATTTATTTCAGCGTAAATGTATTATTAATCACCCTGCTCATATTACATAGCTTAATTTAAAATATTTTATCAGAATAGAGCAATGTCAAAGAAAGGTACACTTTATATGTCAGTAATTTATACATAACACTTTTTCAGGTGTCAATAACTGGTGCATTTACTTATTTCTATAATTTTTTTGTTTTTCATTTTAAATTTGAATATGTTCTATTTTATGGAAATTGATAAAGAAAGTTGAACATGAATTTCAATAACAAAAGTTATTATTTCATCATGTTATTCTCTATTAATCAGTTAAAATTAACAATTTATTTTTATTGATCTACAAGACTGGTGCACTTAACTTATTTTTTATTTCATTTTGGACTTTTCTTCAGAAATATCAAAGTGAACAAGTGGAAGGAGGTCACAGTAGCAAATTTTTATGTAGCCAGTATAAGAAAATGGTTTTCAGAAATAGAATCTTATCCAAAAAATGAAGGTTTATACAACACATACTGAAAAACCACATCACCTACTTAATATGAATTTTCTGCTTTGTCCAAAAACCAAAACATTTCTAGCTTCAAAAGCTTTAAATTTGTAATTTAACAAGGAAAACATAAAGCAAGTATGTGGGACTCATATTTTCTACTGAGAGAATAATTAAATAACCTCCAATGATTACACATCCCTACCAATGACTTCTAGCTAAATCGTAAAGAGTGTTCTAGATGTTTGGAGAATAAAGCACTTGCTCAGATAATGGATGCAGAGCTACTTTATGAATACATAATAAATGTATTTTCGCTGTTCTTAGTTAATCATGTGCCAAGACCAGTTATTTTGTACCTTGCTGGCCACAAAACCCACCTTATAGCTAAATTAAATGAACTATGTTCAGAATTAGAGAAAATATTTATAGTTTTGTATCTTAATTCTAACCATATTTAAAGCCTGTAGATGTATCTGGTTTTCATACAATTAAAGCTAAACTGTGGTTTGGAGTAGAGGAAGAACTTTCCAAATCAGGCATTAACTAAAAAGCATTTTGCAGCTATTTTAAACAGATTAAACAAAAACTATTAGACAGAACAAAAACCACTTCAGAATAAATATTTCTTAGTAATGGAGAAAAACCATTTCATACTACTAAGAAATAATGAAGTGAGTTTAGGCTTAATTGCAAATAAAAGTGGAGTAAACCAACCTGAAACTGACAAATAATAAGGAATTAATGTAGGCTTAATTCTAAATGAAAATTCATAAAAAAATACACTTTGCCTCTAGCTGATATTTTATTGTGGCATACACCAAAATGAAAAGATGGCCAAAGCAGGAGCGATATAAAATGCCGAATAGAACAGGCAAAATGACCTTTCAATCAGAAATACAATTTGCTTACATCAAAAATTAATTTAAATGTCAGGAAAACATTTTTGAAAGTATATTTAGAGCATAGCATTATATGAAAGAATAAGTTGGACAATCGGAGTACCTGAGAAGATAAGATTAGAAGCTTTTGAAAGGTGGTGCTATAGAAGAATGTTAAAAATCAGATGGGTGGATAGAGTGACAAATGAAGAGGTTTTGTATCAAATTGATGAAGAAAGAAGGATTTGGAAAAATTTAGCTAAAATAAGATTGGTTTACTTGGCATTGCTCCCGCCACCACCCCATTCGGTCACCCTAAAGCATAAGACTGAATGTCTGTGCCAAAAACAGCAACTGAGCCTCGAACAGTTTAGTGACCAGTATCCTAATATAGCTTCTAGAGCTTACCTAACAGCATGAGCAGACTAAGCGTGCATGGTGCCATACACCATCGGCTTACATGTTCCAACCACTCACATGTCATATATTTGCTAAAATGGGTAGGCACACCCCGTCAACTACTAAAAATATATATGACATTCATAATAAAATTTTGTCTAGGCAGCAATTTGCTGCCACACCTAGGTCACTGAATGTCAGCAAGTACCTATCCACCATTTTATAGTGCTTGGAGCTTAATAATTGGCTGGTGGTCAGCTATACTCAGGGTTAGCTTCCCACGGCAATACGGTAAGAGTCTTTCCCTTAAGTAAACTACAGATGCTGGTTGAAAAAAGCAACCACATCTAGGAACCCCCACACAGTCCAACAACTTGCCACATTGACTTGCCACTTGTGGTGGCCAATTTTCCCATTGACCTCTTAAGTGCCAGGGTGGCTCAGTCTCTGAACCTCCCAAGAACAGGGCAATCAAATATCAGGTGTTCATTTGTCTGAACCTTCCCACAGATGCACAACTCACCAGCTGCCAGGCGGAACCGAAGCAGATATTGGTTCAAATAAGTGTGGTGAGAAATCCGTAATGCTGTCAGTATTAGGAGATATAAAGAGCAGTTCAATTGTTTTTTTTCTATTATATTATCCAATTCCCAATAATGTGGTTCAACAGTATTCGTTACATAATTTTATAACTTTTTTTTATTCCTTCTGGCCCGTTTTAAGCAAAAATCTTTAAAATTAGATATTTTAAAAGTAGTATTTTCTGATGCTATGTAACTTTTGATTTGTCCACAAATTAACTTAATTGGGTTGAGTTCACAATGACAGGGAAGTGATTGAAGCACGGTTTCACCACTGGATCTTGCTAACTCATCAATTTGCCTCACCTTTGCAGTAATTGGACCTTAAGTTCATCTTCAGAAATCACTTCTTTTGAACTAAGCCAAATTTTGATATTATTTTACAAAGACACGGCTGGATTTTTTTTCCTTTTTACATGAATGATAAGTAGCGTTATCGAAAACTATTAGGAATTATCTTCCAGAAAAGGTAACACATTTCTTTTGACAAATTCACAGCTTTATCTTTCCAAACGAACTTTACCTACTGCCGAGAGAGTAATTCAGAAACACAATAACCTGTTTAGAGTTGTAGTGTAAAATGACTGGATTCAATCAAACTGCATTTGCTTTTCCCGATTCAGGGAACATGTTGATCCTCAACTGTTTTTACATGGTGAACTGGGATAGATTTCTAGGATTGTGGTTTGGCTGACTGAAAGCTGTGGGTAACACATTTGCAAGAGGTGAAGGTAAAATGTCTAAAAATGCTATACATACTGAGAGTTCTATTTAATGAGAGTTCTGTCTAATACTCGTTGGGGAGCTGATCATACATGCATATTGCACTTCTACCGAGCTCTGATCCATTCCCGCTAGACTATGGCTGCGTGGTTTATTCATCTGCATGGGCCACCGCTCTGAAGATGCTCGATCTAGTCCATCACTCATTTATCCATCTTGCTATTGGTACTTTTCACTCAAGCCCCTTGATAAGTCTACTAGTTGGCAGTGGTGAGCCATTTCTTTAGAATAGTCGAAACCAAATGAAAATCATCCTACCTTAATACGGTATTCTCCAACTAGCATGTTAATCGATATGAGAAACTGCCAAGATCTTCTGCACCTCTAGCCATCAGAGCTCATCAGCTTTTCTTAGCTCTAAATATAAAATCACCTACATACACATTCCCACTCCATTCCGCCACGCTATTCCAATTGAACGATGAGGTTTAAGAAGACAGATTCATCTCTAACCTCTTCCTGCTCCTGTTTTTATTTATCTTGAATTCCTCATTCATTTCCTAGTTCTTCAGCCATCTCATGGAATATTTTAATATTAATATTAATTTTATTTTAATTAATATTGAGATAATTTATTAATATTAATTATAAAATACAGTATTTTAATTAATTTAAAAATATTAATTAATACATTATTTTAATTAATATTAAATATTTTACTATTAACCTACCGGGTTGGTCTAGTGGTGAACGCGTCTTCCCAAATCAGCTGATTTGGAATTCGAGAGTTACAGCGTTCAAGTCCTAGTAAAGCCAGTTATTTTTACACGGATCGTGGATATTTTTTACTAGATCGTGGATACCGGTGTTCTTTGGTGGTTGGGTTTCAATTAACCACACATCTCAGGAATGGTCGAACTGAGAATGTACAAGACTCTACACTTCATTTACACTCATACATATCATCATCCTCATTCATCCTCTGAAGAATTATCTAAAAACGGTAGTTACCGGAGGTTAAACAGGAAAAAGAAAAAAGAAAGGAAGAAATATTTTACTGTTAGAATACTTTAATATTTTAAAATAACTATCATTTTTAGTGCAATCCATTACTTTTTTCTTCACTTATTCTTAACTCTGTATTTTTGCAAATACCGTTAAGTATTTTTATGGTTTTGATTTATGTATTAACAAATCATTTGCCATGTTTTACGTAATTGTTATCTCTGAAATAAGTTTTGATATATTTTCTAACCAAATGATTAATGCAAACAAATTCTCCATGACTTCTAAATAACTGAATAGTAATTTCTGTGAAAAGTTTAAGTCTTAAATCGTGTGTCACTGTGATTACACTTTCGCTGCAGCGGCCTAAATAGCTTGCGTCGCTTCCGTGCGTTACGGGGCATATATGCCCGTACCGTTTTCTCGCTCCCTGCGGTACGAGGTCCATTTGTCCCGTACACCAATGCTTTTGTAAATCTTCCTGGCCAATTCACCGGATTGGTCTAGTTGGTGAACGCGTCTTCCCAAATCAGCTGATTCGGAAGTCAAGAGTTCCAGCGTTCGAGTCCTAGTAAAGGCAGTTATTTTTACACGGATTTGAATACTAGATCGTAGATACCGGTGTTGTTTGGTGGTTGGGTTTCAATTAACCACAAATCTCAGGAATGGTCGAACTGAGACTGTACAAGAGTAAACTTCATTTACACTCACATATATCATCCTAATTCATCTTCGAAGTGCCTGAACGGCAATTCCCGCCAAACAGAAAAAAGAAAACAATCTTCTTGCCCAAAAAATACATAGTCAAACAAGTATATTCTGTTGGTAGAAGTATGAACTACTTCCAGCAGAAACAGTTCGTCTATCCAGCATTTTTTGTTTGAGTTACAAGAGAACTGAATTTTATGCATATTTTCCTTTAAAACGTCAAATTTTTACCTCATCTTTATGAAATACAACAATCTTAAGTACCTTTAGAGGGAATATTTAAAACAGTTATTATCTAAATACTTATTATTAACCCATATTTTGGCGTAAACTTAATTTTTAAGGATAAATAAATAATAAAATGTAGTTAAGTTAATTTTTCAAGAAGCTATCTTACAGTTTATTTATTTGATTATATGTTATAAAACAATATTTTACTATAATACAAACACAAAAGTTAACCCCTTAAATATTTATAAATTTTCAACTGACCATAAATATATGTAACCTACTAATAATATGCGGGAAAATTGGGAGAGTATTACCAGAAAAAACACCACAAATTGAAAAACAAGGCAACTTAATGTTCCATAAATGATATAAAAATAATAAATAAATCATAATAACAATATTGAAAATTATGAGAAAAACTATGAAGTTTTAATTTCTGTTACTCAGAAAAACATCAATCATTAATCATACTAAATGATATTACCATTATAATACGTTATGAGATAATTATATATGACTAATTATTATTAGATCATGAATAATTACTAAACCTATAATTTACAAAATATTGTATATTGAAAAAACTACGAACAATAATAATTTTACTGGAAATAAAACAAAAAAGAGAATCCGTACTCCACATAGAAGTGTTATTATTTCACTCCGTCACGGGACGTATGTGGGTCGTAAAAATAATCAAGGTCAAACACTCAACGTACAGCAGAGGAACAATAATTCTTTCTCAACCGCATCACAGGCGCTGCAGTACGGACAGTGGCAGCTCGTAGATAAAATTAGTGGGGGTGCTGCTCCAAGATTTTTTCTGGACTTTTTCAAGGCCATGGTTTTCTTTAAAATAAAAGAAGCGAAAAAATAAATCAAATACAATAGCTAGAAGCAGGATAATAATCTAATTCTACACTTTATCACATTCAAGAATGCGGTACAAGAATATCGGTTTAACCGAATAAGTAGTAAAATGTCAATACAGATAATATTTTTTAGTATTATTATAATAACTTAGTAAAATGTCCGCTTAAAAACATTATAGACCAACGGTGCTTAATTTAAATCTCTATGTACACAGAAACAAGTACATAAGTAATTTTTACTAATTACCTTCTCTTTCGCCCTTCCATCGTGTTTTTGGACGGATTACCCCCTTTCTGATGAAATGCACACCAACCAACAGGAAGGGGTAGTCAGGGGTGGAGGTTTAGTCGGTAGTGCGCAGGAATACATACGCACCTAATATCATCTTGTTAGCGAGTCCGACACTGCTTTAGCGCCCGTAAATGGGGTTACTCCAGCTCCAAGATTTGGTAATCAAAGAGCCCTTGCTTTCCACCATCTTCTGACCGCTACTGAAAAATCAACTAAACCACTTTCGTATTCCTTCCACAGACTAAACTAGAAAAGGGAACGAACAAGGAACGTTCCATCACAACGCGGAGTAAAAAAAACCACCTTCCACCAGCACGCCAGGGTTGGCTCTGCGGGAGCGACAGTGCTCGTTCTCCCTTGCAGCCTCGCGTGCATCTTCCTATGTGCGCATGCGCACAACAGCCAAATACCACACCGCTGGAACTGTGAAGCGCACAGTTCCATACAAATATTTGTGTATCTTTCTCATAAACCGGGGGATGGCTCAGACTGACATTAAGCTTAAGGATTATATATTGTACAAGTAAGAAGAAAGAATTAAAGAAAAAAGGACTTATTATACTAAATGTTATCGATAATATCAAGTAGAAATAGGGGTACTGCAGTTCCGCAGTGCCTATACGCGAGCTGCTACTGAGTACGGGACATATATAACCCGTACCGCAGTGACCGTGTTAAACTATTTCACAAAAGTATGGATTTTATTAACCATTCTTTTTTTAAATAAATATTGTTTTACCAAGACATGAATCGTGCATTGTTAATTATTATCAGAATACATTTACATTATTTATTGTAATCATCGGCAAAACTAAAATTTTTTATTATAAAATATACGTCACAGTAATGTTACATAAGAGAGGGCAATTCAATGATGACACCCCCACGAAAACAAATAGTAAAAGATTATAATAACCGTAAAGTCTATGTTGATAAACATACTTATAGTAATAAGTAAATCCATTAAATATTCATTATGTCAGAAGCACTATCATCACTGGGTAACAACTTGTCCAATCTATCGACCGATGTAACCAACATATTCAGTTTGCACGCGATGACTTTTATCAGATAGAAAATAAACACAGGTAGATGTACGAACTAATGAAAACAGCGTTAAACAGTAATAGTGTTAAACAATAGTAAATAAAAATTGTTAAAAAATAGTAACAAGAAATAGAACCGGAAAAAACATGAAAATGAAGTATCTCTAACGACCATCACTAAGGTCCAGCACCTGAACCCCTTTTTAATAGCTTATATCACCGTAGTCTAACAGATTCAAAGCAAAGGGATTTACAAGTATATTTAGTCTAACCATGTTTTTAAATCTGAAAGGGTAAATCTCAAATCTCATCCCAGGTATTCATGTGTTTAAGAATTCTTGACGAACCAAGGCGGTTGGGTCACTTTCCTCCATATCTGTTCTGTGATCCGTGGATCACTTTAATATTGCTGTCACTAGTCGTTCCCCAGAGCTGAATCCCATACATCCATCTCTGTTTCAAAAAGGTCTTAGAAGCTAAATTTGTTAAAATCTATCACAGAAGCCCAAAATATTTTATCGTTAATTTTTTTTCTTGTAAATAGGTTTCAATATTGAAAAAAATGCGTCAAATGATGTGGATGGTCATAAAATCGTTGTTCGTATTTTTTAAATAAATTCTTTAATTTATTTTCTGCTTCACTATATTAAGCCGAATTTCGTTGTACGTAAATTCATTTTTAATTTTTCATAGTTTCCCAAGAATCGTTATATATATTTTATTTGAGAACATGGAAGAATTTCTATTTGAAGTTCTCATATATTCAACTTTGGACAATTCCGTTTGCCCAAACAGATTTCAAAATTGACTTTTACCTTTTTAGTGACCGTTTTTCAATCAACATACTTCTCGCTGACAAATCGAGTTGTTTTATGTTAATTTTTATGCTATTTTACTTGAGATAAAGATTCAATGCATTTCTGAATACCTAGCATCCCGTAACTGGAGCAAGCCTACTTTATTCAACAACAGAATTAAACACTCCTTTATAAAGAGTGAAAATAACATGTAGAGATTTATTTCCATTACGATTACTTCAGGATTTTATTACAAATAAACGTTTAAAACTTTTATTTTATTAAACATAAAAAGTTAGAAAATATCAGCGTTCGTAACTCCGTTGAGTGAACGACTGTTTATATGGAGTGCCCTGTGGATTGTATCTATTATGCGGCATTATGTCGCAAGTTTAACTAACTTGGAGGTAATATACGAACAATTTATAAGATAATGAAACAAAGTTAAGTTATGCTTTACTATTGGGTATCCGTTTATGTTGAAATGTTTAAATTACTGTGTTTAAGCAATTTATGCCGTTTACCGTAAACCAGATGGTAATTTTATTATCTTAATCAGTAGAGACCGGATTATATGCAACATAAAAAGCTTGAAATATGCTTGAAAAGTGTCAAAATATACAACTTCAAATAATAAAATTAGTAATTTTTAGTTTTTATTCCAAAATCAGCATACAATTAGTAAGTAGTTGAATAACATATCAATAAATTCGATAATTAACGTTTATTTAACATTCTGTTACTTTAGTAAACGTAAACAAGCAGTTACTGGTCCAAATATTCAGTAGTAAGATTGTGTCTTGATTAATCAAAGCATTTTTATAAATTAATACATCCACTGACGTATCTGGACAGTATTTGAATTTGGGTGCTATGTTAGCACTTATTGTTTCTGGCAAAAGTTCACCCGTCCATTAATACAATTATCAATATGACACAAAGGTTCAAAGCCTAGGTTATTGTTCAAAATGTTTTCAAATTTTTCTTTAAGTTTATAAGGGAATACCTCTGGCAATGCGGATTTCATTTGGCGGATTTTATTCATTAACTGAGTAGATTCAGGCAACGCCAAACCTTGAGTTTCAAGCTTTTTAATAGTCCCAGCTAGTTGGGAAAAATGAGTGCTAATCGCAGCTGTGTGTTTTTTATTTATACTAGAGTTGTTAAATGCTTCCTTGGACTGGCATAGCCTCTATCGAATAGCACTATCGAAGTCGTTTACTACACTTTTGATGACCTCGAAATGTTCATTGTAAAACAGTACAGCTTCAACCCACGTTCCCCATCGAGTAACCACTGGTTGGGGAGGTAAAGGCACATTTGGAAGTTTTCTTTATAGGCCTTATTGCGAGCAGGTGCCTTAAGAAACACTTTCTTTGTTGATGAAATCAGTTTATTTGCATTCTCAAACGTAGATCGTACTTCTTCAGCGAGTCGATGTACTCCGTGAGCAAAGCATCTCACATGAATCAAATTGAGATAAAATACTTGGAGGGCTTTGGCTGCCTTGATCATATAGGGAGCAGAATCTGAGAAAAATATATATACTCTTTCATCTGCAGAAGATTCAGGAAATATTTTTTTAATACCCTAATTCACAAATCTGGTGATCGTAAAATGATTTATCTTTTCAAAGTCTTTACAGGCCACCAAAAAAGGAAGAAGAAGGCTCTGGTTTTAACGCACCGACAATTAAATTCGCAATGTAACGGCCACAGCTGTCAGTAGTTTCGCCAGTTGAAATCCAAATAATGCTATCCTTGAGTTTTATGCAATGCTGATTAATCTGGTATATTTTGATTCAAACAATATTTTGCAAAAATTCTTTGAAAGTAGGATTTGTAAGTTTGTGAAGAGGAGTTCACTTGTAAGCAACGTTTCACGTAAATCCATGCTAAAGTGATTTTTTTTTGTTTACTTTTGAAAGTGAAATCACTGCTACTTGCCTCTGTTATAAGTTGTTGTCGTGGGCCTTTCTTTTGCAATCCTGCGATATGAAGACTGTGACATGCTGCTCTATTTGAAACTTTATTGTGCACGAAATAATTTTCTCGCAAACTCGACAATATAAAACATTTCCGTCGTATGTAAGTGTTCCAGGATAGTTAGCTACGAAGAAACTTTTTTTGGAAGGCGTGGTACACATTAAACTTTGCACAAATAAAAAAAAAACTAAACTGATGCAATGAACGCGTCAACAATAACATGCGTAATTTAATTGCCTAGTGGGAAGAGTGCTGCAGTAGGCGTACGCGACGCAGAACGGTATCGTCCGTCGTTGTCTCGCGTGAGACTGTTTTACTTAGCCTCCTAATATTTTTTTCCTGTTTAGCCTCCGGGAATTACCGTCAGGTATTACTTCTGAGGATGATATATATGAGTGTAAGTGAAGTGTAGTCTTGTATAGTCCCAGGTCGACCAATTCTGAGATGTGTGATGAATTGAAACCCAACCTGGTGTTTGGGTTTCTTTGGTAAGAACACCGGTACCCACGATCTAGTATTCAAATCCGTATAAAAGTAACTGCCTTTACTAGGATTTGAACGATGAAACTCTTGACTTCGAATTCAGCTGACTTGCAAAGACGCATTCACCACTAGACCAATTCGGTGGATTTCTCATAATAATATTATCTTACCAAAACAATAGACGCACAGCTGCTAAGTGCGCTCTAAGAGCTATGCGACTAATAGGTTTGGCCGGCTATAACGTAAGATTTCATTTAACTAGGTACCCTACCGATACCCACCGGGTTGGTCTAGTGGTTAACGCGTCTTCCCAAATCAGCTGATTTGGAAGTCGAGAGTTACAGCGTTCAAGTCCTAGTAAAGCCAGTTATTTTTACACGGATTTGAATACTAGATCGTGGATATCGGTATTCTTTGGTGGTTGGGTTTCAATTAACCACACATCTCAGGAATGGTCGAACTGAGAATGTACAAGACTACACTTCATTTACACTCATACATATCATCCTCATTCATTCTCTGAAGAATAATCTAAACGGTAGTTACCGGAGGCTAAACAGGAAAAAAAAAGGAAAGGTACCCTACCGAAAAATATTGTAAGTATAGCGAAAATATGCATCATCACTAGATTTTAAGGAAAATATGCCATAACCGGTGACAGTGCGCTTAATATGCAAATGCATATAATCCGGTCTCTATTAATCAGACATACAGCATGATAAATCATTGTGTTTTTATTTTTATCTTAGCACACGCTACAAGGTTTTCATTTTAAGATTTATTTTAATTGTTTTTAAAGATGTTTTTGTTTTTAACTTATTTTTAATTTTTAACATTTAGTTACATTTTTAAACACATACATCGTATTCGTGCTAAGATAACACCGAGGCGTTTTTCGCCCATAAAAAACCAAGAAAATAAAAAAATAAATTTGTCAAAACGTTTTTTAAGACATTATGGTTAAACCTGGCAATAAATTGAAAGATTAAGTAACTGTTCTGATGTTACTAACGAAGCAGACAATTTAACAAGAGCTGTTGATCAAGAAGAATTACTGCGTAAAAAGTTGACAACCTTATTTTAACAGTTTAATTAATTGTAATTTTAAATTTTTTTAATTTTTTAAAATTAAAAGTATTTGTTTACATACTGCTTTGTTTAGTTCCAGTTGTTTTATGTTTAATGGTTACAAATTTAAATTTTATTATTTAATAAAACCAACTACTAAGGCTGCTTATCTTTTCCAAATCTACTAGCTTCAAAATCCAGATATATACATGGTGTTGGTTTCAAAGTATGTTATTTCCTCATGTTGGATTCAAAATCGGGTATCTCCAACATTTAATGTTTAGTAATTTATTTATGTTATGAATTTCATTTAAATACCATTACTAGATATTATTTTCTACGATTATCTAGCAGAAATTGTAAGTTTATCTGCAGTTTTAGCCACTCCTGAAAAAACTTTTATAATAGAGAAATCCTTTTATGAAGCCATACGCCTAGGATGTTTGGTTTTTGCTTAGATGATGGTGCTTTACACTTATCAAATCTTCCATAAAGGGTGAGGGTGGCAAAAAACACTTTTTGTTATTTCTGGACTCATGTTTCATTCTTGTACTATTTAGATAATTGCATTACTGTTTTGGCTATGTATTTGGGCAATTTCATTCAGGGTTGGAGAATAGTAAGCATAATTGTTTTGCTTTTTTTTCATCATTTTACTTGATAAGAATGGATTAAAAGGTTTTTATGAAACTTCATACTATGACTTCTGAAAATGGGTTCTTGGTGCCATTGAATTCTGTTTACAATATGATTAGGCATGGGTCTCAAAAAATTCTTTCAGAGTAGAATAATTTTTTCTAGTTGCATAATTTTGCTGCCTGCTTCTTTTTTAATACGTGTATATATTTTTAATATTCTTTTCAATAAATCTTTTACAATTTAAAACTTTCAATACATATATAATACTAAAATCATGTTCATCATCCATTAAAAACTAACTGATTACCTGCAAAATGCAGCGTATGAAGGTCATTGACATCTACATCTATTCCCATCAGAACATATTCAGCTTTCTCTTTCTTCAAAAGACTCTTCGTAAATAATTAAGAAAACTGAAGAAAGACAATCTTGCCAAAACCCTTGGCAAATTCAGATAAATAAATTACACTCTTAAAAAAATATTTTTCCCCTTCATAAAGGCTATATAGATTCCTTTAATGAACTTTGGTTTTACAAAATTCATTTTTTCCAAATACTACTCTGTTTGATTCTAACAACCTGTTATGTTTTTTAAATAATATTAAAAAAATATCACCTTAAAATTATAAATTATTTAACAGCTTATTTAAAAAAATGAGCTGTCCGAACTAATTAACAGAACCTTCTTTAATCGAGTTACAAATATTTTTTTTGTTAATGAATAGTATCTATCTTAAAGAGGTTAAGAAACGTGAGACAGAATAATATATTTATGACCAGGCAGCTGAATATCACTGCAAATCAGATATGGCGGGATGGAATGTACCCGCAGCAGTGGAAAAAAGCATATACTGTTCCAGTTCCAAGGAAAGATAAAAATCTAACAGATCCCAATAGTTACCGTCATATTTCTTTGATGTACGCTATGGGAAATATATTTGAAAAAATGATAAATAATCGACTCGTTTGGATTTTAGAAAAAGAAAATCTCTTATCTTCATATCAAACAGGTTTCAGGCAATACCATTCAACTACTGATCAAATGATTAATTTAGAGAACATAATATATAACAGCTTCATCACAAGAAAATATTGTGTAGAAATCTTCTTTGACCTGCAGAAGGCATTCGATATGACCTCTCTTGTTTCCTGTTTAGCCTCCGGTAACTACCGTTTAGATAATTCTTCAGAGGATGAATGAGGATGATATGTATGAGTGTAAATGAAGTGTAGTCTTGTACATTCTCAGTTCGACCATTCCTGAGATGTGTGGTTAATTGAAACCCAACCACCAAAGAACACCGGTATCCACGATCTAGTATTCAAATCCGTGATTCGATATGACCTGGCGTCATGGAATAATGCTTCAATTATATGAATAGGGCATTCGTGGCAATCTGCCAGTATTACTCAGCAACTGTATGAATGAACGTACTTTTCAGTACGTATCAACAACGAATATTCAATAGAAAAAAGATTAGAAAATGGCACACTACAAGGTTCGCCGTTGAGAGGTATCTTGTTCACGATCGCCATTAATAAACTGATATTAGCAATTCCATCAGAAATCAGCAAAAGTGTCTATGTGGATGATCTGGCAATTGTATATGCCAGCAACACGATAGCTATAGTGAAGTACAAATTGCAATACGCGATAAATGCTCTCAACGAAGAGCGAGGAATAATAATTTTAAAATTTTCACCACGTACTGTGTACACTTCTGTAGAAAGAGAATTCCTCACCGAAGTCCTGTTTTGCCCATCGACGACCAGCCAACAGATTATAAGGATAACGTGCGATTGTTAGGTCTATTAGTAGATAAATCCCTTACATGGGGATTACATATACAAGACTTGAGTGATAGATGCAAAAAAGCCCTAAACATTATTAAATGTTTATCCAGTATAAACTGTATAGGGGCTCATACAAAGAAACACTGCTGAGACTGTATAAAACACTGGTTCAATCGAAACTCGACTGCGGATGTATTATATGTTCATTCACTAGAAAGTCGCATTTACGGAAGTTAGACGTAATGTATAACAGCGGAATAAGATATGCCACAGCCGCGTTCCGTACAAGTCGGTGACTAGTCTAATATCAGATGCCGGCATAATCCCACTACGTTACAGAAGAGAGATCCTATTGCTAAGATATGCGGCAAAAATATGGGCCTTTACTACCCATATAAATAATAAGATATTTAACAATCATCGTTTAGCTGCATTATACAAACGTCGTGCTACCTATTCCAGACCAGCCGGAATACGGTATCACGAATTGATAAGAAAGTATGAAATTACTCTTTCTGAGACGTTAATGATTTCTACAAGAGAAATACCGCCATGGCTCTTACCAGTGGTAAATACAAGATTTGATCTCTCCTGTGGAAAAATAAAAGAGAACCCAGCAGTAATCACCCGACAAGAATTTTTATCAACCGTCAGTAGTTACGAAGAATACATTAAAATGTATACTGACTGTTCTAAAACCGAACATGGTGTTGGGTGCACCATATATGTAAATGGAGACGCCCATTTTTGGAAACTGCCAGATATGGCCAGTGTTTATACGGCAGAACTTACTGCCATACAACAAGCTAGCTCTTCGCTACTCGGAACACTACTGCGTTGAGAGAGTGCTAATATGTTCCGACTATCTAAGTCCACTTACTGAAATTCGGAATAAGAACATTAAGGACATCCTTATTGCAAACATCCTGTCCATTTTATACATTTTAAATCAACGAGGACAGCAATGTGTATTTGTATGGACTCCAGGGCATACTGGTATTACAGGGAATGAAAGTGCAGCTAAAGCTACCAGAAAGTGCTGACAGTCTGTAATAGAATCGGTCACACATGAATAACAAATTCATATTTGTTAACCAGTGAAGAAAGAACAATGTGCGGTGTTTGTAATAAAGCACTTGCAGTCAAGCATCTAATGAAAAAGTGTACCATATATGAGGATCTCAGAAAGAAGTTCAGACTAAGAAATAGTATTACTGCTGATTTCGAAAATGGAAATGAAGAAAAAATAGTTGCTTATATACACGCCAGTGGACTGTTAAAGAGTTTATAAGTAAATTCAAGTTGTATTAAAGAATCTCTAAAGGAGTATTTTAATTCTATGTATACAAGGGGAGTCTTGAAGCATGGCCTGTATAGGGCCAGGAAGTAGCCCTCTTGCCTAGGACACCCAGTCTCACCTGCATGCAAGAGTGGGGGAGTCGGGACATATCTGATGATGGCATGGGGAACCCTTAAGGGTAGACTGAGGGCACAGAGCAAAGGGTATGTGCAAGGCATGCCTGGAGCCAGGTAGGTTAGGACTGGGAAGGGCAGCCTCTCTGCTGAGGGATTCTTTGGTGGTCCTGAACAGGTGGTCAAATTGCTCCTATGATGTGGGGGGTCCCTGATGAGTTAAGTCCTACGTGACATTTTGTAAAGGGGCAGTCAACTGCCACGGCATCTTGGGGCGGCTGAGGTGCTGCTTAAAGCGGTTTCAGTTGCCCCGGGGGTGCTTAAAAAGAAGAGAAAGAAAATAATCAATCCTATGGATATGTACTCTATGGATATATGAATAATGTTGGTATTGTTGACATTCTTTTTTATTTTTGTTTTGTGTTTTTTATTTCTTGTTTCTTTTATATCAAGGCCCTTTACACTCTGTAAGTGTTCTCAGTGTTTGTGTTTAAATATTTCTGTGTTGATAATTTTGGTGTTTTTAAATAAAATGTAAGGGCCCTTACATGCTTACATATGACAAACATTATGGTGATTCAAATCTTTTTTAAGAATGTGATGGTAGCTAATGACTGCAGAGGTCGATGCCCATATATCCCAAATAAAATTTAAAAAATATATATATATATTTACATAAATATATATATATAAATATATTTTTCATTTAATGTTGTTTTAATTTATAAACATATGAAATCTGAAAACCTTATTAATTGAATAAACACAACATAGATCAAATAATAGTGTATTATTCAATTATATATGTTAAGTTTCCTAACATTTAACAGTTACTTCATCAATTATACTACAATTACTATCTTGACAGCTCAGAATTTTTTCTTCTCATAAATTCTTATTTTTTTATGACAAAAAAGGCATTACAATGATTAGTTTAGGATATTACATACAGATTTAAACAAATCTTTCAAATTCTCAGTTTTCATTAATCTTATTCAAGAAGATGAAATATCTCCTGTGCTCTTCAATACAGCTCTAGAGAAAGTTTCGCAAAAGAATAAGCATAATCCATCATCATATTAAGTTATGCAGATTTCATACGGTAAAGAAAAGATGGAACTTTATATATAATTCAAAAACAAATGTGCAACAATATTAATCACACATACAGATAAATGATACTAAAATATTTCAACTTCTTAAACAAAAAGAATATAACCTGAAAGTAATGCTTTCTGTTCTTTAAAATGACCAAACCAAAAACTGCCAAAAAAATCCTAACAGTGCTATATGATTCTGAAACAGAAAGTACTATAAAACATAAATTAAAATGCTTTAAAATAAAATTTTTATAGTATCTGTAGACCTACAATAGATAGCATTTTTTATGAATTGAGAATATGGAAAAATAAAATACTTCTCATAGTCAGAATCCAGAAAGCAAATAGTCAGCTGATTGGGATATGATAAATGAATGAAGAAGGAAATATAATGTATAAAAAAAAACGTTTCAAAGAATGCTGTGAAAAACAGAAAAAGGATCTAAGAGGAAAATGTGTCAACAATGGATAGATGCAATCTTGAGGAAAATGATGACTTCCTTTCAACAAATTGGAGGAGATGATAATGATATACCAAGAAAAATAGAGACAACCTGTGTTTGAAGTGGGAGCCTCAAGATTCATAGTACTAAAGAATAAAAAGATCTTATGGAAATAAAATCAAGTAATTAATGTAATATACTGCAGGGATAGCTTCACAAACAAAATCGAAATAATGGTATACACCACTATCATTTAAATGTTTTTCACTAAAATGAAGGCTTTAATATAAAAAAAATGCAAAGGAATATGGCAAACCTATACAAAAAAACACAGAATACATTGAATCTGACTATAAAGATTGCTGAAAATATCAAACTATTTACAGAAACTTTGGTAAAACACGAAAAGAGAATTATAATAGCCTGATAAGATCAGAGTTTAAATACAAATCTTATATTGGCAAGTAGAGACAAACTGTAATTGAAAAATTTTAAAGTGCAATCATTTTAACTTATATGATGGTAACCCAGCAATCTACTTAAAATGCTGATTGTCCAACTTTACATAATAACTACTGTTAATCATTCAACAATATAAAGTTTTTTAGAGTACAGTTTAGAAGAATAACATTCAGTGATGGCTTTTCTGGTTTCAGATGATGAAAAATTATTTTAAAATAAAAATTCACTCCCTGATATTTAGGTTCTACAATAAAAGTTATATAAGAGAAATTTTTGCAAGTCAGTTAAACAATTCAAAAGTGTCTGGAAAAGAATTACTGATAACCAGTGTGAGGAACAGTCAATTGGGGTTTTAATTCCATCAATGGAGTTTCTTATTGATTAACTGAAAGCATATGGGCAAGCTACAATAGGAAAAACAGCTTCAAATTCTAATATAACCATTGGTACCACTCGGTCAACTATTCATAACTGAACTACCAAAGAATATTTGGAGTTGGGTTCCAAGACAGGCAGAAAGCTGCCTTGAAATCCATAACATAGATTTTCGTAGGATTATTGGTTGATAATCATAAAGAATTTATTTATATACCAACACCCCAGGTGCTAGAACAGCTACTGATGGATGTTAATGTATTTTGTCACATGCCTGATGGGAATCAAACCCAGAAACTCTGGAATGAAGGCACAGATGCTACTATTCTGCCATGAATATCTCCAAGGGACTTTACCAAGAACCCAGATCTGTTTCACATGACAGGAAACTTAAACATACTATGATTGAAGATAAATTTGTTGAAGTAATAGTAACCTTTGATAAGACCTGGGATCCATCATTACCACAGCTGACCCAAGCAACAGAGCATGTTAAAGCATCCCAGTTTTCTAGATGAAAAAAAATGAAGATCCTCCCATCAACTAGTAAAACATAATTAAAAAATTTTTTTCTGTGTTAAAGGGCTAATTTTCTGTGATTTTTCTAACGGATAATGTGATATCAATAACCAATGCTAAAGAGAAGTTCTTGAAAATAAGGTAAAGCCTGAAACTAAAAAAAAAGTTTATAAAGGAATATTATTCTATATAATGCTTCTCTGCATACTGCAAAATCAAATTTTGAAAACATTCAAAATTATGCTAAAAGGTTTTGCTAGATTTCCCTTATAATCCAAAGATCACCCCTCAGATTTTTTCCGTTTGGTAAAATCATTACAAAGAGCCAAGTTTTCTAGCAACAAAGACATAAAAACCATACAAAATTAGGATTGACTTTAAGAAAAATAGTTATTTGCTACTGGTTGAAAAAACGAATATAATTGTTAAAAAAGCAGGAAGTTATTAAATTTATCTTCAAAAACTGTTTTTGGGCTCTTTACATACTAAATCACCTTCATGGATTAAAATTTGGTGTTGATATAATAAGACAATAATAAACTGATATCTGGAGGCAAAATATTCAATAAAGTATGTAAAGTAATATTCAATAAAGTAATATTAAATAAGTATAGTAAATAATGAAAATTGAACTAGGTCAAGGAAAACACCTTGATATTATTATATTTAGTACAGTGTTGAAGTGCAATTGGTTTGCTTACATAATATAACAGCAAATACTTGTAGAATTTGTCCTGAAAACTTGTCCCTGAGCTCAAATAAGACTGATTTTTTTTCCTAATGTAACTACTGTTTTTTCCTATTCATAAATGTAATAGTTAACTTCTCCAACCTGAATAGAATGCAGTGTCTTAATGAATCTTAGAAATCATTTAGATTTATTTTGACTTGCATAAAGAAATTTTAAAATATATTTTATTCTGATCAGTACTCTTCTACATTAAACAGATCTCTTATGGATTGTAAAGTTGTTGTTCTTCATAACTAATAAAAGGAAGTGCTATAGAATTTTCCTGATAGGATGAAGGAAGACCTCAGACCACCAAAAAGTACAAAATTAATATGTAAAAAGTAAATAATTATACTTAATATTAATTCATCAAAATAATAATTATGTAAATGATAATATCTCTATGTAAATGTCCGAGTGAAAATATTTTTTATAGAAAGGAAATATTATAGCGTGTAAAAAACATTAAGCCTAATGATTCAAATTCAGAATCATCCAGATTTTCTTTCTTTCTTTTTCCTGTTTAGCCTCCAGCAATAACCTTTCACATAATACTTCAGAGGTTGATATGGATGAGTGTAAATGAAGTGTTGTCTTGTACAGTCTCAGTTCAACCGCTCCTAAGATGTGCGGTTAATTGAAACCCAGCCACCAAAGAGCACCGGTATCTTCGATCTAGTATTCAAATCTGTGTAAAAATAACTGACTTTACTAGGACTTGAATGCTGGAACTCTCGACTTCCAAATCAGCTAATTTGGAAAGACGTGTTCACCACTAGATTAACCCGGTGGGTTCAGAACCTTCCACACTAAAGATGAAAAGCTACACCCCGCCAAGGAAATTGGGGCAGTATTTATATTTAGATACATTGTTAAATGAGAATGCAGAAAGTTTAGGTTTATTTAATCAGTAATATCTAAAAATTCATCAGGGTATATATATATGGGGGTAATTAATTATTCCATCAATGTCATGTTTTTTGTAATTTTTTAAATTTAATTTCAAATTAATTTAATTTTTTTAATTTAATTTAATTAAAATCAGAAGTATAATAAAGCCAAAGTGTTATGCTGTGTGATGTGAAAATATATGTTACTCAATTTGACGGATATGACATTTGTTAGGAATAAACAATTATTTTCAATGATGTAAGTAAAAAAAATATCAGTAGATAGAAATATTCAATTTACAAAATATTGTTCTTCATGAATCACACTTATTTGCAGCATACTGACAGCCCATTTTTCTACTCTTGAATTCGTACTGACATTTTGAAGAAACCTCCAAATAATATTATATTATAGGTGGGAATATACACATGACAACATTAATAGAGTGGAGGATTCTTCCAATTCAGTATCTTCTGATTCAGTAAAACTACACACAATTTCATAATACATGGTCATAATTCATGCATTATGACCATAATAATAGGCAGCTCTTGCACATTTTTTGTTAGTACAAAGTTTTTTCCTGTATTTGAAGCATTTTTACCTTAGTTATAAATCAAAGTGTACACCTTAATCTGAGAGAGTGTGTGTGAAAACTGAAATCAGAGGTTTTATGTTTTATCTAATATTAGTTGAAAAGAGAAGATTTATATAGAAAGAGCTGGCAGTATATTCAAGTTATACAATTTTATTTTTATTTTGTTGGTGTATTCCACAAATTGTCTACTGGCAATTGCCACTTCAAGGTCACATACTTTCATTATCAGTTCTTAAATTATCTTGCTTCTCTATGTATTCATTTATTCAATTATTTTGTTCTAAGACTGTGAATACTATTCCTGTTATTTTAATTTTTTGACATTTTATGATAATTATATATTAATATTATAATTTATTCTGGAATTATTGAAAATTGATTTATAAATTTTATCTATCACTATTTTCTTGAGACTTTAAAATATATACATCCCTTTGAATTCATAATAGTAATTTAATTTTTTTTAAATAGATAAAAAGGAGCTATGCAATAACTGAAAAAGTTAGGAATGATAACACTTTGGATATAAAAAAGATTAAGGAAAAAATGGCTAGATTAATTAAATATTGATGCCCTCTAATTGATGAATAAACTAAAAAAGAAAATGAGGAACTTAAAAAAAGTATCTTTAATCAGGAGGCTTCTTTAGATTTTGCTAGGAGACATAATACCTTAGTTTTCTTCAGTTTAGAAGAATTAAAAAGTGAAGATTCTAATGGTTCAAAGTAAAATAATATTGATTTATGCTGTAATACCATTAAAGTAGATTTAGGAGAAGTGGATTTAAATCTTATTAAATGGGTGAGAGCTAGGTTGGGCAATAAAAACCCACTTTTAGTATCATATCATCTTATATTAAGAAACTTGCTATTCTCAGTAACGTCAAAAATCTAAGGGACAGTAATATTTTTATTTCATATGATCTGGGTACAAGTGAAAGGGAAAATCATAATGAAACCAGTCAGATTAGAAATTAGTTAAGGAATTGAGTAAAGATGTGAAGGTTAGACGTATTAGACGTACAGGTATGATTATTGACGGGCAAATATACAGTTATGATGAACAGAGACTGATATAAAACAGTAGTACAAAACAAGAAAAATGATTCTAATAATTTTTTTTAATAAAAAGAAATGGCAAAGAAGCAAAGGCATGAGTATACTGAAATCTTCTGATATGCATACTTTTTTCATCCCAGATGAAAGTACACATCACCCACCAAATCAAGCCGTACTTCGGCCAAATTATGAGTTAGAAACTATTGAATGTAATATTTCAGTCCCCGTGAATGAAATGTATAATTATGAATTTACAAAATTTCTCCAACTTGATTTTTTTTTTTAATTTGAAACATCCTTGATTGCTATGGAAGATTTGTATAAGTTTTCTAATATACTTGAAAACTATACTGTAATTTAAGAGGCCTGCTAAGTAAACAACTGTCTATGGAAGGAGTATGATATTTACTATTGAGAAAAAAAGAATTAGTAGTCATTTTCAGTTTTAAATCTTGAGTTTGCTGGTTATTCACAATCTACAAATTTTTTATATTTCCTTTTATGTAATCTTTGTTACTGGATATATTATTATGAAAGGCTATATCAGTTATTTAGTGAAAATACAAATTTTGTTTTTGTGATTGTAGGTAATTCTAATGGTTGCACTGGAAGGGAACAAATTGTACCTGAGTATGTAATAAACTATTTACACCATTTGGAAACATTATACAGAAACTTAAAAAATCTTGTATTAAATGCTAATGTATGACACTTTTTTTGATGATCTCGGCATAATATTAAACAGTCATATAAAAGAAGGTAGTTTAATCTTTCGGGACAGCAAGATTTGTTGTCTGTAACTGACTTGTACATAGTTCCTGGAGCCCTCTTACCACTTATAACTTCATTTGATTCTCCAATCATTGCCTGATTGTGATTGTTCTTTTTCCAGTTAGAAACAGCTGAAAGATCAGGGTATATTTTTCCAGTTCTCCTGAAGTTAAATGGAAGGGTAGAAATAAACTGTTTATTTTTTCTTATAATGGATGAGTTCCTGAATAAGCAGGAAGATGTACGAGGGTTATTTTTTTTCAAGGTCCGATCGGTTGCGAAATAAAAACCTGCGCAAAAATCGGATGAACCTTTGCACAGCATCTCTAGTATGGCCTTCAATCACGCCGCATCACTTCGTTTAGTTTTGAACATGCAGCTAGCACATAAACATGTCTATAACAACAGCATCTCCTGCCAAATGTGAAGTGCATGCGGTAATTCGATTTCTTCAGGCTGAGGGGTATAATGCAGCTGAAATTCATCGAAGAATAAGTAATGTGAACAGTGAAACTTCAATGAGTGACAGCAAAGTGCGACAATGGTGCAGGAACTTTAAAGCAGGATGTACAGATGTTCATGATGCAGGCGGTCAGGGAAGGAAGCGAGTGTCAACCGATGATCTTGTTGAGCAAGTGGATGAGGCAATTTGAAAAAATCTTCGGTTCACAATTTCTGTATTGAATGATTAGTTTCCTGAAATTTCAAGGTCAGTTCTCTACACCATTGTGAGTGAGAGACTTCAGTATGGCAAACTGTGTTCGCAAGATGCTGTCCGACCATCACAAAACAATGAGAATAGACGCCTCCCTAACGTTTCTCCAGCACTACCACAATGAAGGAGAAGATTTTTTGAACAAAATTGTCACAGGGGATGAGACATGGGTCCATTTCGAAACTGAAGAAACAAAAGAACAATCCAAACAGTGGATACATTCTCATTTTCCCAGTAAACCAAAGAAGTTTAATTGAACCTTCTCCAACAGAAAGTGTATGGCTACTATGTTCTGGGACCTGAATGGAGTTCTCTTGGTGGAATTCATGGAACATGGCCCGAACATCACTGCAGCCTCAGACTGTGTGACTCTTCAACGTCTACAAAGGGCAATTCAGAATAAGCGGAAAGGAATGTTGTCATCAGGCATTGTCTTTCTCCATGACAACGCTCGGCTGCACACTGCAGCTGTAACAAAGAAGCTCCTGCAGTGTTTTCGTTGGGAAGTGTTTGATCACCCACCATACAGCCTGGAATTGGCTCCATCCAATTTTCACCTCTTTGCTCACATGAAACGCTGGCTAGGAGGACAACATTTTGCCACAGACATCGAGCTGCAGACCAGTGTAGAAACATGGCTGAAAACACAGGCGGCTCTGTTCTATGACGAGGGTATTGGAAAGTTGGTACCACACTACGACAAATGTCTAAATCAGAGTGGCAACTATGTAGAGAAATAGCGTAACTATGTAAGTACTTGTTACAAATAAAAAATTTTTTATTTTCACTGTGGTTTTAATTTCGTGACCGATCAGACCTTGAAAAAAAAATAACCCTCGTATTATTAGCTGGTGAAAAAGATATAGCGTTTTATAAGGCATTGTTCATCAGTCAGTGCAGAGTGAAGTAGATGGCAATAATAAAGATAAAATCATTCATTTTAAGCAGGAAGATGTGACTTGGAATATTACAAAATTTTAGTTTCATAGTGAACTTCTAGTTTTGAATCTTAAGTTGGATACCCCTTTTCTAACTACAGACTTAAGAAATGTGTTGAGAAAACAAACACGTAACAAAACACCAGAGAATTACAGTTGCTTTCTTGAAGAATTCAAGAAAGCAACTGAAAATCTTTTATAAAAATTGTTACAAGAGTAAAATTGTAAAATCTAGCTCTATTCAAAGGATTTCAATAAAACATTTAAATTTAATTTATCCATTAAATTCAAAAATTGCTTAAAAATACAAACAAATTTCTGCAAAAGTTATTTATAATGCTAAAAGATTATATACTGATAAAAAATTTAATATCTGTTTCAAACAATGAAATAAAAACTATTTGGGTTTTTGTTAAAAGTGAAAAAACATTTGAAAATAACCAACTTCTGTTGTCTCACTCTTTATTCTTTTGGAGCACAGGAATTCAATAAACTTTTTCCAGTTACTTCAAACAACAATAATGTTGATCCATTTCAAAAAAGGCCATACACCTGATTTTATTGATGAGTTAACAGTAGATACTGAAAGTCTACCCTTTTCTGCAGACCAAATGTTCCCCATAATTGAAAAAAACTCTCTCAACTGGAGGAGATGTCCCAGGCAAAGACATCGCAAACTCAAGCATTTTCGAAATATTTCAACATGAAATATCAGTCTTGTGAAACACCTTAAAATTGCTTTCCACTTCTCTTCAACAGCATCTGGTACTTTTTCAGAACTTGAACCACAACCAACCCTTTGGTTTTGAATTACCTGGCTCAACAATGTACGTTCATCAATATTTATGGAATCTTTTATAATTTCATTAACAATTTCTCTTCTAAATTAGACCAGGCAATTTCAGTTCATAAATTTATCCACCAAAACTTACTAACTTTATCAAAACTGGTTCTCCACAACTCTTAAGTATTGGGTACTAGAATTATAAAAATTGTCTACGCTTGAGATGAATTTTTGTTCCTGAACATCATTATCATTTTCTTTTAGAGTACATAGCAATTCTTTGGCAGAAGATGGTATACATTTTTGGGTTTTTCTTTCCTGAAGTTGACAAATTAAATTCAAAATATGTCTGAAATGCTTCTGTTGCTGTGATAAAATTAGCTTCCAATTTCAGAATTACATTATTAAATAACTGTAAAGTACCACATAAAAATTTCAAAAACAGTTCACTTTCTAGATTTTCAAAAAATCAAATAATTTTGGGGATTTGTCACAAAATAAGTACGATTTTAGGCCATCAAAAATGGAAATAATTTTTTCTATTGCAGGTAACAAAGTAAGGAATCTTGTGCTGCTATGAAATAATACTATTTTGAAATCTGTTTCCACAAATTCACAGAATTCTTTAAGTTTCATTACTCTTACTGTGTATATGTGAAAATATTTATAACAATAACTTCTATATCCAGGGGTAGAGAATCACATGCTGTTTGTACTGAATTGTGTACAATGTAAGCTTAACAACCAATTCCTAAAATAGGTCTATCCAAATCACTTTGAACTTTTCAAAACACATTTTCATTCCCCTTCCTCTTCACACCACCAAAATTACTGTTAATGTTATCAGGAGTATAACAAACCAACTTTTCTTCAAGTTTGTATTTTTTCACATGCTGCAAAAGAAACAGAGTCAAAATTTGAACACCTGACACTTCATTGAAATTTAAAAGTTTAACTTGAATTCCTTCCTCCAGACCAAAATATCTTACAATAATCGAAACAAGTTTTACTTTATTTCTGTTTCAGCTATCCATCGTTACTGTTATGTAATTGATGTTTTCTAAAGAACGTAACAGAATCAAATATAAATGGTGAAATAACGTTAACAATAATAGCCTTGATTTTGGTTCTAACAGATGGAAATTTTGGGTCATATAACATTTTAACCAGATGATGCAGTATGATTAGATGTGCAGTCTAATGTTTTGAAACTGAGTTCGTGTCTAGCAGTGTGGTATGAAAATGTAGCTTCTTTAACAGCACACTCCAGATCACAGTTATTGTTACTTCCATCTTTGGCTTTAAAAAAATGTCTTATGTTTGCTGAAGTAATAGCATTAAAATAGTACTCGTTTGTTTAGCTGTTTTCACATGGTTTTCAAGATTACCCTTTCCTTTATGTGCAACAGAAAATTCTCCAGTACATAGTGTGGAATAAACAAGTTTATTGTTATTGTCATTACACAATTTCAAAAATTTGTATTCCTGTTGCAGAGTAACATTAAAACACATTTTCTTTTGCCCAATGCTAAACAATGAGACAAAAAATGAATAGAGATAAAATTATCAAAAACATGTAGATGAGTTACTTCACACATGAAAACAACATAAACACATTTTGCCTCTGTCAAAATCGATGTCAGCACTTGCTCCAAGGTCAGTTGACAGAAGCACGGCCGTAAGAGAATGTTTAAAAGTGCAATGTCGAACATATAGGTCTAAAATTAAAAAAAATCCTTGATTTTTTGCACTAAAAAATCAGGACTGTCTGGGCTAATCCTGGACATATGGTAAGCCTAAATACAAATAAAAATTTAGTGGTATCAATGAAATTCCTGGCAAAATTGAAAAAAAAAATTATAGATGCTAAAATGTTGTACTCTCTACTTTATGGTTGGTTCTTTTTTCAGATAAATGCGTGGAATTTTATTACATGCATTAAGGTATAATTTCAAAAATCACCAGATGTAATTTTGAGAAATTCCAAACTAGTTTTAATTGAAAAAAAATTTCTTTCAAAGATTCATAAAATTAAATTTTAACAGTCACAATCCCTCAGAATCATTACTCTGACCCACAGAATTACTCTTGAAAATTTAGAATAATAATTAAAAAGATGTCAATTACATGCTCAGATTCTATAAGTGTACAGCAAAATTAACGGCAAATCCTGCTTTCTATTGATAATCAGCCGTTAAAAGAGACTGTACAAATTAATGAGAGTATATCCTTTACAAACAATTATTTTTTAAGAAAATCCAAAACAGATGATTAACAACAATGGTAACCAGTTACCATTGAGGTAACTATTTAATTTTTAAAATAATTTAAACAACAGTTTAACTATTTAGTTAATTACAGTAAAATCCCAATTATATAAGATGAGATGCATCCAAAAAAATTCAGAGTTCTACCAAACACACTGATTTGTCTGATTTCATGAATAGAAAGAATTGTGCTACAAAGTTATTGAAGTTAAAATTTGAAGTTGAGTTAAAATAAGAAGCAGAATAACCAAATGACGCTGACAAACTAGTCTCGATCTATATTTTTAAATGAAAATTAGTAACAAATTAAAATTAAATTTAAGTTAGAATGTATTGATAATTGGATGATGAGTAATTGTGTGACCAATCATGGCAACTTTTAAACTTTTATCATCATTATTTTAAATCTTCATGAAAAATACTCCTTAAATGTAAGTCAAAAAGGTTTCCATTTAAAGAATTGTTACAAGACAATGCACAAAAGCATTATGTAAAAATAAATAGAAATTAGAGAGAATTTGCCATGCTGTGGCAGAATGAAAGAGCCTCAGTCTTTAATTTGGAAAGCCCCAGATATGAATCTCTTGGTCTGTCATGGCATTTTTCTTCTGTGCTACAAAATTTCCATTCCACATTCTCATGCATAAGCTTCCCCATTAAGGTTACATGATGAATTAATCATTAAAAAAAACAGATAAACATAATGAAATAAATGTTAAGAATATTTTTTTAGAGATAGTAGCATATAAAAAATAAAAATAAACATGTTAGTGAACTCAGTATCTGTCATATAAATAAGTTTGGTATGTAAATTAAAAACTATCTTAGAGTTCATCTGGAACATTAATTAAAAGTAAAGTTTTAATCCTAACTCATTTATGACACCTTTAAAGGGTAAATAAAATATCAATTAATTTATTTAAGGGGAAACACCAAGATTTTAGAACTTCAAGGTTAAATAAATTTGAAACATAACTTATAAAACATCAATGAAGGTAAATAAATGAAACACAAGAATAAATTATTATAATTTACATTATGTATAATATATATATATATATATATATATATTTATAATGAAAAAACATGTATTTTTTTCTCCATGAAAATGGATTCTACTGAAACCTACTGTACAGAACTTTTTTCACATTACTTATTTTTATCTTATGATATTTTCTACATTAAAAATATTTATTTATAATTGAGAATTCTAGATCTTGTATAAACAACTGCACATAATTTAATTTATAATATGTTTTTCCATTACTTTTCGCAAATTTATACATGTCATTTCATAATATTTTCATTACAATTATTATTATTATAATCATTATAATAATTATTATTGTTATTAATCTACAATTTTATTTATTTAGACAAAACGAACCACTTGTCTACAATGTTAATCTACAATATATATACAAATTTTAATTAATTCATTAATAAATCTTACAAGTATATTTACAAATTATTTATACATTATTATAATATAATTATTACATTATTTTATAATATATATTTACAAATAAATAATAATTATAATAATCTGTGTGAAGAGCTAGGCACATCACAATTAATTAAGGAGCTCTGTTATCAAAATATTGTATTACATTAGACAAGGCTCTTATGTAAAAATAAAAACATCAATTTATGTTCTGCATACTTTTTAAACATAACAGCTCAACAGCTTTCAAAATTGTGTAATAAAAATAATATATTAATGATCAATTTATATAAAAATTATTATAATTGTAATATAATAAAATGAAGTGAAGTAGAAAATTTATGCCATTTATTATTGTATTATTTTATTAATTAGTTTATGAATAACAATTATATGAAACTAAACCACCAAAATGAATGACAATAGACCTTTTTTTATAATTTCAAATTGAATGTCATTTTGATACAATCATTTATTTTTACACAATTATATGGATCATGAAAAATACAAGGCATAAATTAAGTATAAGAAATTAGAATTAATGTTTTACTACAAAAAAAAAAAAGTTGTATTTTTAAGGCATTTTTTCAAGCAAACCAATTATTATACTGCATATTTTATTTGCAAAAATGTATCCATTTACATAATCAAACCTTAATGTAGACCTATTGGTGAATAATTCTACCTACCACAGATTTCTAATCTCACAATTTTTTATCTCATAAAATTATAATGATTTTTTTTTCACAATACTTATCAGTTAAAGCTAGCTCATTTTTATTATTTATTACCTATTTGTATAACTATGATATACCATACTGAAACATAAAAACCTTGCAGATTACTAACCCAAAAGTTGGAATGAAATACACAAACAGTCTGTTTTATGCATTGTTGGGATGTTATAATTCATATATAATTTATATTCATATTTATTTTGAATAGAAAATTTTGAAGTTTAAAAGTGAATTTTTTTCATTTTTATTGCAAATCAACATTTTTGGTATAGACTTAATCCTTGTCTTTGGTACTAGATCCAAAGAAGCTGTTTCAGAGGGGGCTAAAAGATTCAGCAGCTTCTTCTGTTTTTAAAAGAAAATTCCAAATTAATTTTCTTATGGTACTGTATTGCCTTAATATGTATTCTAGATAGTTGGACCCAAAATTGTAGTTCTATTTTGTTTTCTGTGATGTAATTTCAACTTCGAATGATTTTAAAAAGGTAATCCTCTTTCAGTGTATGTTTTAGAATATATTAGTTATTTATTTCATAATGAGCAAATTGTCAAAATAGCATTTATCCAATATAATTGGGATAGATAAGTTTTAATGTATTTTTTAACAATAAAAACAAATATGCATGTTAAAATAAATTCAAAATTTATTGATTTATAACATCATTAATTTACGGAAAACTATTAATATGCATGAAAAACTATGAATCATTTTTCCTAACTTAATATGTACCGTATGAAAAGCAAATCATCCTCTTATTTCTTTAATAAATGAGAGATTATAACAAAAAATGTCATCAACAGATATTCTGCTTCGGTTTGCTTCTGCTTCATCTGCTTCAGTTTGTTAACTGAAAACTAAATAAAAAATGTATTATTAAAAATTATTATAAAATCACAAACTGATAAAATTTTATTTAAAAAATGTCAGCATATTATAATTATTTATATACAAAACCAACATAGACAAATACAGTTAATTTTTTTTTTAATTTAGAACAATTTTTTACAAGTACTGGTTAAAAAGTATGCAGGTAGAAATAAGTAACTGTTTTATGTTAATTACACAGATATCATCATAAAACAATCTCAGCAACAACAGCAACGGAAATGAATGAACAAGATTTTTTTTTCAAATATTGAACACGTCTTCACACGTTGAAAGACATTATGTAGGAGTTAACACAAATTAATTAAAAATAATATTAAATTAAAAAATACATACACAAGTAAATCAATAATTTTTTTTTTTTTAAATCTAACACCAGTCATTATTACACGCAAACAATAATGCAAATAGATTATGACTGATAAACATACAAAATATAATACATTATAATTGTAATATTACAATTTACTAAAAAGTCTTTATTAAAATTTAAATTGTAAAAATCACTTAAATACCTTTATCATCATCGTCATCAATGTCGTCATCAATCATTAATTTCACATGATTAAACAGCTCCATTGCAATAATCGGTGCCAAAATCATTTCGTTATAAAAGAAGTTTATCATTATTATCATACGTAATGATAATAATTCACAATTTATTTAAATGTCCATATTTAATTATTAAACAAGAATACGAAATAAAATAAATAACAAATCAAAGTAAAAAATAAAACATGGAAAAAATCACTGGTATCATGAAATACAATAATAAATAAACCTATTACTTACAAATGATATTAATTAAATAAACAATAATAATTAATGTAATAGATTAGCTTATATAGACTTTAAAAGTCTAAAAAAACTTTAAAAATTACGTTATTAAACATACACATTCTCAACATATAAAAAATTACAATTAATAATTACTCAAGTCTTACAATAATAATTATGTATAAACAAAATAATATTATAACAAAATTATAAATGAACTTACAAAAGAATAATAATAAGTTAACAACATTAAAATTGTACGACTAGATTAATTGAAAACTAAAAATTGCTGTAATGAGGTAAAAAAATCTTTATGAACATGAATGAACAGACAAATAAATAAATAATTAAATAGAATTAATTTACAATCCATGGTCCCTTCAAAATACATTCTAAAATACCACTTTTTTCAAAATAAGCATCACAAAAAAAAATTTAATATGTAAAGAAGTTATGCAGTGAAGATAGTTCTTTACAAGAAATTACGACATTCATGTATTATAACTTAATATTTTTATATAACTGTAATGTAATTGTAGCAATTACTGTACTTAAAATGTTTTCTTTAATCAAGTAAATTTGACATTAAATGTTATTTTTCTAATCCATCTTTTCTTAGACATCTTCATAAATGACCAACTATTCGTCTTCATAAATGACCAACTAAATAAATGTGTGAATTTTGTTATCCTTGATGTACTTTGTTTAAAAAATATAAAACAGCTTTTAAGTTAACTAAAGTTTATTTTAAGATAAAAATTATAAAATATCTGATCTCGACTAACTTTTCTTTTAATCAAAATTCTTCAGAAATCCCCAGGTGAATCTGAAAATTTCAGATATGAAATTCTTCAGGTCCAACCATACTATTAGATCAACCATATTGTTATTATCATAATGTTAAATGTGGTTCTGATGTTTGAATCAATTTTGAAGGTTTTTTATTGTTTGTGATTTCTTCAATGAATATCTATGATTTAAATTTGTTTATTCATTTAGAATAATATGTTTAAGTTTTTAAGCCAATTTGAAATATAAAAATATTTATAAAAAAACATTCTACATGAACAAACTTAAATAATGACATACACAAACAAGTTCAAAAAAGAGTGTGAACATATCACAAACAACAAGGAACCTTCAAAACCTAATCTAAAAATCAGCGTATATTCAACAGCACAATAAAACACCCTTTTTGAAGAGCTTATGAAGAAGCTTATTAAGAGGAAAAGCTAGCTCATATTCAGATAAAGATTTTACAACTTTTATCTTAAAAAACTCTAATCAGTTTAAAACTGTTCTGTGAATAAATTTAATTTAACACAATACCATATAATTTATCACTCTGAAGATAGTATAAGTCGAACTGATCATACCCAACTGAAATGGTTTTAAGTGCCAACAGAAATGCATTGGGTTTCAGACCATCTGGTTTAAGCAGATGCTATTCAAAAGACCATAAAACCTAAAAAATAATTCTCCTTCTCACTTAATTGATATTTTATAAATTGTTTGTTTAATACGATTATCTACCCTAATGGATGGGTAATTGATTTAAATGAGAAATGATACTGTCTCAGGAGTAGTTGGCTTAAGCTCTGCAAGACTGATTGCTAAACTCACATTTTGTAAGTTACACAGCTTGTTATAAGGCAGCATAATTTCAAATCAAAATTAAATATTACAATAGTTAAAATATGTTAACCAATCAGTATTTTTTAAACAACTTCCAAATAAATTTTTTTACATAATAGAACCTTTATAACAATATTTTGTATATCTGGTGCTATTACATTGATTTAAAAAGCAACAATGATTTGAGTAAGGAATTAATAATTATCTATCAGAAAAACTTTTGGATGATTTGTGGTCTGAAGTAGAATTTTTTTGTTTTGTTCATACTTTCATCATTTTATTTATTATGTTTATTAATCTCTTGACAGTACATGCGACAGCATGCTTGCTTACTGGACCAGAGATCCAGGGTATAATCTACAACCCCTCCATAAAATTTATATGAAATCAATTTTAATGTAACTGCTGTGATCTAAGTAGTTGATAGAATTTTAAAGAAAAGATTAATATACATTACAGCAGTCAGTCATGAGTTATAAAAATGAGGCGAAATTATCTACATGAACAATCTTAAGTAATGACATACACTCCTTTGAATTTGTCAAACAAGATCCTTCAAGACCTAATCAAAACATCAGTGTACATTCAACAGCGCAATAAAACACCCTTCTTGAAGAGCTTGTGAAGAAGCTTGATTTAAAGCAAAATCTAGCTCATACTCAGATAAAGATTTTACAACTTTTACCTAAAAAAAATATAATTTAGTCAGTAATACTAATCTTTAATATTAATCATTGAAGAATTTCAATTTAATACTACTATTAATAAATGTAAGAAAATATAAACATGAGCAAATAAAACAGAAAGTTACAAAAATATTACTTAACCAGATGAAATACATGTTTCCCTACATGATTTTTTTTAAATTTAGTTATCAAGTTATGTAGTTAAATAATGTGGAACTTAATTAATTTAATGTTTAGCTTAGATTTGGTAATTTAATACTTTTAATAAATTAACAAAACATACATTATTCATGTAATGAGACAATAAGTAGTTCTAAAATTGAATTTCATTTTAACATAAGTTATTAATATCAGAAATCAATTTTGTTTAATAAATATAAGCTAAAGAATAACAACCATCTTTCAGTGATGTGTAAAGGAAAAACAAAAATAATTTTAAAAATTAATTATTGAATTTTCATTAGTAAAAAATAAAAATCATGAAATTTTTATTATCTTTTGGTGACCCTACTCAAAATCATTGGGCAACAAAATTTATCGCAAAAGATCAGCAATTTATAAACTTATAATTCTAAATGTAAATTGATTGTATACTTTTATTTTTAAATAATAACTGTATCTCTAATAATAAATTATCAAAAAATTAATACAGTTTAAAAATTAATACAGTTATTATTATTATTTTTATCTATTATTTTTTTTTTGTCTCAATTTATTAATTTTTATGGTATTTTTAGATAATAATAACGACTGACAAAGAGTTTGATTTCTTTTATATGCTCTGGTTTACAATTTAATTTCTTTTAGCATAATGTTAGTTTTTATTATCAGAGAACAAATAATTTTTAAATCTTTAAGATTTTATTCCTTTCCTAATGTGAATACATTATTAATATAATTTTATTAAAATAAATCATCATTTATAATTAAAAGTTTTTAGGTATTTAAATTAGTAAAAATAAGTTTTAAAATGATTATGTAATATTACTGAAACATAGGTAAGAAGATTAACAGTTAAAGATTAGGGAAATAACATTTTTGTTGACAGTGACAATGATTATCCTCATGAAAAAGACAATCAGTTGATTCACATCGCAGTAAAATTTTTGACAAAAAAATATATTTTTCTAATTAACTGTGACTAAAATTGAATTAGTTTCCTAGAAAATTTATTTGGGTTTATTTTAATTTGTTCAAAGATTATTATTATATTTTTTTATTTTATTTAAATTCTAATTTTTTCACATTAAAATGTTTAATGCTTAATTAAAATATACATAAACAAACATTTTATGTATTTTAAAAAAAATTATTCTATTTCAGCCAAAAAATGTTTGAATAAAACTTTTTTAACTTAATATAATAAAAATAATAAACTCTGCTTGGTTCTAAGGTTAAAAGAATGTAAAATCTGCCTGGTCCAAAGGTTTAAAATGGCTACACTACACTGATTATTATCTCATTACAGAAATTAATTAATGATTTGTTTTTAAATTAGTTTTATTTGAGTATTTGTGTACATAAGTACATATGTTGCAATATTATGTTCATTCTTGTTTACTAAATAAATAAATTAGATATAAGTTATAAATAAATATTAATAAATTTAGATACAAATATCGTAAAATTAAATTAGCTGTTAAAGTAAATAAAAAAACCCACAAATAATTAACATAGTAAACCTATTTATACAAATTTTTTAATTACTATTTCTTACTTCTTGAAACACATATTTCTTTATAAGTAAAAAATATTGTATAGAATTAGTAAACAAGTTTATTAAGAATAATGAATACATTATAGAAAAAATAGAATGCACTCATTGTAAAGAAATGAATGCATTTTATTAGAATTCCAATTTTTAGTTAAAAAATTCACTGATCATCTTTCTACAGATACAGTTGGCTGGGTTCAATTTAGCAGTTTATTTTACGGTAATGATTGAATGAGAACAATCACAACTGTATGTAAATGGGCTAAGTAAGATTTTAAGTAAAACATGTCAGTTAAATGCAATGGATACATTTGGTAATAGGCAAACTTTTCTTTATGAGCATTCATGAAACTTGGATGCCCTAATAAACTGGAATTTTTAATAAATTGAAATTATCATTTTTTGCTACTAAAAATACAGTTTTATGGGCAGTTGCTCATAAAAAATAAATAGCTTGTAATTTTTAAATGAAAATATTAATAAAATTCATCAAAAGAAGACAGGGTAACTTCCCTGAGTAACTGAGTAATAAATGAATGAAAAAATCACAATCAGTAAATTACAATTTACAAATTATAAAAGAACCTTCTGGCACCAAAATGTCAATAAATAATTTAAAACAACTAATTAAGCTTTAATCAGCTCTTAAGTAATTTGCATAAATATGAAACAACATATCTACTTAATTAAATTAACCCCTTAATAATTAATTATCAAGTCAACAAAAATTGTTTTGGTTAATTTAAGTAAACCACATTTTGTAGTATAGAAACATAATGGTATAGCATAAAGTGAAATAAATGATCAGGAGCTATTTTATGAATTTATTATTCTTTTATAAAAGATTAATATCAATACTACTGAAATAAACAATGATATCCATGAGATGGTACATTTATCTTTCAACCAAACATTCTGGGTTACAGTCCAATTTTCGCTTGGTATTATAACACTCCATAAAATTTCATTCATAAATCATATTCGTATGAACAATTGTTCATGTTCTACAAACTTAGTAAACTCACACTTCACTTTATTCAGTAAATTAATCATAAATATATTGTAGTATTTTCTATAAAAAAAATATCAGTTTGTACAGATATGAAACAAACTTTCATCTCATTGCATAATCTATGTAGGCAGAAACTGTAGTTTGAAATGTATTGGTATGTGAAATAATAATATCTGGACAATAAGTTAAAGAATAGGTTTTAACAGTGTTTTTTTCTAACAGCAGCAAGATAGTCTGTAAAAAAATATTGTTAAGGGGTTAATAATTACACGATACACTTTAGATTAGCACTTAGCTCTATATCCCTTAATCAGTTCATCTGGTATAAGAAACTCATAAATGTGATTTTTGATACAGATTATATGTATAAAAAACCGTAATGGAAAAAGTACATACATTTCTAATTTTTACCAGTTTGTGTATTTAAAATGATCTACGCATAAAATATTTTTCAAAAAATTATATTTAATTAAACACTGAACTTAAGTCATTACAAAAATATTAAAATTACAGTTTAAGCTCTAATATACTGCACAGCTCTGATAACACCTAAAAATGAATGACAAAGATCAAATGTCAGTAATACCTTTTTCCAAGGTGTTATCATATTTTCAAACATGATATATTGGAATTTCTGAATGTATAAAAATAAACATAAATGTATGAGATACGATTCAGTATTTTCTTTGTTAGTTAAAAATTTATTGCTTTTAATTTTGTTCATCCAAGTAGTGGCTGCTATAAAAAGAATATTTAAAAAAATTTATTTATGTAATTAAATATTTTTTTAATTTTAGATTCTTACAGCAATAGTTAAATAACTGCTGACTATAAGATTACTTGTAATTATTTATTTTGTAATAAATTATAAATAAGAGCTATTCGCTACTATTTATATCAGTTACATAACTGGGTATAAAAGGACCATGTACAAATATTTAAAGTAATGGAAAATACTAAGAAATAAAGTAAACTCACAATTTTCTTCTGAACAATGAGAATAAATAAATTGGATTACCTTCTCTTTTTACATTAAGAGTAGGCTAAAAAATGTTGTTTTATTAGATAATACAAAAGTAAATATAAATTTAATAAATGAACATTAAAATTATTATCAGTAAATAAAGTATTGTACCAATATATGGTGACTCAAAAAATTAAATTAAAAAAATATATATAAAAAAAACTTAGGTTTATAATTCCAGTAATTTGTAAAATATTCTTTGTAGAATAAAAAAGTTAAACAGTTAAAGACTTAATAGTTTTGTGGATACATCAGGAAATATCTATACATGAAAAAATAGATTCAATAAATTCACTTATGTTATATTATCTTTTGTCTAAAACATACTAATTTCATCTTACTGCTTCTACTGTTAAGGAATACAACTAGTATTTTCCATTTAAGTGAGATCTCACTATTGTCAATAAAGTGTGGAATGTATTCAACAGTAGCAAGGAATTACTTTACCAACTTGCATTTAACAGATTTGCGCTTCTTTACACAATATTAAAACCTAGGTAAAAATATCTAAAACATAATTAAATTTTAGGTAAAAATACATTAAATATAATTATCATCTAATACTTTTAAGCAAAACTTGTTGAACAAAAAGATTTTTTAGCTAATAAAATTAAATTTTTAGAATTTATAAATTGAAGAAAATTATTTAATGTCACAGTAATAGTTATTCAGACATATTTTTAAAATCAACTATAAACATTCTTAAGGTGAGAATTAAGAAGGAAGACATTTCTTGACATTGAAGCGGTCAAAAGTGAAGAGTTGAAAAATTTATTATACTTGAGAATTTCAGAAAATGAGAAAAAGCCTTAACAAACATTTATGACAAAATTTAAAGTATTGAATCCCTTTGAAACTACAAAACGTTTTTAAGCAACTTATGATGAATTAAAAATATATAATAACAAGATTTTCAACATTTATTTATAGTATTACGTCAAATTATTACCAAACAGTAATAAAAAAAATTCTGTTCTTTTTAAAATATTATATTGTGCTCATTCAATGTACAAAAATGAGTTAAGTTTATGTATATTTGTCAGGTGCCACACCTGTAAAAGTGCCTGAATCAAGACAAAGTCATTCCCAAGCCAAGTCTATAATCATTACAAAGCACATATACATAACCATTCCCAAGAATAACAAGCATCCCAAACTTAGTAAGGAAAATGTGAAATGAATTAATTTTCCACAGACTTCATTACTGATTCAAATATACTGTGGCATATCAAAGCATGCCAAATCCAATGAAACACATTTATAGTAGCCCTTGAAATAATGGAATCAGAGTTGTGGATTTATTTTACAACTTCCTGCAACATTTATTAATCAAATATTCATAGCTAGAAACCATTTTTATTGCATAGTTTTCATTAATTGAGGCTTCCCCAAGGGCAATTAAAATTCTCAAAGATCCAGAACCTCACTGAAAATTAATTTCACCACCTTCAGTTTAGTTATCTTTGATTTACTGAATAAGCAACCCAGGGTTATAAGTAGGGATTATTTTAGACTGCCAATCATTGTAGTATTGAATATTAGAGCTTACAATGTATAACTTAACAAAAAATATGAAAAGAAAATATTTAAAAATATTAATATAATAAAAAAAATAATACTAACATAAAAACTTAATATTAAAATTTACTTTAAAATAACTGATGCATATAAGGACAAGAACAAAACAGATATTGGTAAAGGAAAAATGTATAATAATTCATTATTAAATTAAATTTGACACAAATTTTTAACAAACTGTTTTACAAATATTGAAAATTTGTAACAAAAAAATTCTTAAGATCATTAATTTTTTTCTATTAATACTTTAGAGATTCATTAATAAAATACAATCTTTTGCAAACTCAAAGTATTTTTAAAATAAAATGAACAGTGATTAAAATCTAATACTTTCTTTTATAACAAAAAAAGTTTCAATTTCAGTTTTGTTCAAATCCTAATTTATTTAGTTTTCCTATGTCAATAATTTTTTGACATAAATAATATATATATATATATATCTTTTAATTTTTCATTCCTATTTAACATTTTCAGGCTATTTTATTTCATTACATCTTTATTTTTTATTAAGGCAATTTTCAATTAGACAATGTGTACAGTACCAGGAAAAAATTTAAACACATAATTTACATTATTTACCAATAGAAAGATCACAGATTTGACAATAATATTGATTATTAATATTTCTGTAAAGAATATCTCCCTCTTACACAATTATAATACTTTATAATTAATTATTATTTTAGACAGGAAAATATTTCAGAAAAATAATCATAAAGAATCCCTGTTTTCTTTCTAGTTGTTAATCTTCATAAATTAGCCTTTAACATTTTTTTACTGAATACTATTCAGGATGAAAATTTATAATAATTATAATTTATAAATAAACAATATTAAAAAAAAAATAATAATAACATCATGTCAACTAGCGATAAATAAAAGAAAATAACAACTGATATTCACAGCCAAAAGACAACATTTTTTTTTTCACACAACGTAAATAAATACCAGTCTATTTAAAAAATGCATTAAAAATGAACAAAGAATTATTATAAACAAATTCAATGCCAGGTTTTAAATAACAAACAGAAAAATTATAACCAAAATTAGCTAAATATTATTCAAATACAAGATTATACTGCATTCAATTTCTACAATTCTTTTTTTAATAGGAAATTTTACCCACAATATAATAGGAAAGCACACCCACAATATAAAATCCTTACTTTCTTATTACTAACAAAGCAGCAAAATTCCTCATAATTTGATAAAAGTAAGAATATATCATAACAGAGAGAAAGGATGCTAATATTAAAGTAAGCAATAGCTTTAAGAAAGGTAAACAGAACAGCATGATCTTGTGAAATAAATAAAAAAGTCAGAAGAAATATTAGCTTTAGAGGAAAAGGCTATGCACTGTTAGCTCTGAATGAATTAGTTCACAACTTTGATTAAATGAAACATATGAATGTAAACAAATTATAAATGTATAAATTTATAATTAACACATTAATTCTATCAAAATTGATGAAATTAAATTTCAAAATAAAAAATACTTTTATATTTCATTTCCTCTTATCAAAAATGAATCATCTTATTCTTTCATGGCAAATTCTCGAATTTGATTAATTTAAGTTTTATAAATGATTACCACAAATGTATTGTAACATAAACTCATTCTGAGTGTTTCTACTGCACATGGAACAGCAAATAGGTGACAAACTCTGAATTAAAAAAGCAAAATAAAAGAAACAAACTTTTATAGCCAAAACTGTATTTAATGAAACAATTTGCCCATTAAAGCTGTGCTTAGTTTTCTACTGGGTTGTATAACAATAAATCTTTCTCCGCACTGTATTAACAGTTTATTTATAAGAGGAGTTGAATTCGGTAGAATAAAAAATTGGAATGCTTTTACATAATTCAACTATACTATATTACATTAATGGAACAAAGAATAATTTGATAATTTTAGCAAAAAAAATCAAATTATTCAATATAATTCCTTAATTTAAGCTTTTTTGAATACTTTTTTAAACCAATCATTTAAATCCAAAAAGAAATCTATGACAGCACTGAACACACATATGCTTTAGCATTGCTTCTTATTTACAAGAGCCTCATTATTTCTGTGTGAAAATTTGGAGATATTTTTTATATACAAACAAATAGCCTCTTAAATTCACTGAGATTTTTCTAGCTTTTTTATTTTTTTGAGAGAAAAGAGGTTTAATGAGAAGGTACAAATTCTCTTCATGACATAAATATTATTTAACTTACTATTAAAATCAAACTAAATATTTAGTCATAAAGCAATTATTGAAACTACAAAAATGATGCTAAGTGACTATAAAATAAATTGCTATTTAAATAAGAAAATCGTAGTGCTAAACAGTACATAATATTTTATTAAAAATTTCCTTTCAACTGTATAAGGAATACTTTGTATTCCTTATTCTTATACAAAATGAGAATTATAACACATTTGAAATACCCAAACAATTTAAAGTGTTGTTGAGATATTTTTCAACATTATCAGGCATTGAAGATGTTAATAAATTTTATATTATTACAGTATGTTTAATACATACAAAAAAAATTCTATAAAAAAATCAAATAATATAATGTAAAAAAAAGTTAAACTAAAAATAATTTACTATAAAAAAATTTAAATATACTGATAAAATGCACTAGTTGACATGCAACTAAGCCTATCGGCTTTGTGAAGATTCCTCCTTTTTATGATGTGGATGTGTATGAGGTGAGGGAGCTTTTGTCCGTAAATGAGGAGGTGGTGGAGGATAACTACCGAATAATTTTGCTCTCTGTTCTTCTTCCTCTGTTCTGAATGCCGCCATCAGTGAGTGGTTATATCTCAGAGGATCAAATCTGTGACATAACAATAATGAAGTTAACTTAAACAAATAATAATAATAATAATAATAATAATAATAATAATAATAATGAAGCATATAAAAACACTAATGTAATTTATTTTATATTTAAGGATGAGCGGAAGACCCAGCTTCATCCAGCAAACCAGTCAGCCCTAGTTTGGCTTTTTATACAGGAAACTATCTGCAACATAGTTCTTCCAAAGGCAAACTGCTATTGTGCTGATCCCCAATAAAAAAGTAGCAGCCCTGTTCACAACTAGAAGTACCCACTATATGGTGCTAACAGATGGACTCAGGACAGTACCTGACATAATTTCCATGGTTACCTGTTTAAAGTAGAAGGGATGATGAGTGGATAAAGGGAAGGTTATATAAATGACCAACCCACATACTAATATAAATGGAGTAGTTTGATTATAATCTAACCTTTATTTAAGATACCTATATGTTTTATATATTTTATATAAAGAATATATAGTGAGAAATATTAATATAAATTTGTATTTTATATTCATTTATTTTCTATTACCACAAAGTAGGACAAGCATTTCAGAAAAAGATGAGATTAATGAAATAAAAGATATGCCAAAAAATGCATGCAATTGAATCAAAGTTCAAAAATGCATTAAATTATTCTGGTTTTACCTGATTATTTAAATATAAATAAGACATCTATACATAATTATGTTGCTAGGTGCCTCCTCCAGTAAGACTAAGGTACCAATTTAGTATGCAGCATTACCAACAAAGTCACATACATTTATACTGGGCTTTTTTATGAATTTATTTTTATGGTATTTAAAAAGTGTTAACATAATCTATCATAATACAGCAAAAGATTATGTTAAATTTTTTTTCAAATCTACGAAGACAGTGACAGAAACACACCAAATGTTGAAACCAGTTTTTGATAATAGATCTGTGGATGAGACTATCTGATGCAAGAGGTTTAAGCATTTAAAAAATACCAGAACAAACATTGAAGACAATGAATATTCTGAATGTCATTCAACTAGCATCAATGATTCAAATACTGTCTATATTCATGAAAAAATCCATGAAAATTGTCTGTATATAATTCATTAAGTTGTAAAGCTTTAAATTTACCATATGGGACATTCCAAAAAATTTATCAGAATTTGGATGTGCAGTTCTGTACAGCAAGATTTGAGTTTATCTTAAATGACTGGACAAAAAGAACACTGTGTTCATATAGGGAATTCAAATGAACATGATTCTCATTCTTTAATTATTTTATCTAAACTCCTGCAATTTTTCTTTGCATATACCACATAATAAAAATGAAGCAGCTTAAGGGAAAAAAGTTTCACAGATTCAAGATGTACTGATAAAGTTCTGAAAAGGCAACAGGAAATAATTTCCAGCAGTTTTCCTGAACATAGTGCTGGAATATGCATCAATGCAATAGGTAATTAATAAGGAGTTGTAGTCATTTTTTATAACATGATTTGTAATAAATAAATTTTAGAAATTCTTAGTTAGCTCTTTAGCTCTTTGTAAGTAGGCGCAGAAGATATTAATCTAAAATTATGTAAAAGTAAAAATTAAATAAAAGATAAAAATTTGTTGATGAAGAGTTTAGATAATAATAGGCTAGGAATAATAAGTGATTAACCAAAAAATTTTTTGTGATGTTTACTTGATTAATCAACAGTATTAACAAGTAATACATGGATTAACCAGAATAAACATCATGATATTAATCAAATTAATCTTAAAACTATAAATATTTACATTTAATTACAATAAAAGTTTAAGAATTGTTTTTAGAAAAAAATTCTGAATAAGTTTTTAAAAAAACAAAAATTTCTATATTTTAATCTATGTTAATATTTGAGGTGTGTTTAAACAATTAAAAAAGAAAAATTATAAGCATCACTTGAAAGAGAATCACAAAATATAAAAAAGCATAACACTTGAAAGACAAAAAACCACAATTTTGTGATATAAATGATAAAAATTATGAACAATCAAAGATCAGTGTAGGATTTCTTCCAAGAAGTTAGACCTCAAAAAAAAATTCTGTAAACGTCAGTTTGTTATAAATAAAGAAAGAAAATTATTTTTGAAAATTTGCTATCTTGACAAATCTTTTGTAAGAAATAAAAAAAAGTAGACTATTTTTGATAAAATAAAATAAAAATTTTAGGCTTTTTAAATTAAATATAACATGATACTTCACTGAACATTAAAACTTTGTACTGGTCTAAATAAAAAATGAATGGCAATTCTGATTTTAACAACCATATAAAAATAAAGATTTTTTACGTCTATTACAATCAATCAGAAAGGTTATTACCAACCAAAAAGTACAGGTAACAGAATATCACACTAACTAATTATATTAAAAACACAAATGAAATTTAGAAGAAAAATTGTAGAAGTCTTTTAACAAGATATAAATCTTTAAAGTAAGATACAAGTGGACACAATAATAAGAGGGCATTTGTTTTACAGAAAATACGATCAACAAATTCAAACATATACTGAAAGAATTCGGCTTTATTTTACATATTTACTTGCAAATTAGTAGATATTAAAGATATAATTCTTAAGGATTCAAAATTAAAGACTAACAGTTAAAAATATATGGTCTTATTAGAAGTTAATTACATAATGACTACACTTTTATAGAGACTGCTCTCTCTGCCAGTGATAGTAAGAAAAATTCACAAACTTCAATAGAATATGTTTCTCAAACATTTGATAAAAAAAGATAAATAAATAAATAAAAGATTGTTGAAATAGAATAAAAAAATAACATGATTTTTTTTATGTTTTAACTTGTAAAAAAAACCTCTTTACAAACTTCTGATAAAGAAATTACACCAAATTCTTTTTATTTCAGTGTAAATTAATTGGACAACAAAAAACTAATCAATAAAATAAATTATTAACACAATAATATATTAAAATTCAAACAACTTATTCATCAGTAGGGACACATACAAACTACAAATATCTCATACAAATGTGTATAAACGTAATTCACCAAGTAGCCCAATGAAGTCATTTTATTTCATAACATTGGTATGTAATTTTCAAAATCTAGTGGACTGCAATAAACCTGATGAACGATATAAAAAAAGTTTATTTATTATGAAGAAATTTGGGCACAAAAAAGTCTTTAATATAATTTCTGAAGCCAAAGTATTATGACCACACAGGATAAATTCACATCTGAATTACATTATTAACTACTAAAAATTTTAATTATATAACAAAAAAAATCTAGAGCTTCAAGAATTAAATATGTCACATTCCCAAGCAGCAACAATAATAATAATAATAATAATAATAATAATAATAATAATATTTATGGAGATTAGAAAACCTTTAAAATAATATAGTTAAAATGAATTAAATATTTTCCTAATGCCCAATAGATATTAATGATGAAGTACTACAAATCATAAAAATTGGGGAAAAAATATTACAATTCAACTTTAAAAAAAAAACTTATAAAATTAAACATAATGAACAATAAGTGAACAAAGTCATTAATTTATTACAATCCACCTTTGGATAATTGTCTGAAATAGTGCTAATATACCAGTAATATGAAATATGCACACACGACGCATAAATTTATTACAATCTATTATACCGATATGGGTGGTCCCAAGGTGTTGGTGCAAAATGTGGCGGTAAGTTTCGTGTAGGATGCCTTGGTAAATAGTGAGGCGGTGGTCTCCCTAACAGCACTACTTCCTCTTCTTTAGCACTAGGTGCTGGTGGTACTGTAGGAGGAACAGGTGCTGGCACAGGAGGGGCTGGTGGCTCTCTTAAAGGTGATCTCTCACGAACTTTAGTCTGAGCTGCTAAAAGTCTTCTTTGTTTTTCTTCTCTTCTAAGCAAAGAGCGTTCACGTTCTCTACTTCTTTCTCTTTCTTTTTCTCTTTCTCTCTCTCTTTCTGCTTCACCAGGTTCTGGTTTTAAACTCCACGGAGCTGCAGTTGGGAATCCAGTACTTCTTGGTTGTAACCTTACACATAGAAAGTGGATTACTTTTATTAGTAAAATTAATTTAAAATAATATAATAGTGGTGGTACATCACATCAAAAAATTTGTTAAATATTTATATACAACTTCTTTAGACATATTTTTAATGCAAATAAATTATTTATTAAATTAGCTTATACAAAAACAAGTTTTGTATTCATACAAAATACAGGAAAAAAGTAACATCAGATTTTCACAAAAATTTGGTTCTAGGCAGTTCTCAGAGAGAAAAGTATAAAAAAGTCAGTGTTCATGTGTATTCCTTTATGCCTATATTTGACTTTCCTCAAAAACTAATAAAGAGATTTTCACCAAAATTTGATATGCACATTTCAACCACTGACCCAAAAAAGGTAATTGAGTTCGAACATAATCACTCTTTGGATAGTTTAAACCTCTTTTAACCCGTGAATTGAACTTCACCAAAAATTTTATGTAAGCATCTAGAACCTACAAGGAATTGACTTACAGAATTTTAGCCTTTTTGAATAATTTAAAAAGCAACAGCTAATTTATAAACCAAAATATATAATCTTAGAAAACCAAACTCATTTTTTTAAAATTCAACAAAGTATAATTGTTAAATTGATACAACTATATTAAAAAGAAACTGGAAAAATCCATTGTATTATCTCAAAAGATTATTGATGATAAAAACTTAATAATAAACCCAAAATATAATCATTGTTATTACATTGTTATAACGAAAACACTTACCTTGTCCAAGGATCATTAAATGGACCATGAGGGAATGCCAAGGAAGGAAATGCAGTTGTCGCAGGATACCTCCCAAACATGCTTCCACCTAAACAAGAACATTATAAAAATAATAATTCTATCTAATCAATCACAATCAAAAGACAATTAAAAAAAAATTACAAGAAAGAAAAATCAGACTGTATAAATAAAAAAAATTGCAGTTCCATGCTTAAGTTCTAGGTAATAGATAATAATCATTTTTTAATAAGAACATTTTTTATTTAACTACAATATTTTTAATGATAAAGTGCTGTGCATTTATATAGTTAATAAAAAAAAAAAAAAAACTATAAACACACCTGAATATAAACTTACCATCAATTTATATAACAAAGTTTTTGAATCCATAAACACATCCATCAGTTATAAAATGCCATAATATAATTCATTATCATTGTTATAAGTAAAATGTATATAGTTGGCATGAATACCTGAATCAATTAGTGGTTACAGTTAAGCTTGCTAAATATTTTTAATATATACACATATAATGTTAGCAGTATATACTTTATTTATAATAATTTCAGCAACCTATCAGTTTAAAAAATAAAGTCATCTCCTTTTTATCAATCTATTTCAGATAAACAAATTAAACTGAAAAATCTAATGTAACGTTAGGTGGCACATGTGATTATGCAATCAGTCATTGTAGCTGAATTATGTCAAGAATATTTTGTTTTAGATTTCACAGTCATTAACAAATAAAAAATGAAATACTCAAATGCCAAAAAAAAGTTTATCTCAATATCCCCATACATCAAAATAAAAAGATTTTAATTATTTTTTTCTAAATCATTTCTTATAAATTGAATTAATCAACAATATTTACTTATTTTTTTAAAATACAAGTCCATCAACCAATTACAATGGAATTCCTATATTTTAAATATCCAATGGAATTTTAAAAAACTGATAACAGAAAATTCAACCTAAGGAAATACAATATTTTACTAAAAAAAATTAAATGCATATTATATTTTTTCATATAACTGCTACACTACACTTTTTTATATTCACTTCTACATTAATGATGAAAAAAAATTAACTTATACCTGTACTAATATAAAACAACTTGCAAGACTTTTGCAACATTTCTAATAAAAGTATATATATTTTTGAGTATTCTAAACTTATAAAATTAAAGAAATAGTATCTAGAAAAAATATTTAAGATATGTATAAAAATTATTTTTTTAAAAACTTAATTAAAATAATTTTTGAATACTTATCCAGATCTTGTTCCAAGATCCAGCCTTCTTCCTACCCTATATTGCTCTACAAGAATGCATATTACAGTTTCAGAGCTAATGGTTTATTATAAATATAATCTCATAGTTTAATTTAACATCTTAATGCTTAAATAGCAATTAAAGATGTGTATCTTGTAACAATTAAAAGTAATGTGGCTGTGCATCTCTAGCAGCTGCCTACACCTGTCATGTTACCATTATTCTCCTCAGTTAAAAATAATTGACTAATCATCAACTCTATCTATTATTCAGTGACAACATATAAAACTGTTTCTGGTATATTCTTTTTTGATTTTGTAAACCAACAAGCTGAATTTAAATTAGCATTAAATTCACACAATAGTAATAGAGATACAGATACTTTGTCCACACTGTTGTCAACCAAACCAGAATTGGATGATTTATTTTTTTACTATAATAGCATTAATTAACAATTGTATTAATAAAGAATAGCTGTAATTTCCATTTCATTATTTTTTTTTTTTAATGAGTAATACTCTCTAAAGAAAGGTTTTTTATTTTAAATTTTAATTCTGCTTTGGCTACTTTACATTCAGATACAACAGATTTTAGAAAGGAAAAAAACACTTGCTAATTTATAAGATGTCAAAGACTCATTCATATGAACAGAACAATTTTTATATGACAAGAAAGTTTTAAAGGTTTCCTATAAATTTAAACATGTGAACAAAAAAACCATTTATTATTTAACAGAACCTAATTTCTTAGTTTAAGTTAACAAGTAGTTTATTCAATTTGTAGTAATCAAACTTCTTCCTATAAAATTACATATAAATTAAACAGAAATAATAGTAATCTTAGAGTAGTAAAAAGGTTCAATGTAGTGTTGAATGAATTCTACAATAAATACATAATGCCATGCATTTATCTTAACTAGGTTCTGAATATACACACACTTGTAATCTAAACTAAAAAATTCACCAATCATTACGAAGTAATGTAAACTTTCAAAGGTGAAAAGAACCAGCTATTTCATATTTCAGTGCTCCCCATTTCTTGTGCAACATTTTATTTTATGTCAGAATTGTCTTTAATTGTGATTACATTGCCTTATCAAGCTGTCAGTTAATTACTGTTTCAAAACTTTTTTAAGTGTTACTGTAAAAATATATAATAAATGTTTTTTTTTTTTCTAACAGATCACTCATTCAGTAATTTCATTACTGTTTCTAACAGATTGAACTGTTAATTTTGATCATATACGTAATATATTCATATTTAATTACTACATTATGTAAAAAGAGATAACTTGTAAAAAAAATCTTTATAACAAACATATAATAATAAAATTAAACAAACCTATATTAGGAAACGGAGGTGTAGGACTATCAAAAGCTGCTGGAGCAGTTCGATGTGGAGGTGCAAAAGGTGGTAAGTCATGAGGCCTGGGTGGTCCAGGAAACAAATGTGTTGGTGGCCTTAAAAGATCACTTTTTGTGACACCTGTTGTAACACCAGCTTTCACTTCGGCAGCTTGTTTTTGCTGATGATGATATATTTCCCATGCTATGCGAACATGCATTGCATTCCATTTCCCTGTTTTCTATATGAAAAAAAAATCATTCAGATTAATTAATTGCTGTTCACCAAAAAAGACAATGTAGCATACACTGCAGAATATATATATATGTGTAATTAACAAATTGACTTTAATCAGCCACCCCATAGCCAATTTTAGACAAGGCTGTAGTGGTACAACTTATAGAGCGCTTTACACAAGTTTATGCACTCATAATTTTTCATTGTGGCATGAAGTCAACTAATAGGAATCAACCAAAGCAATCCAAAAAAGGTATGACCATTATCCTCTGTACACATAAATTTTTCTTACTCTGGTGATTTTTTCAGAAAATGAAGGTAACGCCAGTCAAATGACTGATTTTGTTTACTTATATTATTTCTATTGATATGTAGTATATAAATATACTGACTTAATACAGTAACAAACATTCAGTAATTTCTCTTACTGCAATCCCAAATTAGTCCTGTGGAAATGAAAGTTTTGTCAGTTTGTTGACATCAATTAGTCTATCGAGATTTAGGTTACAACAAACTACTATTTCCAGTTTATGTGTGGGCAATCATATTTCATATCCAACAACTATTTAACTGAGAAAAATCACCATCTTTTCAACATATCACATAAAAGATTTTAATCCAAAGCCCATTCACAATTCTTTTCGCTCCGTTAACATATGCAGAACATGTATAAATATTGTTGTAACCTAAATCTTGATAGACTAATTTATGTCAAAAAACTAATCAAAACTTTCATTCCCACAGCATGACTCTAATTTGGGATCACAGTAAGAGAAATTACTGAATGTTTAATTTAATTAACAAAGATTGAATTAATATTTTTAATTAGCAAACATTTTGTTTGTTAATTAAATCAGTATATTCATGTAAGAATTATTATTATTATTATTATTATTATTATATGTAAAAACATAAATATTTTTAAAAATGAATAAGCTTTAGTAACCTGAGAACCAATTATACCAGCCAATTATTATTGGCTTTAAATTACAGACATTTTATTTTCACTTAATATATTGACTGTGACACTGTACAGTCATATATTTTTGACTATTAATTACAACATATGCTTAATAGTACTCATCACAGTTAAGCACTTAATGAAAATAAAACCTAACAATTCCTTATTTTCATTTATAATATGATGTTTGATAATAATCATGGCAAGGTTTTATAAGCTTGAAAAATATGATGGTATTCATGAGACTTAATCTGTTTTTAACTTTCTAATAACCATTTCAAAAAGAAAATTCAAAGTATTATTTTAATGTTAATTTATAAACATACTATCAATGAAAAAAAAAAATGTTTCAAACTCTTTTTAAATAGTTTGGCTTATAATAGAGTGATTTGGTAAATTTTATAGAGGCAAACAACCGAATGGGTAATTATTGCCCAGATATGTTCCTGATTTATAAAGAAATAGAAATATTCATCATTGTGTATGAAAAAAGTAAATGGGGACATAATATAAGAGAACCAATTAATTTGTCTTTTTCTCAAAGCCGTTGATACAATTCCATTTATATTTAGAAAAAAATTGTTAAATGTTAACAAAAAAATTTGGTTTAATAAGGAAAAGGACTTCAAGAAAATTAAAAAGAATAAGGAGAAAAAGGTTTATATAAGCAAGCTGGCTAGAATATTAATAAACTGAAGAGGAAAAGAATAATGTTGCTTGATAAAGGGAATTTGGTTCTTAACAGACCTTCAGGGAAGACTTTGGTACAATGCAGGATTGGATTAGAAAGAGTATGGTCAGGAGAGGTGTCAAGAAAGAAAATGTACATGATTGAGAGACATATAAGAGGCCTATCAACAAAGTCAAGTAAAACCTTATAATAAATGTCCATAAAGGTAAGAAAATGTAAATGAATAAATGATACCTTAAAATGAATTGAGTGAATTCAAGCAAGAGACATTACATTTTTGAAATCCCTAGTGAAAAAAACAAGGAAGGGTAAAATGAGAAACTGTGACATAAGGAATGCAATTAATGAAAAAAATATAAGAAAAATGAATAAAAATGGTTTTGACATGTGAGGAGGATGGAAGATTAGAAACTCCCAAAGAGAATGAAGATACAAATGAAAGGAAGGTAATGAAGAAGCAGACTATACACAAGAAGAAGAGTCTATATTAAGGAAGATGAGGACAGAAAAAAGTTCTAGAGAAGACTGCAGAAGAAGAGCAATCTGGACTGATAACAGATGCCAAGACTTGGACTCAGTTTTCCAGAATAAGAACCTGACATATATGTATGCAGTACAAAATGATAAATATATTCAAGTACATGTTACTACTTTACTCTTGTCTAAAGCCAATTCTCCTACACAATATTAAATGGTAGACAAATGACATAAAAAATTCAAATATGTGCTCATGATGAAAAGATGTATACATACACAAGCAGCCAACGCCTATCATTTCCACGTAATGTGTGTGTTTGCATGTGTGTAAGCTAAATAGCTATTTTGAGAAATATGATTTTTATTTTCATCTGCCTCTCCACTTTTCCTCGGCCATTTATTTTTTGCCTTTAAATTTCACTCTTACTTGGTCTAGCTGGGTCCCTGATAATAATTGTAGAATAGCTGGTCATCTGATAACTAAACAAAACACTGTACAGGAACTTCATAAGTAACACACCTATATAATTCCTACAGAACAGTTATGCAGTGCCTGCAGGTTCAGTGTAAATTCAAGCTGTAACTGGAAGACCAGACTGCTTGTTATACGAAAAAAAATTATTAACATTAAATTAAATTAGTAAAGGTGCAATTATTTTTAAAAACATGCAAATGTAAGTAAATGCGACATACCACAGGCTTAGGTTTGGAAGTCTCTGTCAACTGCTGTAGAACAAAAAAAAATAAAAAAATAACAAAATAAAATAAACAGTCTAAAAAGCATTACATACATACATTAGTAATAATTTAAAATTAGTTGTGCAACAAATGAAATTATTTTATTATTATTTTCAAATAATAATAGAGATCAATAAAAGCAAGAATAAAAAAAATCAATTAAATTGCTAATTAGAATATTACTTAAAGCAATGTTAAAACAAAATAAAGAAATAAGTTGCAACATACACAAAAAAAAAAAACATCAAAATAAAATAAAAATTTTATAAAATGGAATATTGAACACACAAAAATGAATGACAATAATATTACAATTAGCATTTATAACATTAAAACAATAATAACAAAAAAAAGTTAAAAAAATTACACAATAATTCTGAGAAATTAATGCAAGAAGTTAATAAAATAAAAAGAAGTTACTCAACAAATATAAAATAAAAGCTTTATATTTCAAATCATCAATTGAAATGCATTACGGTTTTTATTTGCAGTCTGGTCTAAAGCTATAAATTCATGGAATTTCAGAGGAATAAAAGTTCTATTTAGACTGAAATACAGTGATAATTCTACCAAAGAGAAAAATATGGAAGATAAGTTTTATCAAAACAATTTAGAAAAAAAATTCTTGAGTAGTTTTTTCAATGATTATTTTAAGTGTAATCTGAATCATTAAAAATCATATATTACATTAAGTAGCATGGATTAAGATATTAACAATATTTAAAATGAATGGAGTTTTTAGTATCAAGATCAAGCATAAATAGATCAATGGTTTAAAATATTACTTAACTGATACAAGACTTCAATTGGCAATTGAATTATTCGTTAAATATTCAGGTACTAATTTTGATTAGTAAACCTGTTCTTATATAAAATGAAAAAATGTTTCCTCTCGTTTTATGTGGTAAATTTTATTTTAAAATTTTTAACAGCTAGACACACATGTGTTTTTTATTACTTTATCAATCATTTTACTTTCATTCTTTAATTTTTTTACATATTAAAAAACATTTACAATGTAAAAACCATATTTTTTTTATAAAATTTTTCATTTATTCTATGCTAAACAAAATAATTCTAAAAAGTAGACTTTTAAGTTTATAAATTATGGAATAAACACAACATAATCAAAAAACCTAACCAAGAATTCATATAAAGATATATTAAACAAACAGAAATCTGATCTGATATCTAACATGATAAGAATGGTATATGATCAAACTTTCTCTAATGAACTGGCAGTGAAGGGTTAAAAAAAATTGTTTACCTTACCATACAAACAAATTTTAAATATCTTTAAAATCTTTTTAACATAGATTATCATCAGATTGATAATTAAAATGAATGGATAATTATTTTGTTGACATAAAAAGGAAACAATGAGAAGAATGAAATAACAGGATTAGAGGAGATAGAGATAGATAGAGAGGGAGAAGCAACTGAAAGAGAGCATAAAACTGAATGTAGTACCACTAACACACTTGAAGTTTTACATGAGTGTAGTAAGATGAAACGTGAGATTTTAGAAAGTTGAAAAAAATGTGATTCTACTGAAATGTTAAATGTGAAATTGGAAGGCACCATAGAAACATGTGAAACAAGAAATATGGACAATGACAAAGAGGAATGAAAACAATGGAGATAAAAGATAAAAAACTGAGAAATATATTGTGCATTACCCTGATGTAAAGGCCATGTAGAATAGAAGGAAGGCAGGCAACAAGGTATGGAAAAAAATGAAGGCTGATGAGAAAAAAATCTAGTCTGTTCCAGGTAAAACTGGAAGAAACAAAGAAAGGCATTGTGGAAAGAAGAGGAAAAAGTATAGACACCTTAAAGGCTAAATAAAACAGAAGCAGCATTCGATCAAAAGTATGCTGCAACTAATTAACACATGATAATGAACAAAATAAAATAAATTAATAATAACTGATTGAATTACCTTTGGTGTAAATGTAGGCAGATGGTTTGGTGGAGCAAAAGGAGTTGCTGCACCTAATGTAGGATGTAAAAGACCAGGTGAAAATCCAGGATAACTACTCAGACCAAGATTTTGTCTGTAGAAAGATGAATCCACTCCACCTAATTTCGGTATTTCTTTAAACTAAAATTGAAACAGAAAACAATTAATTACCTGAATTGCCTAAAAACACACACTTCATAATCATATATATAGTATCCCTTTATTATTAAAAACATTTTCAAAAATTTCCCATTATGATATTTTTAATATATAAATGTTTATATACTTTTAATATATATATGTTTTACACAGTCACATTCTGAACAGTAAAGGTCGATTAACACCATATATATATCTGTGTTAATCATGTATATATATATTCTACTTTAAGTAAAAAATTTTTTTATCTAATTTTTTTATGAATTTGTTTTAAAAAAAAAATTTGTAATAAATAAATTTTGCTGGAATAATGCAAAACTATTACATATTATATTTATTTGATAGACTGATAAAATATCTAATGCAAACAGCAATATAGATCTACAGAATTCACACTCCTCGATTTGTTTACAACCTCAACACCAAATTAAAATTTTCTATGGAATAAATTTTGCTGTTTAAGGTATGTTTAACCTTAAAAATTTTACAAATTTTAATTCCACATGTTTATTAATTTTTTTCAGTATTCTACTTAAAAAAAAAGTGTTTTTATATTATAATAGAACCATTAATCGAATAAATTCAATATTACATGAACATAAATTCAGCATATTACAGGGTCTGAGTTCACAATAACAATGTTTCCTTTCAAAATAGAGAATGTGTCAGGGAATGCACAATAAAACAACTGAATTTAAAAGAAGTACAGAAACAAAACTAGATTTGGGAGGGAAAGAACAAACATGGCTTAGCTTAGCAATGAGTATGAAACAACTGACAAAATTTAACACAACATAGTAAAGAGTAACTTGCTACATGAACTAACGTTAAGTGTACATTTATGTAAAGTGCTATAACCAAATTTTAGGCGACCTGAGATGTGAGGCAACAGTTATGTTACCTTGATCTAATCTAATTTTTACGCTCAGATAAATAAGATAACTAACTGTTTCCACAGCTAATTTATTTTGTTATAGATATTTCATTTCATCAACTATTTTAACCCTCTTTATCTGTATTGTACACCTTTTGGATAAAGAAATTCACAAAATATAATTTAGTTTCATTTCTTAAAATTTCTTCCCACTCTCTTTCAATAATGATATTCCAATTAACAATTCTTTTCAGTTTTTTAAATTTCAATTTATAAGTAATATATTCATAATACATCGTAAACATTAATAAATAAATTATTTTTAAAATTTGCTTCTGACAAGATTTTCTAAAATAGTGCACACAAACTGTGTAGACTATTAAAAAACATATTAAACTATTCTTCACTACAACAATTTTTTGGGATAATTATTCAATGTTTTTATATCTACTTTATTTAATTATAATTTTTAAGATAGAATTTTCACTTTAATGGAATATCATAATGTATGACGTAATCAATCAACCAACACTAAAAGTGGCACTTAAAGTTTTATTTGTAGCAGCCTAATTCACTATCTTTATAGCTCACATACCTAACCTCGATTCTGATACCTAACGTTCTATGGATATGATTTTAACATGAACAATAATAAACAGTTTATTCAGAGAACTCTTGTCTTTGTTAAAATATAAACTAAAATTTACTGCACTTCTTTTTACAAGAGTACAATTATTACAATTATGTAAAACAAGTTTTTGTAATATCTAACGTGAAGCTGAAGGTTAAAATTAGCATCTTTCAAGACCACTTTTTATTCTAATTTATTTAGATAAGGATCATTGTATAAGTTTTTTTAGACCATTTTCATACATTAAAAACCATAAAATTTTAAATCCATATTAATCATAAAGTAATAAGAATAAAATGTGCTTAATTAAAATACACTATATATAACATATGTATATAATGTAATCAATCTCATCAATTTGAGTTCAATTTCTAGAAAAAATCTGGAAATTTTTATCATTTACCTAATAAAATATTCATTAATTATTGTAGTCAATGCCTACTGTATTGCATTGTCTATCATATTAATACAATAAACAGAATAAAAATCATGTAATTTCTCATCGTCATAACAAATAAGTAATTAATTAAGGATAGCTAGTAAATTGATATCACTTGATTTAGATAATTTATAATAATAATTTTGCTGTAAATCAATAAAAAAATACAGAAAAATATCTAAAAAAAAGAGGACCAAACAATCTAATGGAGGAATAACAATTGAAACTTGATTATTTGTAACATTACAATCAGGATGACAAATCCTGAAAAAAAGATGAATTATAAAATATATATTATATATTTAGTATTATAAAATACTATAAATTTAAAAAGTAATAATATTATATTACTCAAAACAAATGTGTATAGAGTAAATATTATTGTACTTACATTATTAAAATGATAGTCCTGTTCCATTAATTTAGATTTTATTAAGCAATACTGATTTTATTTTGTGTTTATAAATAAACAAAATAAAAACAATTTTAATTAACCAATCCGTAAAAAATTAATATAAACTTTTTTTATTAAAGTTTGTTATCTGTAATCTTTTCTTTAAATTATGTAATTTTTTGTCACACTTATCTTTCTCTTTTTACAGTAGATTGTGAACTAGTATCAGCAAAATAAATGTAAATAATTTCACTTTTTGTTTTCTCACACCATTAAACATCCTTGTTTAACAAATTTTTAACATCTTAACAGCAAACTGTTCTCTTCAACAGAGATTTAGTCATTGACAATGTCATCTTCTCACAAGAAGTGTTAGGTTTATCACACAAATCAATCGCCTGCCTAAAATTTTTATCACTTTTGAGGTTTTCAATTTCTCAAAATTCTTCCACTAGAAAAAGTTTAATCCATGTTTTTCTTTTTTACATTCTTTTACACTTCAGAAAAATAAGCAAAGTGGACTGAAGACCCATACAATTAACAATGGTTGATTTTTCTCCAGTTTTTATATTGCCTGAAAGCAAGATCCAGATCAATTTTTATTTGTTTTTTAAAAATATCATTTATTACTTTCTTCAGGCAAAATCTAACACGTTAGTAAGTTATGAAACTATACACAAAAACAGATTGTAGATGAAAGTCTGCTTGTAATAAGATTAATAATAATAATAATAATAAATGAATAATAAAATTAAAAAAAGACAATCAACTAAACATTAATTTATACTCACAATAGGAGGAGTAAATAATGTTGGTGGAGGTGGTGGTAATAAAGGTGCCGTGTGCTGATGGACATGTGTGTGTTGGTGTTGGTGATGATGCATCTCTGTGCGTAGAAATGGCGCTGCAAGTGCGGCACGTTCTTGCGATGCAAGAAATCTTGTATCCAATTCTCGTCTCAGAAGGTCTGCTTGATCTAATTAAAAAATTAAATAAAAATTAAAATTATAGAAAACACAAATATAAAACCAATTGAAACATAATGAGTTATTTTATTTAATCTTCTTATTTTTAAATGAAGATTACTGATTAACAACTTAAATAATTATGCAATTTATAATAAATTACAGTAAAAAGTAAGTTTAATTGTTTTTCTCTTTCTTACATCAAGCTCTTAAGAAAACATTTTTATAAAATAAATATGTTATAAATAAAATAAGTACTAGGGTACATGTGTGGCTGAAGCAGTATAAATTAAGTGGCAAATTGATATAACTTCTGTTCTGACTGTAAACAAGACTATATGATTATAAATATAAGTAATTATATTCGAATAATTAATCATAGATTAATAATAAAATATATCAGGGTATGAAATAATGTATTTTTAATGCAGCACATTAAATTTCACTTAAAAACCTTCAAATTAGTATATAAAAATAAATTAAAATTACTTAAGTTCAGAACTACTACAGATTAACCAACCACATTTTGCTAAAAATTTATTAATTGTTTTTTGTTGTAGTCCCTAAAGGCTTTTTAAAAGAAATAAAAAAATATGCAAAAACAAAAACAAAATATATGAAATCTCTAAAGTCTGTGAACAGCACTTATCAAATGACTAACTACACAAATTATGCTTATCAATTATTTCCCCTGTTTTATTAGTTCAGTCTAACCAAAGTTAATGACTGTAACTGTGGTATTATTACTGTTCTCCTAAAAGTTTAAAATGTCTCAGAAAATATTCCTAACTGTGAAATTTGATGAATGATCTGCTCCTTAAATGCAGAAGTTCATCCTGTAGAATCACATGCAATGAACATGCCAATGTATTTGCAATGTATATAATGATTAGATTATCAATAACCGATTTGAAAAAATTAAAATATTCATATTTATTAATAACTTTATTGGTACTGGTGATAAAATACGTTATGAAATATAAACTGTAGATGACAAGTAAACTCAACACATGAAAAATAATAGAACCCGTAAATTTTCTGGAACCAGTAAAAAGTTAGTTTTTGATTTTCTGTTAAATGTAACAACAATAAATTAAAAAAGTTTCTGTGAAATATTTACATGTGTCTGTCCTACAACAAAAAATAAAACAATGCAACCTACTGTTAAGTGGCACTGTTTTGATTCATAATAAAATTTGCCTTTATATAGTTACTACAGTTTATTTAAAAAAAAATCTGGCTAATAAGTATTTCAGCACATACCAAACAACCCATTCAGGTGAAAAGTGATCTAATTTATTTCCCAGACTAAAAGAACTGTTAGGAATTGTAGAAGTAAGGATGATGAAGTTTAACCCACCAGCTTGGTTTAGTGGTGAACGCGTCATCCCAAATCAACTGATTTGGAAGTCGAGAGTTCCAGCACTCAAATCCTAGTAAAGTCAGTTATTTTTAAACAGATTTGAATACTAGATCGTGGATACCGGTGTTGTTTGGTGGTTTGGTTTCAATTAACCACACATCTCAGGAATGGTTGAACTGAGACTACAAGACTACACTTCATTTACACTCATACATATCATCCTCATTCATCCTCTGAAGTATTATCTGAAAGGTAATTACTGGAGGCTAAACAGGAAAAAGAAAGAAAGAAAGAAAGGATGATGAAGTTTACAAAATAATAAGCTGTTTACTAAATGACTGATGAAACTAGTGATGGATTTCTACAACAATGGAAAAAAACTATTAACAAGATAAAAATAAATGTTTAAATTTAAATATCGAGAAAGTAGGTAAATAAAGAAAGCTGTTGCTTTTTAAGTATCAAATAAACATATTTTTAATTATTATTTTATTTTAAATTTATATATTATTATTTATTACTCTTTACTTTCTGGATGATCCTTATAAACAGAGAACAAACAAATAAACTTCTTTGCAGCTGCAGCAAATAAAAATTAGTTTATTATAAATACTCTTAATCATAATATTATCAATTTTTTAAATTGCTTTTTGTACAACTTTACTTTTCATTATGATTAAATAATATTATGTCAATTGATAGAAGTGGTTTACTTACTAATAATGTAAAAGTGCAATTGATTTTTTTATCATATTAATGCTTTTCATTCAATTAAAAAAAAACCATTATAAAGAATTAAGTATTTTTAAAAATACAAGCAATTATAAGATCTTAACTGACATATTAATGTCTTAAAATAAAATTTATCAGTTTTATGGAAAGAACTTTTTACAATTTTTCAAGTAGAAATTAAAACAACAAATTTAATACACTATCTCACTGAGAATAGATAGCGAATACAAAAAACATTTCTTGAAGTGTTATTTTTGAGACTATAGTTATCAACAAACAACAAATAAAGAAACAAATGTAAAAATTGAAAGTAGTTAAATTTTTAACTTAAAGTAGATTTTGTAATTCTTTGTATCACAAGGTTCCATTATCTGAGATATTTGCTTAATCTCTATTTTAATTTCTGAAACAAGCAATAGTTAGGGATAAGAGTATGATTTATTAATAATTTTATGAAACTAAGATGATCTTTATGGTATACACAAGATCTTCCACAGAAGTTTACAACGCTGATTAGCTGTAGGTAGTTTATTTATCAATCAATTTGGTTAGAATTTCTGAATAAAAAGAAAGTCAAAAATGTAACATACAATAATAGTCATCTTTTTTTGCACACAAATAAAACAACTTAAAATTAAAAATTATTTTCATATATTAATAACATAAAACTATTTATTTTATTAGGAATAATGTAACATATGATAAAAATATTACTAAACAACTGTTCCAAATATGAATGGTGTTTTAAGGATAACTTCTACCATTGTCCAGAAGTATGATACTTCGGAATTTATAAAAACATTTTAAACTTGTTGTTAAGGTAATGGTGAATTACCTAGCCACTGGATTAAACAAACAGACGATTTTTGAACTGATACCAAGACTGCTAGATTTGACTATGTGGATTTTTTTTTTTTGAAGTTGTTTACCTCTATTCTTTTTCAGGAATTCTTATACATCCTTTGAGAAGGGTAAGGCTGATATATTTTATGGAAAATTTTCTTTTGTTTCTGTTGTTCATATAAAATTTTAGTTCACATGGACAGCAAAATAAAATACTGACATCTAATTAAAGATGTAATGGAATATATTGTGATATTAACTGGACACCGAAAACTAAAGAACATTGATAATGCCCTTTCATTTTCTGTCAGTTGCCATTGTTATGGAGTCCAGTATGCCTCCTATGTCAATCCATCTAAAACAACATGCAGTGATTGAATTTTTAACAGCAGAAAAAGTGAACACTAGTAATATTCATCATCATAATCCGTTTATGGTGATGAAACTATTGATTGAAGTACTGTGCGTAGGTGGGCAATAAAATTTTGTGAATACTGAGGATGAACCTTGCAATGGTCAATCAGTTTCTGTGACTGATGAGAAGCACCAAAAGGAGGTAGTTGATTCAACCTTCATGACATCACACAACACATTGCCACCAAAATAGGCATACCAAGAGAACAATTAGGACTCATTATTGTAAAACTGGGCTACCATAAAATCTGTTCAGAGTGGGTGTCATGCAAACTCACAGAAAAGAACAAACAACAAAAAGAATGGTGTGGCTTCTAAAATGCTATTGTGATGAGGAAGGTGATTTCCTTTTCAATATTATGACAAGAGATGAAACTTAGATGCATCATTAAGACCTAGAAGTAAAACAGCAAATCATAAAATACCAGCATAATGGTTCATCAAACTAAAATAAATTCAAAACAAAACCCTCTGCAAAAAAGGGAAAGCACTGTTCCCTGGACAGTGCTCTTTGATTCAAAACACTTGTACATGACTGACTACCTGGAAGCTGGATTGACTTAAATTTTGTAAAATACATAGAGACAGTAGAATGTGTTACATAGAGACCTTAGGAGACAAATGTATCATGTTCAACAACCCATGAAGCCAATAATTCTGCAATACAATAATGTTCAGCCACACAAATTGCAAGCAACCACCAAGGCTCTTGTGAGGTTGAGATCTAAACCTGTTCCACACATTACATACTCACTAGATTTGACGCCTTGTAATTTTCACTTCTTTTTGAAATTAAATAGGGATATTAAGAGTATTCATTTCATCAGGTAAGATGAACTGAAGAATGCCATGAGGTCATGGATCAAGAAAAGACTGACAGAATTCTTCACTGATGGGATGAGAAAACTGGTTCACCATCATAGTAAACAGTAACTATGTGGAAAAATAAATCTAAATTTTTATAGGAAATTAAATATACTTATTTCATATTTGTTTGATTTGACTATCCCTTTTCATTTGCGAGTAATTAGTGATTGTGCATTACATTTTAGCTACCCCTCATAATAAAAGAGAATGGATAGTTATAACTGGTATTTCTTCACAAATTATTTAAAAAATTTTTACATTTTAAAAATCTTTACATCATAAATTAAATACAAAAATATTATGAAGTTTCATGCCTAACTTGATCACTTATGAAAATGTACTGACTGATTCATATTCCTTCTGCTATGATTTTCAACCATCATAAAAATATTGATATTTTATGAATGAATAACACATTTTTATAGTTTTGAATACCTATATTTTACCACTGTAAGAATTTATAATCAAATTGTGTTATCTTATTACATCTAGAGAGATCATTTGAAGACATCAGTGTTTGTAGCTTTCCACAGGAAGTTACACAATTCGTATGTACTGCTCTTGATAACTCTACAGCTTTTGTTAACTATAGGCTGTCTTTTGACAACACTGGACATGTTTCAATCTTACCCCATGTTATACATATGACCAAACCAACTGTTTTTATAATTTTTTTGACCTGCCAATCGCTTTGGATTATTATAAAATTATTTGTGGTAAGATGTTAGTTTATTTTAAACTTTTAAATGTATTAAAAATTCTAAAAAGAATTTTTAAATTCTATACAAGTTTAAGTTATTTTGAAATTTTTATATAAAAATCCTTAGAAAAAACATACTAGTCATGATTTCATTGAACTACTTAACTACAAAATAAAAAGTAATTTTCTGTAAAGTGAAAATTTGATGGTACATTCCATTTATTAGTTAACTCTCCTTAAGTTCAACCACGATCTATTTAGAGCAAGTTAATTAGCTCTTGAATGCCTTAACATTATTTAAATTTAATTGGTACTTAACCATCTAACAAGAAATACAGGTTCTAAAAATTATTCAGATACTGAAACTTTTTGGATGGCAAACTAATAAAATTTAATATAAAGATAATACTCATAAATCTGTATTTCATAAGGAAAAGTATAATTTAAAATGCATTTGAAGGAAGTTAAAAAAAAAACCACAAATACATGAAGCAAAAACAGAAAGGAAGTATCAGGAAAATAATAATACAACCACAACAAAAACAAAAAATGAATAAAAACTTACTTGACTGAAACAGAGATTCAGCTGAGAAGGGATTTGGATTTGCTTGAGGTGGTGGAGGATGTGTCTGTGGAGCTGGAGCAGCTGATACAACAGCAGTTGGTGCAGCTGGAGCAGGTGCTGGCGGTGCAAACATTGGAGGAGGAAATGGAGATGGATGTCCTAAACCATGTCTTGAGACAGAACTAGCAGGAGATAACTGTGCTGTTCCACTGCTTCCCCTATAAAAAATCAACAAAAATAAATAAATATGAATACTTTATACTTCAAATACAAAGTTCTTAATTCAGTCAGACAGTGGCTTCTAAATAAATTAGTCATTACTTTAAATTCTCAATTATAATTTGACATTTTTTACAATACTTTCATCTTTCATTATCAAAATTCTTCATTTAAAAGTAAATAAACTGGCTGCTCATTGAGAGAAGTTTTAATGAAGACATATAACTTCTAAAAGAAAAGGGAAATTTCAAAACATGAGAAGTAACAAGGGACAAAGAAAAGGAATAAAAATATCACTGATATCACTATCTTCATAAGGAAAAACCTGCTAGTGATGATTAAGATTGTCATTTAACTCTTCGGCATGTAATTTTTAATTTAACTTTTTTCACTCACTTTGCTATTTTTTTAATAGTAATTTGAAGTTTTTTACGGTTTCTCCTCTATTTAACCTAATGAAATTTTTTAGATAATACATAGGAGGTTACAATAACAAATTATTTTGCATGCATATAACGCAATATATTATTTTTAATTCATTACGAATTAAATACACCATAACTACAAAAAAAATCAAAATAACAAAGAAAGAAAGAACAACATGTAAAAGACTGTAAAATGTATATATTGTATATGACAGCTATTTGGCAGTAGTAAATGTAATATACATATCATTTGATTGTTTTATTATGACTTTCTATATACTAAACATATTTGTCAAAATGAAATGAATGAAATAATTGGGAAGTGCCAGTTATTAGCTGGAAATCAAATCCACAATCTATACGTTAGCAAAAGCTAATTTATAGTATATCTACTATATTAACTGATTGGTTATCAAGGCAAAAAGTAGATGAAAATTATGCAATTAATTTTAATCAAGCAAACTGCTTCATAAAAATTATTAAGAATAGTTCATTTTTAGATTAATCAACGATCCAGTGATTGTAATTCTTTTACAAATTATAACATTTTTTAGATGATTAAAAATCTTGTTCTTAAAAAACTCTTTGAAAATTAAAATTAATAAAAATTACTCAGAATAGTTCATTTTTAGATTAATCAATGATCCAGTGATTATACCTCGTGCAAATAATATGTTTTAGATGATTTCTAAAAAACTTATTCTTAAAAAACTATTTGAAAATTAAAATTAATTAAAAAACTAATAAACCAACAATATTTAGATACTCACCCTACCCAAACTGGGGCTTTATTATAAGGTAGACTAGATGAAACTGGAGGTGCCTGTAAGCTTGATGGAGCAGAATGAGATGGTGGTCCTCCAAAAGGAGACGAATTAGTTGGAGGTTGAGAACTGCTGACTGGTGTCGGTACACTGCCACGGCTTAGGCTACTAACATTACTGCTGCAAAACAAAATATCATTAATTAAGTTATATTCTCACATCTGGTTACTTACTTATATGAGGTTACTTAATCTCAACACTGTTATGTTTCTCATCATTCACTTGCACTAGCTGCAACAACTCATTCACTACTTCAAAAACTTGCCAGAAACTATTAAAGCACTCACTATAAAGTCTTTTGGCTTCTGTCATCTTTATTCATTTCGTAAACTAAATGAAATTTAGGCAATCATTTTGGAAGTGAAGACAAGACTAAACAGGTGTCACAGACAAAAGGACAACGTTTTACAAAGATAATAGAAAGATTAATTTTACGCACATGCACACAAGCACACTGTCCCAAATAACAAGACTTCTACCCAGTCAAATTCGCATGACAGATGAAATTTGAAGCATACAAAAAATTAATGGAATTAAAAATTTAAATGTCTCCATGGAGTGGAGACATGTAAAGGTCTAGATGACTTTTTAGATAAAAGACAAGAGACACTACTACGCCACCAAGAAGACTTGCAATAATTTTTTTTAATTAGTATCAATCATTAAAACTGATTAAAAAACACATATATACACACTTTAAGTAAAATTCACTTAAAACACTATCTGTATTGTATAAATTTCCACAGACAGACTTGAAATCCCACTGTTTGATGAACGCATGTAGAATATGTATTACACGTAAACTCATATATTTTTAGAATTATATCTTCACTTCTACAATTTTCAATAATAAATATTTATAATTTTTCCAAAGCATCAGTTAAATAAAACAGGGGTTGCAAAATGTACTTAAATTTAGGTATTTATGGAAACTTTTAAAAGCTGTTTAAGCAAATTATAGACTGTTTAAAATTAAAAATAAATGATCTGTTTTGTGTAATACAGTAAATAAATATCAAATTATTATTTCACAATTTAAAATGAATTTAGTTATACCAGAAAAATAAAAATAACATAAGCTCTAAAATTATTACTTCTGTCTGCTAATCCATTTTCATAACTAACTTACAAACTGTAATTAAACATTTATTATACATAACAGGAATGGGAAAAAATATATATAAATAAATATATATATATATATATAAACTAAAACAATTGAAAGTTTTGTTATACTCATTTCAATTAAAGTTACTCAATCAAATTTTAATGTTCTTCCAAGTACATAATAGACCTCCTCTGTGCATTATTATTACTTTTTTTTTTTGTATGTACACTGCTATAAGTTAGCGTTATAAAAATATATACAAATATTTACTGAAAAATATGCATTATTTCTTTAATGAGTATTATGCAATAATATAATTATAATGAGCAATACTTGACTGTTAAAGTGACACTGAAACAACATTTTTCTTTTATATTTATACATTTAGGCTGAGTTAATGAGCCCCATCTATTCTTAATTGCTAAGGTTTTACAGTATATTTTAAATGAAATGCCATTACTTGAATTACGTTCTCAATAAAACCATAAAGAAAATCAAATCTATTACTTAAAACGCTTTTTAAAATTTTATAAATGTACATAAACTTAATAAACTATTTCATATCTCTTTTATGGTACATAAAAATATAGTTAGATAAACATTTCAAAAGAAAAAAAATAAATGTCACTTGAAAGTTTATTACTTCATATAAATGACTCATTACTGATACTAATAAAAAAAATTACTTCACTTGTTTATGACACTTCAGTTATCACAAGTGGAAAAAATACTATTGGCAAAAAAGAACTAATATACATACACATTTTTTACGAGTTTGAAAATAAAAACCAGATTATAAAAACTAAGTAAATACTAGTTGTCATAAAAATAAGTATAATATTTTAAAATGAGATGTTACACAATACAGAAATATTTATTTAAATATATTTTAACAATAAAGAATATAAATAGATTTATAACCATAACTTTACTAAGGACATTTAAAAAAGTAGATACATATATATTTATTATTTTTTTACTAAATAACGTTACTCTGAACTGCTTTATTTAATGTATATAAAGTTTCACATACATTATATTTGTTTAAATTACAGCCAACAAGTCATGTATCACAGGGCATAAAATTACTTAGATGCAATGTAAATGAGAAAATAAACCAACAGTGTCCTAGTTTATGAGTCACAGAGCATTATCTCCAGGCTGCTTCTTAAATACTCACACTTTTGAATATTTATGTTTAATGAATCAGAGAAATTTTATCTTTAACTTATTCAATCATTAAAAAAATGTATATGATCATAAATAAATTATACCATTATAGGAAACAAAAATAATAATCTGATATTCACATAAAATCAAACAATTTAAAGTGCATTTAAGAAGGGAATGAAATCACATGATCCTGTTTAGATCAATTTTTCCATGTCCATTAAATTTTATTGACCAAATAATAATAAATATGTATGAAAACAAAGGTTAAAAATCTTCTGATTTTGTATATAAAATTTGATTCTTAAGTGAAGAAAAGTCACATAATGTTACATTAGCTTGGAGCAAAAGGGATGCTCAGAAGGAATTTAAATATTGACTAATTTGGGCTTTAATTGGTTATAGTCACGTAATAAAGTTCCTGTACAGCTCAGTTTAAGACAATTCCAGATTTTCAGCTTTTCTTTCATTTTATAATAGCCTGAAAACGGTTATTTCAGGTGTGATAAATTAATATAATTTTAATTTTTATCAAAACTAATTTACTTATTCTTCTATACCGATACAATCCCGAAGGTTCTGTTGTCTTGTAGATACTGTTCCTTTCAAACTAGTCTCCCAGAGATGCGACACACTTAAGCCTAGAGTTTCTTCCAATCTTTAAAACATTTGTAGAAAGCATCAGTTTTTGGTATAACCTAAAGTTCACCTGATATTTTTTATTATTTTATCTATTACAGCGAACTGTTGACCTTTTAATGTTCTCTTAATCAGTAAAAACAAGAAAAAGACACAGAATGCCATGTCTGAAGAGTACGGAGGCTGTGGCATCAGTGTGTTATTTTTGGTTAAATAATGGTGAATTAACAGTAAAATGTGAGTGGAGCATTATGTGACATAAAATCCAAGAATTTTTTGCCCCCATTTGTGGTAGTTTTCTTTGAATTTCTTCACGTAAACAGCATAACTGCTAAATAATATTGTTTGATGATCATTCAACCTCATGGTAACAATTTAAAATTGATGACAACCATTGTAAAACATAAATAATAATAAAAAATAAATAGTAAGAAAACCTTAATATTTAATCAAACTAGGCATGCTTTTTTCTGTCTTGATTCTTCAGGAAGCTTCGAATGGATGACTGGACCTTTATTTCAATATCATAACTGTACACCCACGTTTCATCACCTGTTGTGACACGTTTGAGTAACTCTGAGTCATCAGCGACATCAGCTAACAATTGTTCTACGACATTGTTTTTGTTGAAAATTCAAGTTTTGGAACAAATTTTGCTCCAGCTCATTTCATACCAAAATGTCAGTCAAGATTGTTTTACACAAGCCATAAGAGATTCCTACCTCTTCAGCAATATCTATCAATATAAACATATCTATTAGATATGTTTATATTAATATCTAATGATATTAGTGATTTATAATGATGATAGTGATTCAACATTTGCTGATCACAATGTCCCTCATTTTTTCAACATTTTCATCAGTTGTTATTGTGCTGAAACACCCATTCCTTTTGTCACCTTCACAGTCTTCATGAAACTGTTTGTATCACTTCTACACCTTGCCATAACATGTTCCCATCACAATATCCTTGCCATAAGCCTTTTTTAACATCTTCACCACCTCACTACACTGTTTCATTTTTAACAAAAAATTTAATGCACATCTTTTTTTCTGTCATTTTCAAATAAAATAAATCACCACTTGTAATAAAATACGTCTTAATTAACTACTTGGCTGGTAAATTTGAACTATGCATCTAATATGGGTGAAAATTTTTATATACATTACAGATAGTGCTCCCATAGGAATAAGATGAACTCAATCAAAAAGATAAAACGTGCAGTATTATAAAATTTTATTTTTTTTATCACACCTCGTATGATTACTATTAAAAAATAAAAATACAGATATAAAATAAAAATTAATAGTTCTTTTAATGATATCCTGGTTTTTCAATTTAAAAAATAAATTAGACAACCAAAATACTTCAGTAACACTACAGTAAGAATTTCATGAAATAACCCTTGATTAGTTTTCTGTAATCAACAATTTATTATAAAGAAGAGATGAATCTACAACAGTATATTTAGTCATAAAACATCAGTTTCTGAATCATATCTAGTCTTTAGAATATTTCACAATTATATTTAATTACCATAAAAATATTATGGTTCAGATAAGAGAATAAATTATTTTCAAAAGTAAATTTAAGAAAATATAATAATTTTCAATAAGTAAAAAGCCAGCCTCCATGACACAAGTGGTAGCGTCTTGGCCTTTCATCTGGAGGTCCCGGGTTCGAATCCCAGTCAGGCATGGCATTTTCACACATACTAAAAATCATTCATCTCGTCCTCTGAAGCAATACCTAACGATGGTCCCAGAGATTAAAAAAAAACACAGTAAAGTAAATATAATATATTAACAAGCAGGATCCTAGTAGTAACAAAAAAAAAGCTAGTATAAAGAATAAGCACAATGTTAGTGATCATCATTGACTTTCATACATCAACATATAAATGTAAGGCATAAATGCATCATTAATACAAAAGAAGCAAAAGCAGGAAATCATATGATTTCTGCTGAATGAATCCTACATAAAAAAATCATGAAAAAATTTATGAAAAATAAACAAATATATATAGGGTGTGTACAAAACAAGAGTATCTGAATTTTAATCTGTTATAATATCTCCTGGATAAGGTATACAGTGTTGACTTAAAGCTAGAATCAAAGAGCAAAAACACAGTTTTAGTTCTGTGCATGGTCATAGATTGATTCTCTGTCTTTCCACTTGATAGCACCACTAGCAAAGATGACAACTCCAGAACAGAAACCTTCTAAATGTGAATTTTCTAAATGTGAATCTGTAATTACAGTTCAACTTGCATTCAATAACAACTTTAATTGTTATCTCCAAGTGACAATGACATCCCTCGATGGCATAATCAGTTTGAAATAACTGGATGTCTATAGAAAGGGAAGAGTATGGGATGAATGAAGGTGTCTGAAGAAAATGTTAAAACGTTGTCAGAGTCTTTCCTGTATAGCCCTAAAAAATCTGTTAGAAAGGCTGGCCACAAACTAGCAATGCCATTAATGATAGTGTGAAAATATATAAGCAAACAAATATGCATCCATACTGTTTACAGCTATTACAGGATTTGAAGCTTACCAACTTCACACCAAAAAGTTGCAGCATGACATCTTCATCTTGATCGTATTGTAGTTAGTGCTAAATCAAAATTTAATCTTCAAAAAAGTTAACATACATAATGTCTATATCTGGGCATCAGAAAATCTTCACGAATTCTTATAATCCAAAAGGGACTCTAAAATTAATTGTTTTCCATGCAACATCCTGACAGCAAGTTTACAGGCTGTTCTTTTTTGCAGAAGCAAACTAAATGAAGTTTCTTGTTCGAATATGTTGCATACATGGCTCTTTTCTTAACTACAGGATGAACCAAAGAATTTTATTTAGCAACAAAATGGTGCACCACCTCACTACCATAACTTTGTAAGGGATCAGTTGATTGACATTTTCCCTGACTGCTGGATTGATCAGCAAGGACTTGATGAAGTGGCTTTCTAAGTCATCTGATCTCAGCCCATGTAATTCTTTTCCTATACAGTTTTACAAAGGATCTTGTTTATGTACCTCTGCTATTGATATTTCTGATTTGAAGCAGAGGATTGAAGCAGCTTTTACTTCCATTACTCCAGACATGCTGGTTAAAATATGGGACAAACTCTCATATCAGTTAGATGTATCCTGCAAAATGAAACATGGTCACATTGAACATTTGTAGGGAAAAACTGTATAAGTTACACTTTCATTTTATTTATGATTCATTATTGTAAATCAAAGTTAAAAGATATTAAATAACTTTAAAACACCAATATTCTTTTTTGTACACCCTTTATGATATGTGATATTCTTGCCAATCACAGAAATTTTAGATTTGGACTAAAGTAAAAATAAAAAAAAGATTAGCTGTAGCCAGGTATAAATAAACTTATACAAATGCATGTAGAATATAGTAACCTCTCTGTTAAGATAAACATAAAAATGCAGTTATTGTAATAAAATTAGTACAACATACAAAAAAATCAAATACAAAAGTCACTGATATTAAAGAAATCCAAAAAATATAGACTTATCAAATCACAGTTTTAAAACAAAGTACTTCTATACAAAAGAGGATTTCCTGTACAATAATTTAAATTTAAGTAATTACTAATATATAATATCTAACCTTAGAATGGCTCAATTAAGTTATACGATAATACCCAAGTAAAACTATATATAATATATTCTGTGACCCCTGAATGAATTTTACTTAACACATAAAAACGGTAATATGTAAGATAAAAAAACAAAAACAATACCTATAACTATCACGCTCACGAGTTGGGCTGTGCCCTCTTGGAGAATGACTACGGCCAACTAGAGGTGTGCTAACTATTTCTCTGTGGCTAGTAGTCGTAGTTGTTGTAACTACAGCAGAGGCGGTCGTAACGATGCTTGTTGGCTTAGTGGATATCACAGGCAATGGAGATCTATTTATTCTCTGCTATAAAACAAAAAAAAAGTAATAATATTATAGCAGAAATTATCAATCTGATACATATAATAAATTACTAGTAATGAGATTAATTTTTCATCAAATTTTCTCAACTTTGAATATTCCTATATTCATTTTGTATACTCCTATATTCTAATATCTCAAATATTAAAACACCAAAACTATAATAAAAAGAACATATTTTAAAAATAAACTGATAAATTAAAAGTTTAAGCAACAAAATTATTGTCAAAATAAAAAGGGTAATAAAAAAAAAGAAGATTATTTAGATAGAAGATATTTAGAGAAATTCTGTATTTATTTTAATTTAATTTTTGGAGCCAATCTCTGTAGCAAAGTGGTAGCAACTCGGCCTTTCATCTAGAGTTCCGGGATTTGAATCTCAGTCAGGAATGGCATTTTTCATATACTACAAAATTTCCATTTAATATTCACATGCACAACCTTCAAAGCTTATATGTGAATTAATAATAAAAAAAACCTACTTTTGTTTTCTGAACTAAAATAATTGTCTGATATTGTAACTGTATGTCATACTGAGATACTCTCACGGAATTGAAGATACAGCTGAAAGTCTGGCACAATATTCAAGATAGTATAATTTTATGCACTGGCATAACACCTGAATCTCAATCTTGGTTGTTTTAATATTGAAAGTATCTGAGTATTTGTCAACAGTATATGTTTGCCCATAACTAAAAACTACTCTAAAAAATGTACTAATTACACTAAATTCAGTATAATTGCCATCCTGTAAAAAAATTGGCTTGTATATAAACAAATTGATTTAATTTGTATATGCTCCCTCAAACATAACACATAATTATTCGATAATGATGAATAATAAATAAAACAAAATAATCTGCAATATTATGTACTGTTACAATAGATATGTATTTGATAAGTTTAAATAATAAAAGCAAGTTGAATCAGACATTTTCTTCTCTTAAAAATTATCACAATAACACACCTGTAATATTTCTCATTGTTACATACAAGCACATTGGATAGATCTCGGTGGAAAGTAATAGAAAAACGTACTATAGAATAATTTGTAGTATTAGATGAGCATTAAATTCATTAATAAATTACATGAACTAATTCCAGAAAAAGTATCCGTAATATATTAAGAATTATTTGCAGTGACAAAAATGTTGAAGTAATGAGGAGCCAATGTACAGTTACAACAGATAAAACAGATTTTGTAATACAAAGTTACTACACCTTTTTTAATCAAGAAAGGTAGTGAAATAAGATATTTGGTGAAATATGGCGTAGAAGATTATACACCACAGAAAAAAAATGTTTGATAAGGTATGGGCATATGGACTTGAAGAGAAAGACAAAAGTATCATGCAAATGAAAGTGGAATAAAAAAAAATTGCAGTATTAAAAAAATGTTCTTTTGGGCATATGGACTTCAAGAGAAAGACAAAAGTATCACGCAAATGAAAGTGGAATAAAAAAAAATTGTGGTATTAAAAAAATGTTCTTTTTCCATTTAAAGAGTCAGGATGTGCGTATGAGATCTTTCTTCAGATTTTTGTATTTTACTGTGTGGTACATAGAAAAAGAGTGGATGAGAAAAGGAGAAGGGTGAGAAGATAGACAGACAGATATGGATGGAAAGATTAATCATTCTAACAACTATTTACAACATGGTTTGTATTTTGACAAGCACTCTAATACATATAGTTAGAAAGTTTCATACAGATCTGGAAGTCTACAGCACTAGAGAACAGTGAAGTGCAATATACACAACCACTTATAGAAATAATATAATTTACCAGTACAGTGAAAGAGAAAAGAGTGGGGAGGAAAAAAAGAAGAGAGTCAGAGGATAAACAGTTACAGTGGCTCATTAATTTTTGTTTAACAATGCTTAATATTCTGCTGTCATTTTATTTTGCAATAATATTTCAGCAAAGTTAGCAATAGTAGGGGTAGATATAGAGAAGAGGATAAAAAGGGGAAGGGAAAAGGAGTATGAGGAGAAGTAGATGGAATGGGATTATAATTAAGATTCTCAACCAGTATTACTTGCAAACTGGCTCCTCCACGTCTAATTACACCGTTGCTGCATATCATATTAATTACTTAGCTCGCTCACTCATTCACTTATTTCTCGCTTCAGCTCATTTCCACTTCTTATAACTTATACTATCTATATTAATAATACTTATTAATCTTCTTTATCAATAATTAATTAGTAATAAACTTAATTTCTAATAATTTATTAATTTTGTTCGTGTTAAAATCATTTCATCATTAGATCATTTTAAAAGTTTCTACAAACATTAATACTATACCTACTATGTGTTATATATAATCGATGATAAGTAATTAAATTAAAAAACTTAAATAAATCATTGCTATTTCATTAAAAACCATATAAGTACATTTAACTAATTAATGCAATTTGAATATCTTATAGTATAATAATATTTTATTAAATTATCACTTATAATCAGGAAAACACTTTTTTTCATTACAAAAATTTTTTTTCTAGCAAAATAAGATCTGCAAAAGCAAATAATTTAACTTACTTAAAAAATAACCCCAAAAAATATAAAAGAGACTTGTATAAAAAGTAAGCTATTATGAAATTAATAAAAGAATTGCTGATATTTATAATAATCCTCTACAAAAAAAAAAACAATGAACTATTATTGCAATGCTGTTCTTACATAAAAAAAAAACAATAGCTAAAGAAATCCAATCTTTGTAAAGACCCCATAAAATCTCTAAAGATAAATTTACAGTATCACTCACCGTGAAAAACTTTTTTTCACCAAGAAAAAAGTTTACAGGCGATTTATTTTTTTGGACTAAATATTTCATTTTTTTGGAATAAACATGACTGATAAGTTTAACATTCAAAGAATGACAACTCAAGAGAAACTCACATTTTTTCTTTAAAAATTAATCACAAAAATGTTATCTACACAATGTTCTATACATACAAAGATAATAATGTTATATAATGATATATTTACTTACTGAAGGAGGCATAGTCGATATATATGGTGCACTGCTATAAGGAGCATATAATGAAGGATATGACATAGGTATTGTAGGAGGTACATAGGTACTAGGTGCAGCAACCACTACTGGTGAACTATTGGACGTAACACTGAGGCCAGTCGTTGGGGTTATCGTATGTGGTGGATAATTATGTTGTTGGATAGGAGGAGGTGGACGAGAGGTAGGAGGACATGGGGGTGGTGGTGTTGTGCGAGGAACCGGCCCATTGCACTGACTTACCTGAAAATAATAAAAATATATATTATTTATGAATACAAAAATAAATAAATAAAAAAAAATAAAATCTTAATCTTTTGTTCTGCTATTAATCCATAATGCAACAGAAATTAGTGTATACTATGATCTAATAGTTGTTCCAATTTGACAAGTGATACAAAAATAGGGTAGCCATTACCAAAAATAATAAGCATCTCATACAAGGCTTACTTGGGAAAGTAAGAAGTGAACTGGATGATTTTTACACTAAGCCACCTAACATCAGCATGTAAGCTCTCTTAAAATTCAGATGATATTCAAACCTCCAAGAGATGCCATCACCTGTTCATTATCATTGTGTATAATGAACATTACTCTTAGAGAAAGCAATTATGATTAGTGCCACTTGGACCTCAGGTTCTTTATATGAATCACAGCCCCAAAGATTGGGATAGCTGGTATAAAGCAACAAATTAATCTCTTTCTGATGAAAACAATAAATTATATACTATCTTCACTCAAAAGGGGAAAGAACTTTCATTTCTGTTGTAACTCACAGTATAACACACAATTTTATCATTTGAGATTTTATCATCTGGTTTCAACAATATAATGATTATTCAAAGTACAACACTTGAGCGAAAAAAGGAGCTAAAGATAATTTTTTGGGGAAATAAGCTATTTGGTTTAAACTAAAATACAGTTACACAACAGTCAATTAAAAAAAAAAAAACCATTTTGAATTCAAATAAATGAATGCAGTGCTTTCCAGTTTTGGAAGTGCTGTTTAGAGAACACCTAAAAATAGTTGTGGAGGCTATTAAAGATTTAAACAATCTGTTTACTATTTCAAATCATTCTAATATTATTAATACATAAATATGTGCATTTAAGTATTCGTAACATTATTGCAAACATAATCTGAATGCCCAGGTTCTAGAAATACAAAATCAAAACATAATTTACTAGGAACTCTTATTTTATAAATTAAAAATAATAAGATGTGCTAGAAGTAAATAGCTAACTGCAAAAATGCAGAACTAAAGATTATCAGAATGCTGTTAATGATCTGTAATCAGAGTATACAATTGGTAATTTTAACACATGCTAAATTTCACAACAAAAAAAAACACAAGCGTCTATTTCATACACAACAAATTAAGTGGTGATGATGTAAGCAAAGCAAAAGAGAAATATAGCTTCTAATATAAAGCATGTTTAGCAACTAAAAAAATTATTACATCTATAAAGTTTTATTATTTATAATCAAGTTAAGTAAGACAATTGAAATATATATATATATTTATATAAGATTTTGTTGAACCAATTCTTAATTTATACTACCTCAAAATTATTTATTTTTAAATCTAAGAATGAAAGCATTAATGAAAAAATGTATTGTTGAATTAATCAACCACACAAATTTATTTTTTTCAATTTTTAGTAACATTACTTCTCTAACCAACAAACTCGATTAATTTATCAAGTCATTGTGGCATGTTTCCAAAGTAACCATGAGTCACTGTATCATAATTAAAAAGGATAGCTGTAAGATAGTCTATATGATCTGGTTGGCCTGAATAACTTATCTAAGTACTTTACTGATACGTATGAATACACTTTTTGGCACTAAAATAAAATTCTTAATTGTTATTTATAATTATCTGTGTTTATAAAATTTTTATCATGGTCTATTTAAAAATATACATATAAATCAAAATGTTAAATAATCAGAAATAAGATACAAGGTACAAATAATTTTTTTTTGTATAAAAGAAAGGAATAAAAAAGTTAAGATTTTATTTCAATGATCAAGAATTACAAGTCATTTGGTTTTTTTTAAACTACTGGTGGTTTCATCAGAGAACAAAAATGAACATTAGAGTTACTAGCAGAGTTCATCACGATAAAGAAAAGATGAAATTTTTCAGATTTTGGGAAATACTCAAACTCAAGTTTACATAGCACCACTATCAACTTCATAAAACACTCCTGTGTTTTATGAACTTAATATTACATCATATATAAAAAAGTTCACTGAAATAAAAGAAAAAAAAATTGGCAACACTATCATAATGTTGTACTTAAAGATGTACATTAATATACAATTACTTACAGGGAAATGAGGAGTTATTGTTGAAGTTGCAGGTATCGTAGGTGCTGCAGAAGGTGGGGGTAAAGCAGGTTTTATTTGTGGTGGAGTTGCAGACAAATGTGGGCTTGGAGGTGTTGGAGCAGGAGCTGTAGGAGGCATTGTGACAGGAGCTGCAGCTGGTGGACTTGGTGTACAAACGCTCTTTACTGGTGATACTGCTCTTCCATTATTGAGAGGTGGTGGATGGTGCTTTGGAGGCACACAACCTGGTAGTTCATCTGAAACCAAGCAATAAACATAATAAAATAGTAAAACGAAAATTAGTAATTATGACAAGAAATTAATTTTAGATGCATTGCCAAAATACAATCTGTAAAAATTCAATATAACAAAAAATACAATGACATTTCAAAAAGAAAAGAAAAGTTCAAAAATTTCAACAGCGTATTCACTTCCCAAGATTCATCTAAGAAGGTACAAGAGAAAGATAATTTAACATGAGGGCAGTCAGTGTATAAAAAGTTATAGGCTAAATGATGCAAGAAAAGCAAAATTATGCCAAATATCATGAAAAATCTTGAATTTCGGGTCAATATAATTCAAAGAAATTATCTACAATTTTTTTTTTAATTCAATCAAAAATTTTTAAATATATAAATATGGGATTGTGAATAAATATAATAATAAACAAGGTAACAAAATGGTTATATAAAAAATTATTTCTTTTTCATATGTTCACAAAAGTAAAATACCACAAAAAATTAATATTGTTCTGCACATTTTGATAAAATTTTACTTAAGGTTAATGATTCCTCTCCCCCACTATTTTATCTTTTTTAATAGGAGATTATAGAAAAACAGCTTTATCTACTAGGCACTTCAACCATTCAACTTTTTTGGGGCCACTGGATAGAAGACAGTCCCTGAGTTGATCCACAGCCTCCTCAGGTAATACCAAAGATGGGCTGGCTCAATCAAAATATTGGTATCCTCATCTTGGAAAATCCAGCACCAGTTTCTTGCTATGGGTGAAGTTCTTGCAGGATCATAATTACACCCGTAGAACTGATAACGAGGAAGAAAGGATTAATAAGGATAAGGAAAAAGGATGGTAATGGAAAATGATTAACCACTGAGGTTTTCAGGGCAGATTACCTTGCCAGGACCCACAATCATGATTACTCTCATCCTCAGGGATACTTCAGCAAAGAACTTTCCACATTATCGCTGACTTCTGTATGCACAAAAAAAAGGGTGGACCTAGTTTTATGAACACTAAAACACTAATAGTTCATTCCTAGTCAAACAACTTGTGATTTCTGAATAGAATTTAATTTTGACCAGATAAATAAATGATCATATTACATTTATAACATGAATAGCCATAAAAAAATGGTACCATCTATGTCTTCGTTAAAAAAATCTGGATTTGACTCAAGGAGAGACAGAGAATTTCTCAAATACTACTGCATTTGAATTCTGATTTCAAAATTCATTTTCATCCATCATAATTACTACTATTGGGCATCAGCCTGCTTCTATAATAAATAATAATGAAAACATCAAATAAAGAGCCACCACGTTTTAAACAGTTCATCCATGTAGTATTCTTAAAATGCAACTTTTCTTCTTCAATTTAAAAGTATTTATCATTATCATCATAATTAATGACTGTCATACTATACATTTTTAAATGGTAAGAAGTGGCTAAAAAAATGGAGAAAGGGAAGTAAAATTTTAATGGAGTTGTATCCCAAAAGACAACTTTACATTTTTCTAACTACCTAAACTTAACATGTTAACATATCAACTAATAAAAATGTACTAATATTATTTAAAGTATGAAATCTTAGGTTATGAAGTATACCTTCTCTAAACTTCACAAATATAATAAATTTTGTTTAATGTTTTCACAGTTATACTTTCTTATAACCATAAGTGAGCCAAACCATAGTTCACCAATTGCTATTTTTCAGTCTCAGGCCCATGGTACCCAAGGCAGAGCTGTTAACTGAATCCTAATGACTAATTTACATCAGTAATGTGAACACGATTATTAGTTTACAAGTTTATTAAAAATTAATCGCATACTTTAAATTACGATTTACGCAGGAATCAGTGATTGAAATGTGTGTTAATTCCACTAAAAACAATCTTTTTTTTATTAAATAGACTGAACTTATCTGTGGATAATAATTTAAAACCCTATACTAATTAACTTTACTAAATAAATTTATTTCAATAACAGTTATTTATAATATTTAAATAATTCATGTACAGTAGCATCTTTTTTTTATGAGAATGTTTGAATCTGACTTGATGGCAAAAATACCAAACACTGTGACCAACCAAAAAGCATCTACATGCACTGTTACTTATGATAATCTGCTGTAGTTTTATTAAATATGGAATTGTCAATTCCACCTCACATAAACATAATCTTCTAATGATAAATATACCATAGGAAGCCTATAGAAAATAGAAAGTTTTCATGTAAAACTGAAATGGAAATGTTTAATATAAAATTTGTAAGCCTGACATCTATTTGAATCCAGAAACTTGTCAATGAAACACAGAAATGATACCAATTTGGCATGGTTTTTTTTCAGGTTTTTACTACTCTCTTAAAATATTCCAGGTATTTTTTATCAGATATCAGAGGAATATGCAGTTTTTAGTCTTTTTCAGAACCCAGTTATACTTTATTTGGATTTGTACTCAGGTCTAGCAACATTGTATTACAGCTGAAGAAAAAGCTGATTGACAATGATAACTACTCTTCTAACAGGAAAGACAAATAATATTTTATTGATTAAATATACATACAGAATAGTAATTTTGACAAATATACACAGAATGATTCAAGAAAAAAGGAAAATAATTTGGGAACTGATTCTACAGTTTGATAAAAAAAAATTCATACAAACATATGTTCAAAAATGCTTTGTTATCAAGTTACGGCTGGCAAAAAATTTCAACCGGATTTCAGTTTCCCCTGTGATATGGGGTATATTGAAATACTGGAATTTTTAAGGTGTTATACAAGAAGTAAACTTGATGGTTTCTATGTTTTTTTGAATTAAAAAATTAATAAAACAGGTCCCAAGACTTTATCTCCTGCAGTTTTCATGATATCCAACGTAAAACAGAAATATTCAGAGAAAAATACAAGTTATTTTTAGGTTTGAAGTACAATAACTTTGTTAAATAAAGCATAAAAACAGCTGTTTTTAGTGCGATAAATTTAGACCTTTGAAAAATTAAAATACTTTTAATTTACTTTTTAAAAAAATATTGTGGTTTATACTTATTAAATTACAATAAATGTTCGAACCACCACTATGGTCTACCACTGGAATTGATGCACTTTTCAAATTATTTGAAACAAGTTCACCGGAAATCATTGCTGGAAATTTGATTCAGCTACAGCAGATGGGTTTTCTTCAGACCACCAATGAGAATTCCGTGTGTTTTTTATGCCATTACGGGTACAAACAGCTCTTGTCCAACAACAATATAAACGGAATAAAACTGTGATTATTTTTAACCCATTGACAAAAAACTGCAGTCATCTAGTATGGTCAAAAAGCTGAAGGTGCAGAACTTCCTGAACATGATAAGGACAGTCTATGAGAATTTTATGTCCGCCATACTGTACTTGTGGAAAATTGGGTCATGTGGAAATTTTTCACATGCTTATTGATTATGGATCATGTGCTTGTGGATTAAGCTGTACCACCTGAAAAATGTTTTCCCTTTCATTACCACATACTGGTTGATGTTCAGATGAAACATAAGCGCTGAGAAGTATACCATTCTCATGAAGATTATTAAAAATTCTACAAAATACTTTACGGTTTGGAACTACTCATCCAGCATACTTATGTCAGTATTCTTTCACCACAGCTGGAGCACTTCCATCGAAAAAGCTGTATACAAAATTGATATCAGCATATTCTGCATGAGTGAAGAGAAACAGCATTTTTCAAAACAAAGAATTAAAAACAAAATTTCACTTTTTAAATGCAGATTCAATTGGAAAAATGTAGATACAATTTAGAGTACAAACACAAAAACATTACAAAACTTGATTCTCAAAAATAATTAAACTCAATCAAAATTATGTCAAAAAACCGCCCAATGTTCATTATTAACATGTAACTAAAGTTTTATGACAACAATAAGTAATTTAAAATTAATTTTGAAGCATACAGTTAGTGTTGCCAACCAAGTTTTTTCATAGGTCTAAATTTATTGTACTAAAAACAGCTTTTTCTAATTTCTACAAATTAATAACAATTTTCTGTTAAGTGTTGTTCTGTCTTGTTTTTAATATTAAAAGTTGATTTTTTTTTTCATGACTTTATAACATTGATTTTCTCTTAATCAAATTTTCTACAAGTTTTGATAATTAAGTTTATATTTTTATAGTTTAAGTTTACATTTATTAGTCATTTAACAAAGTTACTGTACTTCAAACCTAGAAAATTTATGTGATACATGTAAAATTTACAAGATATCGTTAATTTTTTATTTATTTCTGTCCAACTGTATATGATTTGAAAATTTGGATTCTGCTATTTTATGTAAATCCTGTATCTGTAGGTGTATCTTCCAATGAGTTCAGTGTAGTAAAATAATCATTGCAGTTTAATTTGTTTATTCTTGGACTGCTGTGTTTACCAGAGTATAACAAGACTGTAGTGGGCTTGAGTAACCAATTATTATGAAAGTAATAATTAATATAATTGGAGGAATCCAGAAAGGGACAAAAAGGAGAATCCTTTTTGTAAAGAATAGGTCTGTTTTACAATCATCTTTTGTTAGACTAAAAAACACCTGTTGTACGGTGAGAAGAGACCAGATTTGGAATTCATGGGAACAAAAGGCTCGGTCCACTGTTCTCACGCTTCAACATGGGTCCGGTCCGGCAGGTAAAGGGGCTAGCAGCAAAAATAGCTTTGGAAGACCAGCTAAAAATCAGTTCTATTCTGTGAGACATTACTACGTCAGTCCAGCGAAGAGAGGCTGCGAGTAAGGTGGGTTTGGCAGAATTCTGTGAACCAGTCCAGCGAGATGTTACAATGTCAGTCCAACGAGGAGAGTTACAGATGCGAGTCTGCGAGACGTCAGTCCAGCGAGAAGTCTTGAATTCAGTTCGATTCGAGTAAGATGACATCACGAATAATTCCAGTAACCAAGAAATACTATCGGTGAGTTAAAGTAAAACTATAAGTGTATATGTGAAAGAAACAATGCAATAAACTTCAATCATAAACTGTTAGGGTAGATAGCAAAGGTATTTTGCAAGTGAACAATATACGATTGTTCGTTAATACAAGACTAGTGGTTAAAAAGGATTAAGACTAGCTGCACTTGTTAATGAGTCTGAATTCTAGTTTTCTATTTATCTACCAGGAATAAATTCTGAACAATTATTTGTTTTGATCTCTGTCTTATAATCGTCTGTATTTATTATTTACTACTGACAATTTTCACTATTTGGTGTGTAATATTCTGATTGTTATTCTTTGTTGATTATTTTCTATTTTTTTATGTCATGCTTACCGTTTTGATTATGTTATGTACTATATTATGTATTAATTATTTGATTTGTTATTATTAACATGTAATATTATCATTTACTATGATTATCCTGATATTATTGTGGTTGTAATTACTATATCAATATTTGTGTTGATTAATTGTCACTTATTATTATTGTTATTATTATTATTATTATTATTATTATTATTATTATTATTATTATTATCATTATTGTATTTATTACCATTTTTTATTAATTGTCATTATTGTTATTAATTACTGGTTGTAATTATGAGCATTTTAAACCAATAAACTGTAATTATATAAACATTCTAAATTTTCAACCTCTCAATGTCCTGATCGAGCCGCGTAACATGCGACAGTATCTTTCTTACTATTTTATAGACCTGTATAATTTTGTTTTGTATAAAGTTGTTTTGAAACCAACAGAGAAATCTCCTTCCCTGAAAATATTGATAATTTTGTTATAAATGTTAGTTTGTGTTTTTTATTTTTTATTACCATATCGGTATTTATGTATTTAATGTATTAAGCTTTATGTTAAGTAGTGATTAAAGTAAAGTTAGTGCTAAATGTCTAATGGTCCAACTTCAACTTTTAAATCTCAGGAGCCACAAAAATGCAAAGAGAGATAGTCAAAAATACAAGGTTTTTATTTTAATTTTGAATATCCAAAATTAAAGTGGTCAATGCCAGAAGCATATAACTTATTTTTTAATAGTTAATGATTTACCTGTGCGTGGTAATATGGAATAGCAATTTTTTAAGAAATTAAAAATATGAAACCAGGATTCGAATCTGGAACTTTCAATATAAAAACATTTACACTCAGACAAACCACTTGCCATAAACCATTCTTGACTTAACATTCTGCCATAGATGCTTGACATTACTTTATGTAATAGTATGGTTTCTGTAACTCACTCAAGTCAAACAGTACAGGGTGAAGTTTTCCTTTGAATGAAAAACTTTATACATTTAATAGTTATATTTATAAACTTTTATCAAATTCTAAAACTTACGTTTTCTAACAGGAGGTGTTGCAGGAAATAAAACAGATCCTGTGTCTGAACCCTGAAATGAAAAAAAGAAAAAATAATTAAAACATAATAAAATAAATACTAAAAAAATTTAATATTAAATAATAATTGAACATTTTTATTTAATAAAAAGTAAAATTTAAAAATAGAATTTTTTTCAGAGAAAAAGATAAATAGCAGAACAAATAAATGGTGATGACAACAAATACAATCAAATGAATTGTATCAAAAACACATGACTGATATAAAACCTAATACAACAGCTGTATATACAAGTAAACAGTATGAAAGTTGTATAAAATAACAAAGTAGACACATAATATATATATATATAATATATTTATATTTATTCCTAGTATGTATATTGAAATCTCTTGAACTAGTGAACAATAAGCAACCTCCCCCAAGGCCCAATGAGATGAGGATTTTATGAATGACGTGTAAATGAGATGAAGTCTTTACAGACTCAAGTCTGATCATTCCTGAGATGTGCAATAAATTGAATCCCAACCACCAAAGTACACCAGTAACTATTGTATAGTATTCAAATCCATATAAAAGCAACTAACTTTTACTAGGATTTGAATCTCAGAATCTTCAATTTATAGATAATATGATAAAAAGAAAATATTAATAAATAAAATGAAAAAATAAATATTATGTTATTTTTAATGTGATTATAATATACAATATTAAGAAAAAATTAATTACTTAAAAAAAAAGATTAAAAAGGATATTGCCAAAAAGTTACAAAGTTAAATTTTAATTAATTAAAAACAAAATTCTTGACAACTATTTGGAACATTGGTATGTAGCAATGAAATTTTTAAATGGATAGAAATAATTTGATTCTTATTACGGTTAAGCAATAATATAAAAATCATAATGTAACTTTTTTTGTAAATTACAAATAGATAAATAATTATTCAGATTATTCTATACAATAACACTCTGTCTAAATAAATTAAAGTAATTCATAGAACTGCCAATAAATAATTTCCTTTTAACGTAATAAATGTTGTTTAGTTTTCAGTTGCAACAATTCTAAAATTTGAAGGAAATATTATTGTGATGCTGTATCATACAGATGCCTAGCTTAGTAATGATTAAAGTACTGTCATCACTAGAAAAAATTTTAAGTATACTGATTGATCACAACCTTCTAATAGTCACATGCAATGTACAGATTGTATTTGCAAAAAAAGAAAAATTCAAATATTTTTGCTTTAAGACTAATATATATGCTTGGTTATAAATAAACTGATAAGAGTACATTTTAAGGATCACAATCTAAACACAAAACTCAGAATGAGGTTATGACCTACAAAAGAGAAAAATCTGGTAAATAGTTGATAAGAGTAGGCAATCTTTTAAGAACTAAATTGAAGAGCAAGCATTATTCATTATTTATTGATAATGAAATTATTAATTGTCAACTGACAGATTTGTAGAAAAATCTAGATACTTAATTAAAAAAAAAAAAAAAATTTAATTAAGCTTTTAGAAACCATAGAATTTCATTATTTGAATGTAAGCTGCCATCTTATGTACAGACAAATGTCAAAGAGAAATTACCATATGTCATGAGAAACTGTGATAGAAAAATGTTTATAAAGATGTTACAACAGTTTTAAATGGAAAAATGATTTTACTTCATTAAAGAATCCCTTCCACCCGTTGTATAGAAATATTAAAAACAAATAAGTTAAAGGAATTGAGTAGCAAGAGTGAATATTTTTGAGGAAGTAATTAAAATATTTCAACAACAGTGCTGACATTGTAAAATACAATGACTTGTGTACTTTTTCCGATAGGGATGTCATATATACACAAGTCACACCTATTCCATTATTATAATATTCATCTGAAACACATTTACTCATATACTTTACCAATCTGATGTCATATTTTTTAATATCATTACAGAAAACAGGAAATGATATTATTATACTTTATCATTATATGAAAATGTTTTATGATATGAAATTAATACTGTTTTTATCAATAAATTTAAAATCACGACATACTCGGGTGTATTTCTAGTAAAAAAGATAATGATTTTTTTTTTATGAGTAGTGCATTGTTTTATTGTATATTATTACAGTTGTTTAATTTAAAGAGATATTTCATCAAACATATGTTCCAAGCCGTAACATCTATTACCCCTTCCAATACCCTTAGTTGGCCTCTCCTGACAAGCACTATCAAAATGAAAAGTCTTAAATTTAATTTACCCAACAGATAGATTTAAAGAATAAATGTTAAAAGTTAGTTATAAAACAACAACAGTTTAACTATTTAAGTTAAGTTATGTACTTAAGTTAAGTTTGATAAGTTAGGTTTAAGTTACTTAACAATTTTCAAATATAGGTGTTCATCATTAGTTAAAATTACAATCAGATGTAAAAATTACCTAAATCTACATGCTCACTGGTCAAAATTATAATCAAATGAAAAAATAACTCAAACTGGAGTTCAATAAGCATAATTTTTATTGCAGAGATTTATTTTTTCTATTTTTAGTATTTTTCTCAAGACAAGATTTGGGGAGACGAAGAAGATCTGGCTACAACAAAACAGTTTATGATTTAGGTAAATACTTCCACACATCAACCAATTTCAGAGTTGTGTGAAAGATTCCTTTGGATGCCTGAATCTGTTCTTCAAAGAATAATTTCTTTTAGTTCTATCTTCCAAAGGTCTGTGTATGGAATATGATGTTTCCACCTGAATTGAAACTCATAGTTTAATTCCAAACTGGTTCTGCTATTCTCACCTTGGCATCAGAAAATGTTACATAACTCTATGTATTTTTTGTCTTATGCCAGAGTCTTACTTAGATGAATTACTTTTCTTAGCAACTTCATCATCTTTATCTATGATCACCTTCTACCCCAATATACTTAACTAATTAAAATGTAATAAATAAAATTTAAAAAAAGATAATATACATTAAACGGTAAACATTTGAAACGACAAGCCTGATTTTATAAATGAAACGACAAATCTGATTTTATAAATACAATGTTTTTAATAACTTCAAAACGTTTTTAGTTGTTACCGTGTGATCATCTTCAACAATAGGTTCTGCTATTTTCACCTTGGCACTAGAAAATGTTATTCCAAATGTATTTTCTAAATTAGACATGCATTTTGAATTTCATCGAAAAGTGTGGTGGATTTGAAATGTTTCTATTAATTAAAAAATTTGCCAATAATAACCTCAGATGTAATAATAGCAGCAAAACTCACCGAAGATGGTCAAAGAGTGAAAACATTTTGAAAAAGTAATTAAAAATTATTTATTTATAAAATCTAACATAGTTTGTTATTTCAAAAGTTCATAATTTTAAATAATTTTTATCACAGACAGAGACATAACAAATTACAAATATTTGTTATTCAATAATAGATTTTTAAATTTATATTTAAAAAAAAGATTAGTAAATAAGTGATAAAAAGAATCATAAATTGAGCTGTCAAGTTCATCTGGAGATAAGTTAATAATAATTGCAAATTGGTAATTGATTTGGGGGTGGGTTAGACGTTACCCTTTCATTTAAATTACTGCCACATTTTCATTCCACTCATTTGATTCAATAATCCTACATTAATAAATCAATAATTAATCTCAAAATACATAGATATAATAATTTAATTTCAAGGATAAATTACATCATGAAATTAAAACAGGTAATAATGATATTACAGATTAAATAAAATATAAATCATTTTATATACCTTATATGAAAAAAAAATGAAATAATGACAATGTATAACATTAAATATTTTATTACTGTATGTTTATTCATGCAACCTCAATTAAAATATTTCTTTTTTCTCTTAATTAATATCATATTTCATTGTTAATTGATTTATAGGGTGGTTTTATATATGATTTTATATAAAACATAACAGAAAAAATTAATCTGGAAACTGGATCTGTAACTTTCCTAAAAGAGTCAAGCAATTTATAGTCGCACTACTTCAGTATGTTCATTAATATTTTAATAATAAATAAAAAATAATTAAAATTTATAGAATTAATAAAATATTTCAATTTAATCTAACAAGTTATTAATATATTCAAAACAGATGTACACACCCAGATGTAATTGTATCGTATAAATATAAATAAATAACTTTATCAATATATTTTAATGTTTTATAATTTTAATTAACATATAAATTTAACATATTTTTTCAATTTTTATATGAATATAATTATAAAAACTATTTGCATATAAAAAGTTTTAAAGCAGTAGATATAACAAATAATAATAATAATAATAAATGTAGTATACCCTTTACTAATTTGTTGATATAAAAAATAAATCAATACCTTACATATAACCAGCAGCTCAAGAAATTATTTAGTATTTAAATTATGTTTGGTAATAAATCGTGACACAATAAATTACACAGGTATATATGTATTAAAAAGTATAGTATAGTGATTTTAGTGGCTTGATCAGTAATAACAGCAACTACTAACTGCTTTTCTTGTAAGTCTTAGGTTCAATTTCAACAAAAGCTTGGCACATCATCCATTTGTCATTCAATACTCAACACGTATTTCCCACTCTCTTGTTATGTAGTGTACGTAAATATCTATCTTTTATTATAAGTAAGTACTATTATATGCCTATAATCATTTTGGTTCTAATCGTAAGTACTTCTAAACTTTAAGTGAGAACATACATCAATGATAAGAATATAATACATGGTAATATTTTTGACAACCTAAAATTAATTCAGTATAATTAAAAATTACTTCAAAATAATTTAATACTACCAGTGAACAATTACATTATCAGTTGAAATTATGTTCAATCACAACATAACCATTAATACATTAAATTTGTGATTAATATCACTAGATCTTTTTACAAATTTTGTTATTTAAAATGCTTGTACTGTAATTTTTTTATCAGAAAAGATAAAGATTATTTTTTTAAAAAATAATATTAAAAAAAATCTCTTCATTATATGAAAAATAAAAAAATTAATTAAAAGTAGAAGATAAGTTAAAAAAGAAAACGTTGCATTGAAATTAAAAATTCTCAAAAACATCTGTATTTTTTTAGGGATAAACTCACCCATATAAATGGGTTCAAAGCTTGTGAATGAGAATATATGAAACATTTTTAATTAAAAAACAATATATAAACATTTTTAAAAATGATGAGACCCTAATGTATTAGGATATACTTTTTTTCAGTGAGATGCAAACATTCTTCATTTTACTTTGTGACAGGCCAGTATTTAAAACCAAACAGGAGCACTTGTCTGACAGCTGTTTTGTAGACTTTATTCTTTATTTTGGCAGAAATATGCTTGTCACAGAATACATTATTTTGGCATTTAAATTTCCATTCCAACTGGAGACAACAGAGTATATATTTGTCTCCACCATTCTCCCAGTTCTTATACAGTGATTCACCGATATTTCTATCCATGGTCTTCCACGATGTTTCTATCATCGAGTAGCACTGATCCGATATTTAAAATTTGTTTATCTTCAGTGAATGGGATACATATTCTGTTTACATCTCATTACAAATTAATGTAAAACTTACATCAACATTGATGTACACAGATTAAATACAAAAAATTCATGTAATATTTTTAAGTATCCATATTCTCTTTTTCTGTAAAGTCAAGTATAAATTAATTTCTTCAATAAGTTTAAGTTGAGTTTCTTTAACAAGACAATCTTTTTTAATTTAAAAAAAATATAAATAAATAATTACAGTAATAATTTCAAATCTTTTTATTATAATTAAATATGACAATGTAGCCATTTCAATCAACATAATCTATTTAAAAATCTTCATCTCTTATTTTTCTTTCTAGTTAATTTATTCTTCCGTACTTTTTTCTGTCTCTTTTAAAAGACATTGTGCTTAATTTCATATGTTGTTTTCTTTTGAAACAGCCGCTAAGAATAAAACAAAGACCACCTGGCAATCTCTCAAATCGTATATATAAAGTACAACTGTGAGTCATTGCCATCAGTCTACTAAGCCAAATGCATACTCCCACACCATCCTCACACCCTCTCTCACACTCTCTCTCTCTTTCTTTCTTTTTTTTAATACTTCTTTCCTTCCTTCCCATCCTTCTAATCTTACTATTTCTTCATATCTTTATTTATTTATTTATTTTATTTTACTTAAACATAACAAACACAAATCTTTCAAATGATGACAGGAGTTATTTTCAATCTACTATACAGTATTTAGATTTATATTATAGCAACTTTAAAGATATTCTCTTCTGACAAATAACTTTTAATATGAAAGAACACGAACAGGTGCCGTTACTATATTGAAATAAAAAATGTTAACTGTCAGTCAAAATACTGATCGCCTTCCCTTACAAAAAATTAATATATTTCATGAATAATTTAAGCATAGATATTTTTAAATTAGTATTTTTTATTAAATAAAAGGAGTTGAATTTTGTACTAAACGTCAAACATTAAAAGAAAATGATATATAAATATAGTAAATAAATCAACTGGAAATTTAGCATACCATTTAAAATATTTGGTTAGTGATTTTTAATATTTCGTCCTAAAACATGAATTTAAAGAACAGAAACCTTCTTTAGAAATTAGTATGATTAATATAAATTATACTAATTTCATTAAATTAGTGTATTACAATACATTAACAAAAATTTACACAATTCATAACAAATAAATTCTAATTTAACAAAACATTAGCATTACTACAAATTTACATATATTAAGCATCATAACTGAAAGCAACTATAGGTGACCTGGGATACAAGTTACTTAAAAAATTACATAAAAATTTTTAATAAAATAATATATATATATATATATTTCCCTCTCTTTACCAGGAACTTTCCTAATATTTTCTGTTAATCCTTAAATTCAGTAATTCAGTAAATTATAACGTAATACTGTATTGTAAGTATTATTAATAAGGTTAATCTTTTTTAAAGCTTTTCTATCTGACTTGAAATACCCAGAAATCACAATTTAAAAGTGATTTAAGACAATATAGTAGAATTTTACAACAGTATGAATATATTAAGCTAAACAGGGTTTGTATTCATCAAACCTAAAGTGAAATACTAATCGGCTACCAATTATTTTACTGTAATTAAGAAGAAGTTCTGGAAAAGAGGTGTAATTTATAATATGTAGGAGCAGTTCTATTATTAAATGTTTAAGAATATAGTGCTTAACACAAATTGATTGCTAAAACCTTTACTCTTCTAATAACAAACAAAATGAAATAGTTTTATTATAGACTGGCTAAAGAAAATAATTTTAACAATAATAAAAAAATTTCCTTCACTTCTTAAACACTCTTTTATTATTAATAATCAACACAATTTGCCATAATGATATACCCTAATAACAATTTTACATATATTACAAAACTTCTGGCATCACATTAAAGAAAATTAGTCAGTTTGTAAAGAAACTACATGCTAAAAACTACACACACAAACATGATGAGTTTTAAACACACTATCAATATTCTAGATGGTATATTAAAGACAAATAGAGATTCATTAGTACACAGTGCATGCATAAGGTAGGCGTAAGTAAATAAAATTTCTGAATAAAAACAAAAAACCAAAATTCTTTTCATGTCTAACACATTAAAAACTTGTTTACCTCACAGTTTGCTTGTTTAAAATTAAAACCGTTAAATTAATGTTAAAAAAATATAAATACTAAAAATACACTTTAGAATCATCAGGTACATAATTTCAAAATTATGTCATGATTTTTCATAAATTCCTTGCCTCTTTCTTTAACACAGTTAAGAGTCGATTTTAAAAATAATGTTTAAAAAATATATAAAACTATTACAACAAATATATAAGTACTGTTTTTTTTCCAAATCAGAATATTTTATAAAGATCTGGTCAAAATCAAACACATCACAACACAATTTCAGCACAATAGATGTAGTGACTAATTGTAAAATTTTTAAGCTGAATTTCTCAAAAAGAATTTTGATAAAATTTTATTATATATTCCTAATGTGTATGTTGCAATCTGTTCAACTTTTGAACAATAACCAACCCCGGCCCCATGGTCCAATGAGATGAGGATGATATGTATAACATGTAATGAGGTGTAGTCTTGTACAGACTCAGGCCAACCATTCCTGAATTGTATGGTTAATTGAACAGTGAACCCCAACCATCAAATTTTATTATAATTTTTTTGTAGAAATATAGTGTTTCATGAAGAAGTTTATACTTCTGATTACAGTTTAATCACTAATCAGTTTGGTTGAAATTTTCGACCGAACTAAAACAAGTTACAAAAAATTAATTATAAATAAAATGTCTTTTTTTCTTATTATATACAAAAAAAGATGATGACTTTCAAAATAAAACTTCAATTTTCAATATTTTAGAAAACACATTTCCTACAAATGAATGGTAAACTGAAAAAAAAATCATTATAAATTGAAAATTTATCAAAATTGTAAAATAAAAATCAAGTTAAAACAATGAAAACTACTTAATTCCACCCACAGATATACATTGGTAACAATGTATCACAAATGACTTATAAGGATGCTAGAAACAAAATTTTCAGCATTTGAAGTCATTAAAACCTCATTAGTATTGAGGTTATGAGGATATACATGTTCCTTTAAACAGTATTATGAAGAAAATTAAAAAATCAGTTAAATGAAGCCTTTTTTATGGCCAGACCAAGGTTCACTACCTCTTTCAGTCACTTCAATTTTGAACACGTTTATATCTCATTTGCGATGCATTGTAAACATGATTACAAATTCTTAAGTAATGAAAAAAATTATTACTTTATATTATATTATTTGAGATATGGTTTGATATACAAATGTAACTTCAATGGAAATTATTTAAAAACAAAACATCTATACAGCCAATTAAAGATGAAATTTCTTTGCTTGCAACACACTACACGTTTCAAAATACATTTGTGGCAACTGCAAGCGATTTAAAAAACAAAAAATTGAAAATAAGTTTTTGTTTTGTTTTTTAAAAATTTTATAATTTTAAAATTAAATTTCTAAAAATTGTTAATAAGTAAAATTAAAATTTTAATCCTTCTACTATGATTTGTTGTGAGTAATAACTAAACTTCTGCATACAAATTTTAAAACTTAACAATTTTTGCAAAAACATTTTACTGAAAAGATATTTTTCTGGTTTTTTATATTTACTATCTTGAACGTGTAAATACGTCCTTGTTGATTATGAAGACGTATAAATACGATTTATGCGCGTACATTAAAATGGAAGAATTTGAGTGAAATAATACTGTAAAGGATCAGATCCTTACCGGAAACCGAATCAAATTAACTGCTTATAAAAGCCAATGTACTAACCGCTAACGAGTTAAAAGTAATTTACACTATCAGTTACCATTTTATGAAATAATGATCGGTAAGATTTCATGTTGATCTGGTGCCACGTCTAAATCCTACACTACTAAAGGGTATTTGTATGTGTATCTGTGTCCGTCCGCCTTAGCTTAGCACCGAATGTACCGATCAGAAACGGAAAATCCAGATTCGTTAGTACATGTCTCGTGGTGGTTGGTGTATCCTTGTTATATTATTATATATCGATATATATTAAGAACACATATTTTTATTTATGTGATAGTTTTATCTTCATAAAATAATGAACTATAATCAAAACGTAGGCACCGGAACGTATCGATTACAAGCGGAAAATCCCGATTCGTTAGTATTAATTTCTATAGTTAAATCTCTAATTTAACTTTCGTTATATCAATTTTTATCGTTCAAAAAAAGTATTTTTACACAAGAGGTAATCAATTTTGGACACCTAATAATCCCATTCAGAGACGCCGTCCGCCAGGGAAACCCGGGGGCCTAGCTGCGGAGGACGTGCCTACAGCACACCTCTGCAGCTTACAAGATTAGATTTAGTGGATAAACGAACTACCCGTGCAATATAAGTGGGAGTTTCCAGACAAGCCAAAAAATGTATTTTTAAGAAAACTGACCTTACACAGAGCGGCGAATTTAAAACCGGCCAAGAAAGTTCTTGATTTAGAGGCGGCTACTGAATTTAGCGTACTGATTAAATAATTTTCTTGATACATAGGCCAATGCGGTAAGATTAGAATTTTATTGGTACACCATTAATGAAATATGCATCATTCATTACAAATATTAAATATTGTAACTTATTAGTGAGATCATCAAGAAAAACACTTTCCTACTAATTACTAACTAAGCTAGTTCTTATTCGGGTTTCAGTGTAAGACTACCCCTCATTACATCTATCTGATGTTAGTGTTTTTATCTTAGTTTTTCAAAGGCTAATCTTTACCTTTAATCTTTGAAAAAGATGTCATATTGAACAAAATAACATTCAACTTACCATAATTTAAAGAATAAAATTTCCAATATAAAAACTAATAATAATTGCTTTTATTTTTTATTATATTTCAAGTTGTAAAATAATATAGATAAAATAATTTCAATCATCAACTTTAACCGATGAAAAATGTTTAAACTTTAAGTCAAAACATGTACGTAAACGCTAAAATAAACAGTCTCCTAACCTAGTGTAGAAAATCTCGGGCCAGTTTTAAATCTGCAATTCTGTATAAAAAAATGTAATTTCTGAAGTGTCTCGGATTATACAATTTTTATAGACATATCTAAAAATAGAATGTAAGGGAAATCTTTTTATAAAATGACAATAGATTAATAAATTACACTATATTCAAAGAATATAACAAAATAAAAAAAATCAATCAAACAACATAAAATGCATTAAATCACACTCATGAGTGACTCTTACACTGTAGTAAAAAAAATCAATTACTACTATATATTATCATTAATATTTTATACATAAGTGCTTTTTATACAGAGCATACAAAATTTATCGTACAAATGAATAACTATTCAAGCAGAACTTGAAAGATTCATTTTAAGCAAATAAAAGTACTTAAAAGCTTTTCAATACTTATGTGTTTTTTTTCTTACGAACAAAAAAAAAACAATTATTATTAGCGTAAGATTATAATAATAAAAAACATTAATACAACGCAGTGTTAGTTTGAATTTGATTTTCTAAAAAACTGGTAAATAAAAAAAATGTAAAATTAAATAACATGGTAGTTACTACTAACATTTCGTCATCATCTTGTTAACAATAATATACTTAAGAATTTATTTCTGATATACACATAACAATATTTCACTAAAGAATACTTATAATGACAAAAAAACTGATGATTCACAAAAAAATTAAAGATTTAATTTACTATAGATATATATAATATATATATAGATAATGGTCGCAAACATCATACGAACATGACGTTACGGTCTTATTGACGTACAATTTAATTTTATTTCTTGACAACAGACTATTATGAACGTAACAATTTTAATTTGAATTATAACTATTATACATTTGAATTTGAATTAACATCTTTTGGGAAATTCCTGATGATGGAGTAACGACTCCGAAAGTACTCGGATATATACTTTTAAAATTGTTGATAAGTGGAACTTTATTTTATACAAATTAAAGATTACTTAAAATTAAACTGTCATATACTAAAAAAAAAATACACAAAATCTTATTCAAACTTGTAGGATTCACTCACTAACAACTCACACAAAAAATTATTTTCCAACCTCCGTGGAAGAGTAGTAGCTTCTCAATCTTCATTCAGAAAGTTCCAGCTTTGAATCCAGGTTGGGCATGATGTTTTTAATACGCTATAAAATTTCCATCACATATTCCCACACACAATTTTCACACTTATCAGGTGAATTAATGAAAAAAAGATTGCATTTAGTAACAAAACGTTAAAGAATTTCTTTTTTTGATTAAGAACCTTAATTATTATTTGATTAGCATGATGAAATATAAAATACACTTTTTTTTAAATATTACAAATTAATAACGTTACTAGAATAAAATTAATAATGTAAAAAAAAAAATCTGTTTACTAATTTCGAATTAAAAATTCCAAAGATATATATTATAAGACATTTAAATTCTGTAAAAAACATGCAAATTAACTAGTTTATTTTTAGGATAAAAAAAAAATATTTAAGTATTAAAAAGAAGTTAAGACATATGTTAGATGTATAATTAGGAGCTATTACATAAACAAATCTTAACACTCACACGTTTTGTAATAACTGTCAAAAATGTTACTATTAACATTTTATTTTGCAATAATATATATATTAGAAGAAAAAAATTAATGTATAAAAAGAAAAGAAAATTAGAAAAAAAACATTAAAAACAAAGCAAGAAGTAATAAAAATATGTTTAATGACTTAAACTAACAACTAACATAAGCTTTTAATGTGAAGGCAAAAGAAATAAAACTGAAGAATGAAAAAAAATAAATAAAAAAGTAAAAATATCTCGATCGTAATTTTCAGTTAGAAAAAAATTTCTACTGTATGAATGAGTAAAATATACAGTATCTTAAGGAAAAAAATTTTATAACAAGAAATTCTGCCAACCTTAAAAAACTCTATTATTCAAACGTTTTACATTTCAGCAATCGCTATAACCATAATTAACTTCATTATTATTTATGTTGCTGTAGTATAGGTTATTAAAATCTATTATATAATTATACGTAGTAAAATTTAAAATTATAATGATAATTTTATTTTATTTTATTGTTACTCATAAGAAATAATGTGTATCTAATTTAATTTTAATCTACCATCTGTCACAGAAATTATATACTTCTTTCTTTTTTAAAAAAATAAATAAATAAAATAAAATAATATGTTTCGTACAAGGATATAATACATATACAATAAAAAAATAGCAAAAGTTATCTAAAGAAAAAAATATTAATAAAAATACAGCAACCATAATAATAATAATCAACAATTTTATTTTTATTTAAAAAATTAAAAACCAAAAAAAAAACATGATAATAAAAATGAAATGAAATCCTTTAAGATAAGAATTAAATCACCGAACCAATCACAAACTTAAGGTTAATATAATTTGTATAATGTGCTATCCCTATTAAAAATAATAGAACTGAATTATAATAAAACACAGTCATATAAAAATCAAGGATAAAATAATAAAATAAATTTAGTAGCAATATAATAATAATACAAATATTTAATACTTTTAAAAGTAGGTTACTTGGTTCGATTCTTTGTACAATTCTAAATCAGAATTAATATTTATTTTCATAAGTAGTATTTAAAATAGCTGGCAAAATATTACGTGACTTTTCTGGCAACATAAGATCAAGTCATGATTACCAAAGCAAGATTTAGGCATCAAAATTCCCAAATTTCGAATAAAACTTTTTTTGATTTTAGAAGCTTCCTTACTCTGTGAGGAAAATTTAGGAAAAACTGATTTATAAAGAAATGATCCGTAACGGAAAAAAAATTAATTTAGAAGAGAACTGTTTAAAAATACTGAAAAAATAAAGTTTAACTTTCATGAATGTAATGAAAAAAATTACTTCTCATTTTGGGTCCGGAATATAATGGTTTCAAAGGTATTTTAATTTTAATAACCCTTTAAGTGATGAAGAGAAAAAAAACACAAGATAAATATTAAAAATTAAAAAAACATGACTGCCAAAAAAAAAAATTGTTCTTTAATTAGGAGCGTGAAGGTAACAATTTTGCATATAATATAATTTTGTTTTCAAATTTTTAAAATCTATTTAAACATATATATATATATATATATATATATATATATATATATATAGAGAGAGAGAGAGAGAGAGAGAGAGAGAGAGAGAGAGAAAGAGAGAGAGCTTATGACACTCCGGGTAACGTAAGGATCCATCTATAAGAGGGTAATACATCTAAATCAGTTCAGCTGCTGCGATGCAACAAACGTACATATACCCTAAATACATTACACTCCTTTTTGGGCGGTCGTGTAATAAATTATAAGAGTATAAACTAAGTGAGTATTTTAAAGTAAATTAAAAATATTTTAATTTTTTAAAGGTCTAATTTTAACATAATAAAAACAGCTGTTTTTAATTTTTACAAATTCATTCGATTTTTTTGTTAAGTTTGTTATTAATAAAAGTTGATTTCTTTTTTGTTTTTACAGACTTTATTACATCGATTTTCTCTTAATCAAATTTTTTACACGATTTGATAATAAAACTAACGCATTTATTAGTCATTTAATAAAGTTGTACTTTAAACCTAAAAAAAGGTTTTTAGGTTTACCAAATTTTTCTGTTTTACGTATATATCATGAAAACCGGTTTGTACAGTTCTTCGACTTATTTTAATCGATTTTTCAAGTCAAAAAACCTAAGAAACCATCAAGTTTACCCCTAATATACAGAAATTTCACCGGGAGAACTGAAGTCTGCGCGAAATTTTTCGCTAGCTGTAACTGGATAACAACAAAGAATTTCTGGACATATGTTTGTATGAACATTTTCCCTTATTTCAAGCATTAGAATCAGTTTCCAGATTATCTCCCTATCCTTCTGAATCACCTGCATATATATATATATATATATATATATATATATATAGCCTATAATGTAGATAATCTACATTATCTCCCGATAATGTAGATTATCTACATTATCGGGAGATAATGTAGATTGTCTACATTAATCTCATATCTACATTATCTCCCGATAATATAGATTCCAACGCGGGGTCATATATCTAAATCGGTTCAGCCGTTGAGTTGTTACGATGGAACAAACGTACATGCACCCTAAATATATTACACTCCTTTTTTTGGAAAACGTGCAAAAACATTCTTTTAATAATAAAAATGAAAAGTGTTAGAGCAAAAAACAAAAAAGAGAATATATATATATATTTTAAAGGTGGGAAATAAATTTTAAGAAAGATTTTTCTAAAAATATTCATATATAAGCTAACTTAACAAATTTAATTATGTAAAGTTTTCTTTAAAACACCGTCTTCAATAGAGGCTAAAATGACAAAAAGAAATCAATATTTTTTTTGTTTTATTTCTGGGTTTATAATTTTAAAAAAATTAAAAGCAATTCTTGATAGTCCTATATATGAAATATAAACTTTCAAAGAATTTTTTAAAAATATTTAAACCGAAGGGAAATAGAACAAAAACATATATTTCATTTTTAAGAGGTGGGACTTGATTTAAAAAAAAAAAATATTTTGTATTATTTATGAATGCACTGTAAGTAACAAATTTTCTTTAATAAAGTTTTCTCTAAAATGCGTATGAAGAAAATCGAAATTGGTTTTGTCGGTGATTTCACCCCACGCCTTAACGAATTTTGAAAAATATACGATCAAATGCCTCATATGTAGAAATATTTGAGCCAAATTTGAAAAAAATTTGTTCGGTCAATCCTAAGATATAAAAACAAAAGCAATACAACATACATACGTTTTTTTTATCTAGATCTAGATGAACTAGTTGGACCCTAAAACAAAGATTGGGAAAAAAAACCCGATACACCATTTTTGTTATGATCACCATACGTCCCCTTTAATATAGCTATTCTATCTGTATTCTGAAAAAGTTTAATAAATTTTACCATATTCATTTTGTCAATACATTCCAAGCAAATTGGAACACATGGAAGAATTGAGCATTTGTTTAACCTGTTAATTTACAATTTATTGCTTGTTCTACTAAATAAATAACTATTCTATTCTGATCAGTATAAATTAATAAATAAATCACGTCAGGAATGGATACATGTTAACCAATCCATCCTCTCTCTCTCTCTCTCTCTCTCATTCTCTCTCTAAGTAGTCGTAGGCGTTAAGTTTTTATTCACTCAGTAGAATAAATCTGCACAAAGTAGTATAGAATACAAATAAGATAGGATACAATAAATAAAAAAAATAAAATTTCATAAAAACGTTTAAAAACATTTATATTTATTTAGCAAAATTCTATGAAAGAAAAAAGGAGGAAAGAAAATAGCTATAAAAGAAAAGTCTGTTTTGAAATTCAAATTAATAATTAAAAATAATATAAAATTTAAAAAACTAGCTAATTAATCGATCAAATAATAAATAATTTCATCAATAAAATCCAATAAGAAAAATCCTGATTAGAAAATCAAAAATATAAACAACGGTTTTTAAAAAGAGAGGTACTAGATATGTGTAGTTAATAGAGCATTGTAATAAATGCAGAAGGATAAAGGGAATATTTGTTACGATAGAGGTAGTCAAGAGCTAATACAGAGGGTTGAAGAAGGAGATAGGACGGGGATAGACGAGAAGAGGAATATGGTTTGTAATAGCATATGTCAACACAACACTACAATGCACTACTACAAATATATACACACGTACTTTATGTTGTTTATGATATATATGAGTTCGTGTAAATTTATTTGAATGTGTGCGAGTGAGTATGTATGTTTAGTGGTGTGGTCAAATACAATGAATATGTATTATCCATATGAAGCGACTAAAATAAATGGGTGGTAAGGGTACTAAGTGAGGAGGGGTTCAGTGGTATTACAAATGTGATGCGATGAGAAGCATGCTTTAATTGGAACTGAACAAACTAACGATACGAGTATAACAGATTGTCATGAATTATGTATGTTTAGATATACGATGACATGAGTAATACAGAATTAAATGTTATAAGCGCATGCGTAAACTAATATAAAAAGTATATAGGATTATACGTACTTAAATATTCAAGCATGGTTTAAAACAAATAACCTAGTAATAAGTAATTAATTTATATTTATAAAAAAAATCTAAATATAATTAAAATAATTTTCGTCCAAATTTTGTTAATACTACATTACGATGAACTGAACTTTAGAATCTAATTATCATAGCAATCACTGCCGCTTAAAAACGTACATTTAAAAAAATTACCTTAAAAATTCTTCCTTTTTTTTAGTAAAAGGTGCGGCATTATAAAACTGTACTATGCCGTACGGCATCGTAGTTGGCGGAAAATCTACTTTCGAAACTACTACTCTTTTGCGAATATTGCTTCATGTATCAACACTACTAAAAACATTCATGCCCACTTATTATCTGCTTAACAAATAAATAAAGAAAAATAACTGTACATACTCGAATTAAGAAAAGAAACTCAATTCCATAAAAAAAAACTTATCAAGAATCCAGATATTTAATAAAGTAAACAATATAATAATTGAAAGATACGTATAATAATCTTCTTACAAAATTGTAACCTATATAAAACTGAAAAATGATTTATCATGTATTCAAAATAAACAGATAGGGGTTTGTTGTGTATGTAAACTATTTTTAATACCAAGCACCTGCATCTTAGGTGCCGAATAGTAGCGTGCTTTATCCTTGAACAAAGTCAAATTTTTACGTTAAAATATTTGTTTCCCATATTATTATTTTACAATGTTTGCAAAGGTTTTTAAATATTTATATACTAAACAGATAAAAAAAAACTATAAATAGCTATTTTCTCCGAGTTATTTTATAACTGCGTTACTCCCAAAAATAAATTCGCTTCTTCTCAACAGTTTAAAGCTTTAATAAAAGAATTTGCCATCTTTACTTCGAATGCTATTCTCTTTCTTTCTCTCTCTCTCTCTCCCTCCCTCACTCTATTTATTTATTTACCAATAATATAAAAACTGAAATAGTAAAATTATGAAATTAATAAATAATTTTATAAATTGTATCCTTGCATCATAGTTACTTAAAAATCAAATCGTTTACTGCTTTTTCTCTTTCGTCTCTGTTAAATACTATCGCAGCAGAGATCTCAACTTCTTCAAAATAGACATTTTTAATAAATCAATTAAAAAAAAAAAAACAAGAATCAAATTAGAAGTTTTTTCCTATCCAAATGCAAAAGAAAGAAAATTAAGTATAAATGTTTATACGAAAGCAATTCCAAAATGATAAAAGAAATTTTCTTCAATACGGTATCTCAATTTTTAATCCCGTAAGATACAGTAAAAATGTTACTTCACTAAATCGAGACAATAATATTTTTTAATAAAAAAAAGTAATAATAATATATTTTAATAACAGTGTAAGAATTTCCCAATTAAACTGTTTTATGTTTAATAGTTAACAAACTCATTATTTTAGACAATAAACTCAGAAATAAATCCGATACAAAGCTTCGTTGATGGGAGTAATAGAATTATATGATAATTTTCTTTCTACAAAATAATCATTAATAAATCTCTTTTTAGAGAAAAATATTCAATAAAAAATAAAAATACAAGCAAGTGTATTTTTTTTTTAGATCAAAACAATTATCATGATCATTTTACCACTCTGAAACCTATTAAATAATTTAATCAAGTCAAATTGTTATTAACGGTTTATATTTCACATATAGAGGGGAAACAGGGGTAGAGATTATATATAAAAAAGGGTAATGGGGAGGGGTTAACAGCCACATCACAGTTATGTTAGAAGTGAGCGAGTGTTTTGTATATTCGATCGTTCGGTTTAGAAACGATTTTCGCGGTCGGTTTATTCGGCTAATTAAGCTGGCAGTGGACAGAGAATGGCGGGGATGGATGGAAATAGTAGGAGAAGAGGGTTGTGTTCAAAATGAAAGAGAAAGAGAAAGTAGATGAATTTAGGTGAATGGAAGAGTGAGAAAGAATGATATTGAAACAGACAGAGCGGGTGAGGATCGGATAGGGACGATACAAGCCTCCCATCCCGCGAGCAGTTTTAATATAACATCGTCCCTAATGAAAACTAATGAAGGGATGCGTCAAACGCGCTGGATGATGGAGCCTAATTCAATAACTACCCCTGCACTGTACCGTTATAGGGTAGAAATATAGGAAGAGGAGGAGGAGATTCGATGAAGGAGGCAGAGTGGTATTTTAGAGGAGGGGGTAAAATGTGCAGGATGGCTGGGTGATTACCTCTATCCGGTCTGTAATCACGCCACTGCCATCTTCATTACGTGAAGGAATCACTTAATACTCTTTACCCCTAATTGGACTGAACATTGTTGAACCCTTCAACTTGCTTACTTCTGCTTATATTCTCCCTTACCCTTTTTAATATATCTCTCTTTTTTTTAGCTTTTTTTTATATACACGCACGTGAGCGTGCGTACACGTAAGCACAAACATACGTACATATATACACTCACTGACTTTTCCGTTTTCACCCTATACACACTTAGATGATGATGATGAATTATAAACTACCATCAATTAAATTGTACTTAAAATTGAATTAATTTTCAATTTAATTGGACCGTTACACTTCTTTTACCATTCATTATTAAATAAATTATTTGTAAAAAAAAGAATAATAATAATCATCCAATTCCCTACTGGAATAATAAATTTTCTTAAAATATTAGTAAAATGTAATATCCAATTGACTATGAATAAAATGATTAAAAATAAGATAAAATATTAAATTTAAAGCAAGTAATTTAAAACATAAAGAGAATAACTTCTACGGTAAAAAACTCGACAGTTTCAAATTAATGAAAAAAAAAACCTTTTTAATATTCCGTTCAAATATTATCAATGTTTATTCTGTTTACCAAAAATCAATTTATGAGCAGGATTACCCGAAAAGTTTTTAATATATAGTATAGTATTAAATTTTACTTTATCCTACACGCTCGACTTCATATACCAAAATACGTTGACAAAATGTTTCCTAATAAGATGGTATTACTTTTGAAATACATCTAATTTAAATTTACTTAAAAATCATAAAAAATTTATCAGCAATGACATTATCAAAAATAAATTTTTTTGCCTAGTCAAAATACTTCCTCTAATTTTGTTTTGTCATCTTAAACCTGAAAACATATCAGATAAGATAAGAACAAGGAATATAGCCAAAATGTTTAAAAACATAGTAGCGAACTTCTAATGTGTATATATATATATATATATATATATATTAGAACAGCTGTAACATAAAGTTCAAATCATAGAATGTTTGCTGCTAATTACTCAAGGTCATAACATAATGAAGCTGAGATCACCAATTTATATAGTTTTTAAAGAAAGTTAACGGTAGGAATTTGTGGCATAAATTCATAACGCTCTTTTTTTAATAATTTTACTAATAAACAAAAAACAACATTTCCACGTGAATTAAAATAATCTCGATGAAATATACTAATAAAAATAGTAGAAAAAATAATTCAATTAATTCTACAAAATTTATTTCAATTAATCATCAACCATAATAAAAAATATTGTGGTTGGTCCAGCTGAAACCTTATGACGAAGGCAAGGAATTAAATTTAGAAACGCCAGTCGTGGAGCCAAGCATGAACTAATGTAGTCCAGTGAAAGTTTAGATATCACGGATAATCCATAATCTTGGGGGCACAGAAATAACTGTAAAAAAATATTTCATCGTATTTAACTAATTGAGATTTGGATTCACGATAATTTATTTTTTCTTGAAAGTAAATAGAAAAGTTGTCATCTTTCATCTGGACGCTAGAACCGGTTAAGTTCTACAATTTATGGTCGTACTTTGGTAATACAGGGGAGCTTACCACTACCAAAGTGGGAGCTGGAATTATAAGCAGTTAACATGCCAACAGCTTTGTAAGTGGCCTGTGGTCTGAATGTAAACTGAAATAACCTTGGGCCAAATGACTCAACAGACAAGCGCTTTCATAAGCTCCGTTTATGGAATTCCAAATCTCAAGTATACAAGAATTTTTCCGATTTCAAATATCAGAATGAAAGCATTGGGTTTACAATTGATAATATTACCAAAGTCAATTGAAATTTTCGTGAATATTAAGTTCATACTATAGCCTGCCACAACTCTTCTACTTTGTTTCAAAATCCGAGTTGAGCAGCGTAACATTGTCTTTTATTTTCTCTTCTTTTTCCATCAATTTTCTTCAAAATCCTTAAAATTTTACCAATACCTACTACTTTACTAACGTTTTATTTTTTAGGATTTGGCTATGTATCAACGTTTACTAATTACAACATTTTCTTGGCTTGTCTTTTTTCGTCCATTTTTTTACTTGCTGAACCATCTCACTCTTTGTTTTTTCTAACCTTACCTTTAAGATCTATATCTTCACATTCTTTCATACATAATTCTTTATTCCTAATCCCATTAGGCTTTTTTTTACAACCAATTTCATTACCATTGACAGGATCTGACTGTTGTCTCTTCCCGTGATAATCCACAGTTCAATTCCATAATCGTACAACTCGTAACACAATACCTGTTAACATTTCTTCGATATCTTGAGATTTCATAATAATCGGCTTAAGGTTTGAAAGAAGACACCGGCACTCTGTTTCATTCTTATTTCCTGCCTCAAGCTTCCATCATCTGTTATCTCAGTTCCAAAGAACTTAAATGTCAACTCTACTAATATAAGAAATATATTCATATGTATTCCGATGTTTAAACATGAAGTTTTAAATGAATATAAACAGCTATGTAAATATGAACTATAATAAGAGAACATTAAACAGATAAACTTTTTACAAGCTAAATAACCTTTCCACCATCAACAGTACGATTTCGAAATAACAAGCAGTTTAATAACCAGCATTTTCCGTAATGCAATTGATCATTATTAATCAGTTATCTTCTCTGAGACAGATCCTTTACACCACGCCGTCTAAATTCTCCTCCATTCCCAACTAAACTTTTACTACTGTGATAGTTGCCATTTCCTTTTAGATCATCTATAATTTCTACTCTCTTCCAACCTTCCTCTTTTTTAGACCATCTACTGACCCTACTAGCACTATCAATCCTTCTCCTCCCATGATATATCCTAGCCAGTTACTTCTCCTACTCCGAATTGCTCTGATTAACATTTTATTCTTGTGAACTCTATTTATTTAGTTTTTCATTTTTCATTTTTTCTGTCCATTTTATCATCTACAATCTCCTTCATATCCATATTTCAAATACCCCCAGCCTTTCTTGTCAAAAGAAAGAGCGGAAAGATAAAAATTGAGAGTTATTTTTCTTATAGTTCATGTTTGAGATCTGTATAAAATTGCCTTACAAAAAAGTAACATTTCTTCAGCTCACTCCATCTTATTCTACAATAAATATTTCTTTCAGTTAAAAACTTTCTTAAACGTTGAAATTTTTGTTTCTACTTCATTTTCATTCCTGGACCATTATAACACGGGTAACTGTCTTCACTATTTTACTTGTCTAATCTTCTTCTTTTGTGCAAACATTTATTGGTTTATTGTCACCTATTCTCATTACTTTTAGTTTTCCTAACATTCATTTTCATCTCATATCTTTTCGTTATGTTTTCTAACGGAAAACACTTGTTAGTCAACATACTGACTAATAATAAATAAATAAGATTACGGCAAAAAAAGATTATTTTATATATAAGTTAATAAGTAAAAAAAACTTAAGAAAAAGCAACCTTGAACTAAGAGAGAAAAGAAATCAAAATTTAAAGAGTTAAAATAACGTGTAATTCACATAGAGATAAAAATGTAAATACAGATATAAAATAAAGAAAAAAATTAATAAAAAAAAATAACCACTTTAAATAGTACAAATAATATTCCGTGTTAATATACTCGACAATTTATTATATTATTCCATAAACCTTGATGTATAACACAAGGGCATATCTAAATTATATCAATGGATAATAATTACAACAGCCACAGAATAAAGTTAAATCGCGTGCTGTTAAGAGAAAACTGTATTAACAACATACATAAACTGTATTAAAATATAGCAGTAACAAATATAATATAAAACGTATTATAATAATTTAAAAGTTATTCATTTTGGTGTCGTGAAACGGAACTGTCGTAAAAAGAATGATGTCGGTCTGTGTTGTAAAAACATGCAATCTTAGTTACTAACCCTATTTCTTATATTCTACCTCCTCCTATTTTCTAAAAAAAAAAAACACAACTTCTTCTATTAAAGCTTAATTTCTTGTACCCTTTATTTTACCACAAAGGAATAATAACTACTACACCATTACCGGTATCAACACGCAATAAAGAGAAAAAATTATATAATAATAAAAAGATGGTAACAAAAATCGATCAAAATCAATTTTTAATAATTTCGTAAAATTTTAAAGGTATAACTGTAATAAATAACATTCAGCGTATTTTATTTACTTTTTTTTAAATTAAGAACAAATTTAATGGAAAATTTAATTTCTTAATAAAAAATTTATTAGGAAAAATGATTACAACAAAAAGGTTAATGAAAGGCAATCAGTATTTGGTAGGAAAATAGAAAAAAAACAATGAGAACGGAAAGTTGTGGTGAACGTTAAAAAAGATAAACTGAACTTAAAAAAAAATCAAGGAAGGAAGGAAAATACGAAACGTAGCACCAGTTTCAGGAAAAAACATCTAATACATGTACTTTTGTATATATATATAAAACCATATAACAGTGGTTGAAAGCCTAAATTAAAGTAACTGGATTTTTTCTGTTGTTTCGTTTCATTTTTTTTTTATCTAATATAAATTTCGTCCCTAAAATTCTTCAAGAAAACTTTTTGATCTTATTCTACTTAACTTTCTTCTTCCTGGTTTTCTTTAATCTAAGGTCTACTTAGACCTTGATATTATTGAAATCCGTAATCCACCTTTTTATAATGTGGCTCGTCCATCTGTTAAAATATTCATTGTAAAATATCATACATTAATATTATCTTTGTTTTAAGTTCACTGATAATATTCAAAACTTTTGAATATTATTCAAAATAATATATATTTACTCTGATAAATAACAACTTTTGTTAAACTGATAACAGTTTGTTTCATTTTGATAAAAAAATTACCAGATTTTTACTAGTAAACGGGAGAAAAAAATGTTTGTTGGTTTAATGATTAAATTTGTAGTACTTTGGTCGTTACCATATTGATTCGTCAAATAATAATGTACAAAAAATTCCATATAAAAGTTTATTTTATTAACGATTTATTACAGTTTATTTTATTAATAGATTTATACGATCTGCCCACCCACTTAGGAATTTTCGTTATCCAATAGATTATTAGACGTAAATTAATTTATAATTATTTCAATGTAGACAAATTTTTTTCTCATGTTTATTTCTTAATACCGTATTTGTGGGCTTGAATTCATGAGCATATGCTATGTTAGTTTTTATAAATAATATATTTTTGAGCAATAGCCTATTCATATAAATGCGTTTAAAGATGACAAAAACCCAAACCTTTATGTTAAATAAACTTTGTTGTTGATTTATAGAAATAAATGTTTAAAAATATCGTTAAAAATAAATGTTACATTTTTTTGTTTGCAGATTCTTTTGATGAGACGGTTAAACAACAATAATGTTTTGTTAATTCTTCATCCATCCTTTAGTTCAAAACTGTCTACCTAGCTAATAATCTTACATTTAAACACACCCCTGTACCTTTTTAAAAATTCCTTTTGTGTAAATTGTTCCATTCAAATGTACCCTCCCTTTTGCAATGTTACTATTATTATCATCAATAATAATAGTTGTATACACATCGTATTTTGTAAATACAGATCCAACCTATTCAAATAAAAGAAGAAAAAAAAATATAGTAACCACTGTTTTTCATCTTTTATTCCCGCGATGTGACCATATAACATTAATTCTTTTTCTCAATTCAATATATTTATATAAAAAAATGTAATATTTTTTTCATTCTTTTTATATTTCATTAATGGTATCTCTTCTTTTTCAATTCACTTCAATAACCTTTTGTCAAATAATCTAACAGTACAGTAAATAACCTAAATTTATTATTTCTCGATATCAAAACTTAAAAATCACAAGAAGTCTAATAAAACCATTATTGAATCTTGGAAGGTCAAGTGAAATCGTACAAATTAAATTCTATCATATACTCTTACATGAAACTACGGTTTTTTTTTTTTTGTTTTTACTTTCCCGTCTAGATAGCGCTACAGCAGAGCTATAGTTCTAGAGGAGAAAGTATTGTAATCGGGCCAATTTGAGCATATGCGGTTTTCACCGGATCTTGAGGTTTTCGCACCTAAGAAACCCCAAAAACCACAAAGAAACGAATGAAAATTTTCCGGATGTTAATGTTCGGTGTTGGTCTCTAAATCATCTTATATCTCCAGAGCTAGACTTATTTTGACCAAATTTGGTCAGATTACTTCTGTATGGGGCATTATGCCATTAAATTTTCAACTTAAAAGGTCAACGGGGTGAGGTTATAGAGCAAGACACCGTAAGTATCTCGAGATTTCGTCTAATTAAGGTAATAGTTTTCTTAGGTACATTTGTTAACAATTAAAAAATAACAATATTTGCAAAAAAGTTTTGCAAAATCGCACCCCACCCAATGCTCTAACTACTGATATGTTGTGATGTCACAGGTGAGCGGTAAAATTAAATAAATTAATAATATTTAAAGTGTAAAAAATGAACACGGTCTCGAACTCGATCGCCCAGTTGACTCGATACGTTGTGCGTTAAGCCTCGCGGCTTCACCAATTTCCCGACCTTACAAGCGAAATTTGTTCTACGTAATCTGTGAAATTACATTAGTTTACTTAGTGCCGTCCGTCGCCGCTAGTAACGCCACACCCACGCGTGCTTCTGTTAGAGTCAATGAATTAAATAAACAAAAAATATTAATTTAAATAAAATGATAAATATTTTTAATTAAGTTGTGTGTGTAAACCGTGCATCAGAAACAACTCACAGTTGTAGGACTTTCCCGGAACGTGGCTTTAGCCGCGTGACAGGAAATTCCTACAATTGTGTTGTCAGATTTTTTTTTGACGACTCGATTTTTCTTTAATAATTTTTATCAAATCTATTTCCGTCATAGTGAATGTATCTAAATAAATCAAACAAGTTATTTCTTAATGATATAACCAAAACTGATGTAAAAAAAAGTGAAAAATTCTTATGTTACAAACAGTTAAATAATATATATATATATATATTTTTATTTTTTTTTTCCATAGCAATAAAACCCTTTTCAAAACATAAAATATATTAATCTCCATGGCAGATTCTAAACTTTCAAGCTGAAAGCCTCTTGTTTGAATCTAGGTCAAACTTGTAATTTTTCATACGCTACAAATTTATATTTCCTTATACAAGTTTCAAGCTTATACGGTGAAATTATTTTTTTAATATAGTAATATACATAAAGTTTCTATGATAAAAAATATTTCTTAGCATTTAAGCATTATAGAAACATAAATGTTATTTAAAATATTTCCAGTTTATTTGGTATTACGAAAAATCAGTTTTCTTTATAAATTTTGAATCATCACAACTGACTGGTTTGATTCTATTCTACATTCCTTTCTCTACTACAGTAATTTTTTAACCTCAACACATTTACTACTACAAACTATAACCAATCATTTGTTTTTTCTGCTGTATTATAAAGTTGCGGTTCTATTGAAGTTTGAATTACGCGGCTGGAATATGTATCATAATGAGGGTCTTACGAAACAGATTTTCATTCTGATACACGTGTTTAACCAATCAACCCACCGGGTTGGTCTAATGGTGGACTCGTCATCGCAAATCAGCTGATTTCGAAGTCGAGAGTTCTAAGATTCAAATCCTAGTAAAGGCAGTTACGTTTATACGGGTTTGAATACTAGATCGTAGTTAACGGTGTTCTTTGGTATTTGGGTTTCAATTAATTACAGATTTCAGGAATGGTCGACCAAAGACTATACAAAACTACACTTCATTTACATTCATATATACCATCCTCTGAAGTAATACCTTACGGTGGTCCCGGAGGCTAAACAAAAAAGAGAGAGAAGTTTCTATATTACATTGTTTATCCTTTTGTTAATTGTGTTGGATTCTGAGGAAGAAATGTCTTTAAGAAAAGACAACTTATGAATAATAACGTTTTTGCCACAGAAATGTATTGCTTAATGTATTTTTTTTTTAAATATTCTGTAAACAATGTGTTTTATCATTGATTTAAATCAATAAATCCAATATTTCTCAGTTTTAGAAAATATACTGTATGAAACTCTCTATAATGGCCATTAATGCACTCTTGCGAAGTTTACGACACTCGCCAAGGCTCGTGTCGTAACTTACTTCGCACTCGCGCATTAATGGCTATCATTATAGACACATTGCATAATGTACTATTACATACGGCTTATCCTTTTTTTTATCTCAATTACTTATATATATTAATTCTTCTTTACAACTATTATCATGTAAATTTCCTTCTACGAAAAAATTAACACTGGATTTTTATATTCGTATAATAATTTCAATACAATTATTTCTTAACTTTCTCCTGTAACAACATAATTCATAAGCTTCAGTTCTTTATATTTTTAGCTTTCTTATAGTCTATATTTTGCTCCCGTAAGCATCTAAATCTATTTAAATATTTCCCATAATTTTTTCAAATACCAAAATCTTTTTGATAGTAACAAATTTTTTTTCTACATAGAAGCTCCCAATTTTGTTTTAACGCCTTCTTTCCTTTTTTCTTTGTAATTGTAATATCTAAATGTTTTTTAAAAATTCAACAAATTTTGATAAATTATATTTTCCAACTTTAATTTTTACTTCTTCATTTTTTGTTCTTTTTTCTACTTACTTTCTATTATTTTTAAATTTAATCTTTCTTTTATTCCACGCCACAAGAGGTTTTTGAAACATTATGATAAACAAAAAAAAAAAAAATTGTTATTTATTTACGTTTTTCACCACGGACTGTTACTATCAATACATATCTTTTTTATTAGAATTTATTATTTCAAATTTTAAATTTGTTATCTTATGATTATCCATATTATTCAAATAAAATTAATATAAATATAAAAAACGTTGAAACTGTTTAGCATTAATGTAACAAAATAATACGAGTACAATACAAAATAACATGCATGTTAACTCATGTTATTCAAATGGACATATGAAAATGTCACGTCATGATATATAACACGCTATATTATGTACGTAGGTGGTAACGATATAAGTAAATACATATGTAAAACTTTGTTCAACATGGGCGACTGTGTGTGTGAGTGTGTGTCTAAATATGTAGGTACAGAGCCTCGAATCGTGTCTCCTTGTCTCCTGCCTGGTTAGTTTTAACGTTATAAGCAAACGTACAATAATAGTTTATAGTTGGTCACCAAAAATAGATCAGCCTCACGGTTGTCATCCTGCCCAACCATGTTGTGTTCTATTAACTACGCACAAAAAACACATCATCACTAACTTTACAACAATTTTTATATTACATTAAAATCTAAATTTAAAAACTTACAACGTTTATTTTATATATTTCCTTAATTGAAACAGCTTGCTACTGCTACTATTTCTTATAACTGCTTCATATATTTATTTAAACTGCCGTTGTAATGTAGACAGAACTTTTATTTTATTATTTTTTTTTTTTTGAGTAACTGGGATTATTTTTATTTTATTGTTTTGGTGTTGTATTCTTTACAGAAAATAATCCCGTTATTTTCTGTAAAGAAGACCCCATTTATTTGAAACTACAAAATTCCTTATATTTATCTCAGTTATTCAAAGTGAAGAAAACAGAGTGAAAAGATGAATGAAAAAAATAAAGCATTTTTAAATGTATAAAATTAAAGCAAAATTAAGGAATAATTTATTGATAAATCAATTTCAAGTATTTTATTTCAAGAGATAATGATATAATGGAACAGGCAAAAAAAGACCGATTTAAAAGAAGACGGCGGACCAGCAACGGAATAAATATTTTCCAGTTTTTAGTAGAAATCAAAGCAAATTGGTCCAAAGCTACAACTGCTGGTTCACTTAAAGTCTCATAGGATAACTAAATTTCGCAAAATAATACAACCAGTTAAGTTCAAGTGGCATTACTATCAACGATTAAAGATTAGTAGTTCTAAAATGCCAACATATCTAGATTATTTATAATCTGCAAGTAAACATTAATCTTTTTGTCTCCGCTTTCTGCCCTAAGATCTGTTCACTGTTTTTATTATATATAATATGTCTAAGTTATCTACAATAATGATTGAATGTACGGTAATCAAATTCCCGAGGCTGTAACGGTATTTTACTGCAATAGAAAAGCAGGAATCGGAAGCAGCCAATTGGCAACTCAGTTCCCACAAGCTACTCCCTCCAACAATGACTCTTAATCAGTTCGCCTATCACATTCCCTTTCTCAGTACAATGGTAGTAAGAAAATGTTGACGTACTGTACTCGATCCTTTATCTTCTACTACCACAATCAGTATATAATAACTTGTTTCTTAAGTGAATATACTTCATCATTTTCAGGATTTGCAATCATTACATTTAATAAATTAATTACACACAATCCACCGTAGGCAAAAACAAATAACCGGAAAGGGAATCAAACAGTAACATACAACAAAATATGTTTAAAATCATTAAAAAATTTTAAAATGAAAATTTTAAAATCGTAAATGAAAATACTACTCGCATGTACAAGTAGATTTACAATAAAATATTAAAAGCTACAAAACCAAATGTACCTTTCCATTGTTGGTTGTACAAAAAAATAAATATAACGCATTTACGTAACAAAAGAAGCTTCTACAACTACATATAGTTTTATATATTTATAGTTATAAAAATTATATATATATATATATATATATATATATATACACACACACGCACACAATTGTAATCATCAAATTTCATCTCAATTCACTGCAGAACTACAGCTAATGTATTTATGGTGTAATCTTATGAACAAAGAGATGAAATTTAATGACAAACAATTGGTATGAGGGGCGATTTAACATGATTATGTTATTAAAATATTGTTTAACTAGACAGAAAAGCTCACGTACTCTTCCTATTATATAAATGTATAACAGACGTATCTATTAGTCCATAACCTACGTCAATATAAAACTATTGAAACTACTGTTGAAGTCTTAAAATATTCACTGCTATTATGTACAACGCGAATGGAGGAAAAAACCGAAAAGAAAAATTACCTGATACTAAACAATATAAGTTCTACATAGTTCTGCAAAACTGGAAACACTAAAAAAATAAAAATGTAAACCTTATGGAAAACTACTAGTCCATCAATATTTTGTAGTAATTTTCAGCAATTATCTAACAGAAAAATGTGTTAACAACGCTTACTAAAATAGTTTTAAAATTCTTAAGAAAATTTTGAAGCAAGTATAACGATATCTCTATTACATTTATGATATATAACACATACAATATATTATGCATATGACATACGGTTATTGCACCAAAAATAACGGGAATATCACATTTTTGGCCTTAGTAATCAAGACAAGAAATGTGATTTTCCACACGATATTAGAATACATTGAAATAATAGATAACAACTTTTAAAAACGATAATAATATAAAATAAGTAAAGATGACTTAATGATTATTTTTCATTGATTCTGTTCTGTGTTAATCTTTCACTCTGAACATAAATAAATATTATATCATGCATGGATTTTCAACCCGCAGCCCGTCTTAAAAGTTTTATGAGACCCGCGAACTCAAAAAAAGTCATTTTAAAAATTTGTCTTATTTTATTTAATACTTGTGTATTTATAAAATAACTTTGGAATAATTAAAATATAAAATATTGGATATCAATCTTTCACTTCATTTAATCTCATTCATTATTTGTCAACTTTGTAATAAATTAAATCTAGCAGTAAAATCTATAGAGCTGAATTTAGTACATATATACAGAGTGATTCACGAAGAATTTAACAAAATTTTAGGACATGTTTTACTGGTGAAAATAAAGAATAAAGTCATATAAACATGGGTTCGGAAATTCCGCACGTCAATACATTAGACGGAATCTCATTATTTGATTACATGTAACTTTTTCTCCCGATATAAATTCATTTCCTTTCTCTTATTCTTATTTAAATGGCAGAGAATTTTAAGAATAAAACAAAATAAAGTTACAATAAAGTAGATAAAATAGCTACGAGGTCAAACCACCATTTTTCAAAATGATGAATTATTTCATTCATGAATTCACTTCAATTCAAAATTTATATATATATATATATATATATATATATATATATATATATATTTGCCTGTATCCTCCAACCTGTTTTCCAGCTACTGCCGAGTCTGGGTGTGTGTGTGTGTGTATAGGCAAATGCAATTACCGTTACCGGCTTGCCAAGTCTGATGGAGCTGCAGATGTAGTGTAATGTAAGGGTAAATGTACCAGTAAACACATAGTCTGGAACAGATTCAGATCGACCATTCCTGAGACGTGTGGTAATTGAAACCCAACAACAAAAAACACTGGTATCCACAGGCTAGCATTCAAATCTATATAAAAGCAACAACGACTCGAACCTTAGATCTCTCGACTTCGAAAATTAACTGATTTTACGATGACGAGTTTAATTACTAGACTAACCGCGAGGGTTACATATATATATATTTTTTTTTTTTTTTGTTTTACCTGATCAATTTAACAGACCCCCAATGACAACTTAATTTACGTTATTATCTTACATAAAATATACTTAATATTAGATAAATGAGATAAACTTTAATGAAATATAAGAAATATCAATTACTTATCTTCAATAAGAATTATACATATTAAATACAAAAAATTCAAAATACAAATAATTTTGTAAATCTAAAATAAAAATCGTCAATGAAAAAAAATAAATACGGTTTTCAACACACTGAAAATACATGTATTTCATATTTTTAATCGCTTAATAATTAACCAATTAGTTATACATAAATAATAAAACAAAATTGAAATATGACAAATAATTATATATTAGTGTATTATAAGTATATTATAAGTATTATATATAAGTACATTTTTTTTGGATTTTTTTTAATATATAATTTCAAACAAAAAAAAAATAACCTTATAAAGGCAACTAAAAGAAAAGAAAGGTACAAGTGAATGATATGAAGTGGAAATAATAATAATATTAACAACAGAGGTTATTTTATTATAAAGATTTACTCGGTTAAGTAAAATAAATTGAAAAGAAAGAAAAGAATAAATACAATGATCTGTGAAAAGAGATACAGTCGGTTAAAGAAGTACAGGAGCATAGAAGTACATCATTAGCGGAGGAGGGGAAGAGTACAGTATATAGAAAGATGAGGTATATACACTTAAGAGGATTCTAGAATAGCTGAGTGGAGCTTATAGAGGAATAGAGTGGAATGAGGGCGTAGGGAAAACGGGGGAAGAAAGAGATAGAAGGAGAGAATAAGTGGAAGAGTAAGCGAGAGAAGTATAGCGAGGCGGCTGCTTGTATTAAAACAAATAGGGTAAGTACAACACTTGATTGTGTCGGCAATTACTTGACAACAGGGATTAGGGCATTCTCTCAGCAGATCGATAAACCCAACTCACTTCCTCTCTCTCTATAGATCTTTTTCCTTCTACCTCACTGTTTCCATCCCTCTTATGTAGCCAACAACTCACTACTTCATCCACTTACGTATCTACAATGTGTTATCAAAGCTTTTCTACAAACGTTAAAGCCTACCATTCTCAAATATAGATCCATAAGTACGTATAAAGTTACTGATTTTTTTTTAAACAAAAAAAAAAGATAATATTATCAGTAACAAATAAAAAAACCTAAAGAAAATAAATAAACCAAACACCACTTTAAAAATCATTATTTTTTATACGGAATATCACCAGAGAATTTTCATATATCTGTGATTAGCATGACATTTACTTTGGATATGACGTTTAACAAGATGTAATAAAGGGACATCTTATAGATTTTGAACTGGAGTGTCTTCTACGTCACTTACTCATATCGAAATTGTTAAGAATCATTTTTTTAAATTATCTTACAAAAAATTACAATTCAAACAAAAAAATAATAAACGGGTAAAAACCTACATACTATGATCCTAAGACCTTTATGCTGCAAGATGACAGTTAATCAAGCAAGACAAGTGGGCATTCCTTTTGGAACTAACTAAATATAGATGACAAAAAAGAAGCAGTTTTCCGTAAAGTTTACTAAGGAATTATCCCGGAGAAAGTATTCTTTTGTCTTATTGTTTGATTACCTCAGAACATCTCTTTATAATAAAATGGAGAAATTTTCAACTGAAAAGAATAAAAATTAAAAAGATTTAATTTGCGAGAGACTTCTCAAAAATTTGTAGAACGAGGGTTTCAGAAGATATTGTAATAAGTTAGTAAATAGTGGAATTTTTTCCACACTTTTCAATCCTATAAGGCAATTACGAAAAGTTTTAAGAATTTAAAACTTAGTTGTTCAACTGATGATGATCCATTCAGACGGTTAATGCCGGAGTTTCAATATTCTAAACTGATTCGATAAGGAAGTTATGTGAAAATTTTAATGTAATGAGTTAAATATACCTTCAAGTATTTTATATATATATATATAATACCAGGAATTATATATATATATATATATGCTGTACATACACCTCCAGGTATTTTTTGATGACCATATAATAGTATCAATTGAAAGAGTTTGTAAAATTGAAAAAATAAGCTCAATTTTTGCTTTTAGCTCTTTAGGTACAAAATTCGACCTTTACTTTCCCAGACTGTTTTAATGTTTTAAAATTATCACTGAATGGTTGCCTACGACCTCCTGAAAAAGTATAATCAACTAATAAAGTTCACTTTCCTAGGAATATAAATTCAGAAGATGTTCAAATCTACCTTTTGTTTTTCATTTTTTCATTAAACTGATAAAACAAAAGAGTATGCTGATATGTAGCTGTGTGTTTGACACAGTGAAAAAGGCAGTAGAAAACCACTACACTCCTTATTTTCCCTAAGAAGCCTAGCGTGAGATGCTTGTTATTCTTAAAATTGTCTGAACCATTTTTAGGAATGACTTGAGTCATGTAATGATTAGGGAGAACCATTAATAGTTGTAGTACATAATATATAAACTAATCCATTAATAAAACTTATTAAAATATTTTTAATAATGAATAGTCTATGGTGGAATAAGCGAATTAAAAAAAGGTAAAATAAAAAAACCTCTCTGATGGTATCGCATAAAAAAAGAACATAATAAGTACAGTCTGAAATGAAAACGACGAGAAATTGAGTGAAATTAAAAAAAGGTTTGGAAAACGAAAGGAAATAAAAAAAAAATACGTGAAAAAAATAAAAAAAGAGAGTGAGAAAGACTTAGTCGGAGGCATGTTCATCATTAGGTAAATTAATTCATTTGGAATTCTCGCTAAGTCTGTAGATACTACTAGCCGTATTCATTATTCTCTTCTGTGCTTGTGTATTTAATCTACATATACCTCCTCCACCAATTCGTTCTCACTCTACGCTCTCATTTTCTTTCTGTCTATCTACCTAACTCTTCTAACCTATACGAATTGTATGTGTCTACGTGTATTTCACTCAACCAAGCATGCGTATGAGTTTTGTTAACTTATTAGTACACGCTAATACACACACACACACACACACCCGTAGAATACTGTACATATATAATTAAAACTGACTTAAATAAACAAGACAAAGTTTTGAAACTAAATAATGCAAAAACATATTTAATTAGCATTTTCAAAGTACATTTCCATAATGTTTCGTGTTGTACCACTACTGAAATGAATTATAAACGGCGCAACGCATGAATTATAATTGAAAATTATTTTTAGCATAAATAATACGATTATTTTAATAATATAAACTGCAAGAATTACATTACAATATATCGATTCATTCAAACAATGGCAAGACACTATTATTAATAAAATTATAACAGTGGTAAAATTTAAACGATTTACAAATTTTATTTTCATAATAGAACAACTGAAATTATTTTATTAAATCTATTATATTATTTAACCGTTTAGATTAGAATACAGCTAACCCTGGATCAATTTACAATGAAAAAAATTATAATTACCAAAATATTAGTGGAGAGAATTTTAGTTGTACAAATTTAATGTCATTCAATAAATTCTTGCTAATAAAAACCAAAAAGGTAATTTCAAAGATAGCCAGGAAATATCAAATTAAGTAGAATAGATTATTTACTAAAAAAGATTCTTATCTCACTTGTAATAATCATTAAATGATTTTTATAAACCGTTACCAAATAAATGTCATATTTATTTTCTTTAATAAGAAAAAAGTACAGGATGTGTAGTCAAAAATGGACGATTTATTATCACCATTGAAAGAACTCAAAACCGCTGTCTTTAATATAAAATAATATTGTGCATATAGGATAACCTGTTTCGATCAGGCAACGAAGTTACGAAACGTCTTGAAAGTGTTCAATGTATTTTAAAATCATCTGGACATATGAATGTCAAAACTTCTATCTCTGTTTAATGTGTAAAACTTTATAAAATTTATTCTAATTATGATTAATATATATATATATATTTAAATTTATTCCGGTTCTTTTATATTATGTTAAACTAAATAATACTGGATCTTTTTACTGTCTTTTTTGGTATAGTATTACTCGCACGATGGGATTGGGAGGTGAAATTGAATATTCTTTACATTTTGAGGTATGAGGATTATGAAAATATCATTCGTGTATAAAATTATGTGACTAAAATATCTCTAAATAACATTCATGTACAAAATTTTGTTGCTCCAATATTTCCATAACTACTACTTCAATTTCATTAAAATTTAGATAGGCAGTAATAGTGTATCTGAAGTTGTGCATGTGCGAATTTGATGAAGATATTGGTTCAGTCGTTTTTAAGTTAAGCTCAACTGTTCAAAAAAATCAGAAAATTTTGTGACTCGAAAATCTCTAAAACTACTATACCAATTTGAATGAAATCTAAACATGCTATATTAGCGTATCTGAAGTTCTGAATGTGAAACTTTGATGAAGATTTATTGAGACGATCTTCAGTTACGCTCAATTTAAGATCGACAATAAACAACATAACCTCAACTTGAGGTTATGTTGACTGTATTAGTGTATTTTTCATACGCGCTTGTGGAATGAGTCACAGTGGTAAGCGAGTTTAAACTTTATGCTTGTGAGTAGGGTGTACTTGTTATTATTTCATAAAATTACGGTTAAAATAATTTAATTTTCTTATAAACAAAAAATATATTTTAATATTAGATAAAAAAATATATAACTCTTTTCTCATTTAATTTATGTTTGTATATTTCTTGCGCAAAAAAATTATACAAAATAAAAAACCGAAAAGTCGGTCTTCTTGTGCAAAACTGCGCAAGATTTTTTTTTTTTTATAAAAATTCTTAACTTCTGTGTCTGGTTTTTCACAGTGGTGTGTTATGCCTACACGTAAACACAATCTATAATGTATAATTAATTACTTAGTGTAACTAAACATCTATTAAAATGTTGCAACAACAAGTAAATATAACTTGCTTTTGTTATATAAAAAAAAAAAACGGTTATATCTACAAAAAAAAATTACTTTCATAAGGTATTTTTCTATAATATTATTATCCAATATACACAAAATAATATTTTAATTAAATTATTTATAAAATAATAATTATTAGAAATTGTAATTTTTTATTACGTAAGGTAATCTCATATAATTAATCCTTACACCGAGACAAATTTGATGATGATGACGATATTCCTACAGGAACACCAAGGAATTTTACGAGGGACGAGTACCCAATGCCTGAGCAGTCACTATAAAAAATCTGGGTCTTGTTTTGCGATTCTTCAATGATGATAATAAATCGTCCCGAATTACTTTACCAGCGAATATAGCTAGAATAGCTTTATTAAAGAGGAAAGTACGGAGATCGTTTCCAAAATGGGGTATCGGTTTTTTGCAAATCTTTACGTTTTATCTACTAGTTCACCTAGACGAAAAAACGTATGTATGTACGCATGTGTATGGCACTGCTTTTGATCTTATATCTTAGGATTGACCGAACCGATTTTATTCAAATTTGTTTCAAATGTCTCTATATATGGGGATTTGATCATATTATTTTTTCAAAATTCGTTAAGGGAGTGAGATGATATCGCGAAAAAACCGATTTTGTTTTTCTTCAGAGAAAGTTTAGAAAAAACTTTATTAAAACAAATTTTTGTCATACAATGATGAATAAATAAACCAAAAAAATTGTCATAAATCAACCCCCACCTTTTAACATCGAAATATATATTTTTTTTGTTCTATCTCCCTTCTGTTTAAATATTTGTCAAAAGTTTATACTTCATATATAGAGCTATCAAGAAACGTCAACTATTTTTTTTTAAATTATAGATTCCTGGACCTAAAATAAAAAAAAAGATTCTGCAAGGTATTGTATGATTTGACCGGTGTAATCGAAAATATCATGCAATACATTGCCAGCTTTTTTGACTATACATCCTTTACTTTACAACTTTCTCTCCTTCCCCTAACATTTTTGTAGATTTTGATTTAAAGTACACTGATGGAATCTTACTTTTAAATGGTAACGGAAATTTTAAATTTATTAATTATATATTTATATTTTGATTTTGATTTTGAGAGAAAAGAATAGTAATATATTGTTCGGAGTTTTAACTATTCGATTTTTAATTAATCATTTTCCTCGTTTGGCTGATATGAATAGTTTTATATTTTATTATATTTAGTCGTACCTGAGTTTAAAAACAGATTTCCTACTTCCTAGCGTCTATGCCACAAAATAAACAAAAGATTTTCCCTTTTAAATGTTTATAAAATAAGCTGAAACGTAAAGAAAACCATGGAGAGACAATAGCAGTCTAAACAGGCATTACCAGGAATAATTGTGCATTAAATTATCAAAAACACGTACACTGAAAAGTGCAGTGTTACAAAGAGTGCAAATGCAAAGAAGTAAAATATGATATTATGAATGAATGAATGAATGATGTACGGAATCACCAAAGAGTAGGTTACACTCTCTTTTACTGTTTAGCCTCCAGAACCACCGTAAGGTATTACTTCAGTGGATGAATGAGGATGATATGCATGAATGTAAATGACGTGTAGTCTTGTACAGTCTCAGGTCGACCATTCCTGAGATGTATGCTTAATTGAAACCCAGCCACCAAAGAACCGCGGTATCCACGACCTAGTATTTAAATCCGTATAAAAGTAACTGCCTTTACTAGGATTTGAACATTAGAACTCTCGACTTCAAAATCAACTGATTTGCGATGACGAGTTCACTAGACCAACCCGGTGGGTTTAAGTGTAGGTTAAATTGAAGAATGCAAGAATAACGTAAAAATAATAAAATAAAAGTTCCCTTAATATAACCATAATAAATATATTAAAGTTTTCATATTAAACATTTATTACTTCATTTCATGTTACTGTTCTATCATGTGGTTGTAATAGCCATAATATGATATTTTATTGCTGAATATCATAGGCAATTCTGCGATGATGCCGAATTGCATCATAACTCTATGAAGCTAAATAACTTAATCACTCTATCAATAGGTTAAAAAAAGCAAGGAGTTTATTACGAAATCATTATTCTCATAAACTCTTCAATTTTATTTTATTACACTCATTAAAAAAAATAATAACAATAATAATATTAAACAATAAAAATGAAATGTAACATTTTTATCTAACTCATATGCACAAAGAAATGTTCTATTAAAACACTAATAACTAAATTTTTTTTACAATGTTCTCGCCTAATTTAATCGATTTTTACCAACGTTTTTCTGGTCATCAACTATTTCAGATATGTTTTATTATATAACTTTTTCAAACAGAATGAATATTTTTAAAAATAAATTTAAAAAACCAGCAAATCTCTAGTTATATAGTTCAGAGTAGGAAATCTGACTGGGACATATCATGTGAGAAAAAGAGTTGATTAAAATAATGCAATAAAGATCATCTCGATTCCCCCCCGAGGGGAAAAGATCCCGCCTCGTAGCGTGTCCGGTCGCTACACCACCCCCTCCGTTCCTAGCCAGTAGTGGCTTTAACGGAGCAATAAAGATCAGTAGAAAAATGTAAAAAAAATATATATATATATTAAAGAGAATACGAGTATATATATGATCTAAAAAGGAAAAGAGCGATATCAGCAACTCAAAAATTTAGATAAGAATATAGGAGAATGGTGACAGTCATGGCGCAAAGGACCTCCTGTCTCAGGGCAGATATATTTAGAGAGATAAGGTAACTGGAATAGTCTTGAAATTAAGGACTTTTTTTCATTTTAAACTTGTACAAAATCGATTTAAGGAAAAAATAATTTACTTTTTAATTTACTTCGGTTCTTAAGAAAACTTTCAACAACGAAATAAAATCGAATAGGTCAACAAAAAAATGAGTGGAGAATAAAATAAAACTATCCTCGATTTTTACTACTATTATGAAGCGAAATAGAAAGTTTCAAACTTATCAAAAAAAAATCTAGTCAAATGACTGATAAGAAAAAAAAATATAGATAATTCAGAATAAAATCATTATTAAATAAACAATACAGTCTGTAGCCTATTAAAATCCGTTGATTTGAACTTAAAAAACTCTTGCGCAGTTCTGAGCAAGAAGACAGACTTTTCGTTAATTTAATTTGGTTTTAATATTTTAATATATATACATTTTTTTTTTTAATTTGGTTTAATAATGCTAACAATACTGTAAATAAAGAACCGTAAAAGTTCCAACTAGCAGCATCATAACCAACCACATTTTAACACGTTCCGTTCAAAGTTTTTCGACCTTAAACTAAGCGTAACTCAAGAACGATTCAACCAATCTTCATCAAATTTTCACAAGTACAACTTCTACAGCATATTTAAATTTCAATGAAATTGATCAAGTAGTTTTGGAGATTTTCGAACACAAATTTGTATACATAGGTATTATATATATATATTGTATATATATAAAAGCAATCAAAGTAAATGATATTTTCGTATTCTTCATACCTCAAAACATAAAGAAAATCCACTTTCACCCAAACTCCCATCATGGACCGAACTCTTCTTCGAAAAGTCGGTAAAAAAATAATATAATAAAATAACAATATACATGTTTTACAAAATATTAATTACCTTATAACTACACTATCAGATTTTTTTTTTATAAGAAACAAAATGAAGAAGTTAAATGTTAACTTATCTGTGATTATAAATAAAAATAAAAATATTGTGATAATTCTAAAAAAGTTAAACTAAAAAGTACCGTAAATATACAATAATGAAAGCTTTTTTCAAAAAATAAAAAATAAATGCAATATATAAATAAAAGATAAGATATTTGGATAGATTGTGGGATACATAAAAGTAGACAATATATGCAATGTAAAAGAATATATATTTATATATGTAGTAAGTAAAGGGCTGGAATATTGAGTGGGGAAAACGGATGGTTATTGCGAAGTGGCGGGTGTTTTACGACTCTTTAAAGATATACCCCTTCCGGCGACACTAGCGCCCTTAATGGTGGTATAAAACTTTACGGCAGTAAGCAACAACTCTCTCTCTCATTCTTTCTCACCGTAAAACACCCTCGTATCTCCCGGTCTACAAAACGAAACCACCCTTTTAACCAACTTCACCCGCCCCTAAGGAAATTGTTGGTAAGGTTATTACGTGCGCGCTTGCGATAAGAATTTGAAATCGTACCACCGCTCGGGTATAGTAATTACATGTTTAAAAGAAGGAAAAGGATAGCGAGAAGTTACATAAACTGCATACATCTGCCATTACGTTTTCATTTACTCTTGAAAACCCCTCTTTTACTCGTAGTATCACCGTCACCTACCATCCACTAATTTCACTCGGTAGTGTCTCTCAAGATACTTCAATTTTCTCTGTCGCACTTTTTTCTATCTCACTTTTCAACGAGCAGTAACCAACCGTTTGACCTTCTACTAAAGCTTTTATTACCGACCGTTTTTAAATCCTTCCGATGTCGTTCTAAAAAACCAACCACTACCGACAACAACGCTTTGTCATAACGATTTTGTAGCCAATAAAACAACTAAATATTAAAACTCTTTATTCACCTGTTAGAAACACTCCTTTAAATTAACACAAACATTAACTTATATAAATACAATCGAGCACGAAACGGAAGATAAATTTTACGAACGATAATTAATTTAGATGATAAAATCTTAATTGAATAATAATATACAACCATAAAGATGCAATATTAAGTCGTAACTTTATTTTTATTTTTTATTTTTTAACATAAAGAAAACATTTCCCAAATAGTATTATTTATTCATGGATATTACACCCTTGAGAAATGCACGTAAAAAAAATAGAAATGAACGATATTAAAAATTAACAAAAAAATCCAAACGCATTATCAGGAATGAATTTGGGAAATCATACAAATATAATCTATGGAAAGTGTTTTAAATCTTAAAATTATAACATAATGATTATAATTAATTATATATGTAATTCTGGGTAGAATAACCGAAAAATGTCCATTTCTTCTTTTATCCAAAAATAAACAATTAAAAAAATCCAGCCAGAAAGAATTTTGAATATGAACAGAATTTATTGAGTTTTAACACGTAATATTATATTCTATACGATTTTTGATTTTTTGAGATGACGGGCATCGACCTGCTTTGGTCATTTTGCCCTATATGAATGGAAATGTGAAGCGTTTGAAAAATGCCATGTCTGACCGGAATTCAAACCCAGGACCTCTGGATGAAAGGCTAAGACGCTACCACTTTACCATAGAGATCGGAGATACTTAGATACGACGATTTTCAAAACCCATGATTACTGGTCTTGCGAGATAAAGATAAAAATTTAATCGTTTTAAACCGATAGAGAATAATTTCGATTTTTTTTCAATTTGATATTTTTATTTTTTATTCTTCAATAACTTATTTTTTTTATCAAAAAAAGAAGTACGAAATATATATATATATATATATATACACACACACACACACAGGCTCCCCGGTCAGTCTTCGGATTTTCAAACGCTACAAAAATTCACTTCTCAATCATAGGTAATTGTAATTTGGTTTAAGTAATTTCCAAGAATGAAAAAAAAATAAAAAATTACGAAATATTTAATAATTCATTAATAACAATTATCTGAATATAAATAATTTTGGTTCATTAAAAACTTGATGTTAATTTTCGATATTTTGGGGTAAAAAAAGTAAGGTTGAGTATAACTTCAAGGTTTCTTCGTGATTTAATTATAAAAAATGTTATAATTAAAAATGAAAACATTGTAAGAATAATAAAATATTTACTACTGATATCTAACTACTGTTTAAAGAGACTCTTTTTCGTTTGTTCTCGATAACCACAGAAACTGCTGAACCAATCATTAAGAAATTTTAACTGAAGCTTTCTAATTACCCTTTCAATGTCTATCATAGTTCAAACCTCAACAATCTCACTACTATATAATCCATAAATAAAAAAAAGTATAAATACATAACCAAGAACTTCTTTTAATAAACTGAAAGACATTTTCTATGTCAACGTCGACTTCTTCAAACAGCTATTATGTGATTTACTAAATTTAATGTCAATGTCTATAAATGATCAGTTTTTATTATTATTTTGATAAACTAAAATTAGTTTAATAATAAAACTAAAGTGAATGATATAGTTATATACATATTTAACAACTGAAAAATTTGTTATTCATCCAAATTAATGTTATTTTATCCGGAAAGTTGTAATTAGCGATAATTCTGAAAGCAACAGCCCACACATAATTACTGAAAAAAAACTATTTCCAGTTTTTGAAGTTCTATGCGCATATAGCGCGGGCGAAGCCTTGACAGGGAATGCTAATGTGTGTGTGTATCGTTATAAATGAATGTACGCAGACTAGAAATCAGGAACAGTGATGAAATAATTAAAAAACAAATTGATTTTTTCTTGTTAAAAAATTTGATGTGGACACCACACAACTTCCTTGTACGCCTATTAAATTACATATAAATATTTTTTGCTGCACTTCATTTAAACTTATTTCATCTAAAGTGAGATACGATCCTCCAATTCTTTAATGAAGTGGACAGTTACACAATTACTAAAATATTAGTTTTTGTTAACATCAAATATTTAAACAATTATTAATTCAACAATATTACGCGAAATATTAGGATGGAGTAAAAGTCCCTTTATTACTCTTTAAATAAATTTAAGCCTTATATCTATCTACTATACTATGTTTTTTAAATTATTATCATGTAACCATCAACAAAATGAAAAAAAAACAAAACAAAAGGTTACTAGATTTTATAACGATATTTATTATCAAGTAGATTGAAACAAATGCATAAATAAATAAAAAAATTAAGCGCTACAAATTTTTAGCGATTTTGTTTCACGAAGTTTTTTTTGTGCTTCATTTCCCGAAGTTTTAATGTTCACAGCTAACAAGGGGAAGGCAAGGGCTTCGGGACACCGATTTGAACCATATTGCGTGTGTGAATAGTACACTGTTTATCTGTCTTCATCACAAAATACTAACACGCAATATTCAATTATACTCAAGGTATAATTGAATATGTGCCTAGAGGAGAGACGAAGAACCAAGTAAGTGTTACCTATTCACGCATATCATATTTCATCATTATATATATATTTTTTTTTTTCATTACACTCAATGAAAATAAAAACAAAACTGGAAAGGTTACTAAATTTTTAGTTTACATTTTTAACATATTTTTACTGGGTTTAAAATGAGTATGGTGTTACAGGATTTTTTGTTTTTATATTTAATGTGAATTTATAACCCTTGTTACTACAGTTTGAATTTCCAGTAGGTCTCACATTTCGTCTATACTTTGGTTTCAAACAAATTACATTCAAACTTTCAGGTAAAATTGCAGAATAATGAGCAATTTTTGTTCCACCATCAGTATATATGGATATAGGTTTTAAAGACACTGAATCATTGTTATTGTTGACAATACTTTTTGTAAATAAGAAATGATTTTTATTCAATAGCCCTGAATCACAAATATCTTGAATTCCCTTAAAGTCTTTCTTTTATTCATGTAGTCACTTTTCATTCCTTCATAAATATAAATATCTTTTGAAGCTACATTTGCAATCACGTTTTTATGGGCTTCATTTCCCCAAGTTTTAATGTTCACAGCTAACAAGGAGAAGGCACGGGGGTTTCAAGACACCGATTTGAACCATATTGCGTGTGAATAGTACACTGCTGTTTACGTGTCTTCATCACAAAATACTAACACGCAATATTCAATAATACAGAAGAAAAATGGCCCTTAAAATCTCCTTAGCATTTTATATTAGTATATATATATTAATTTTGTTTCACGTCCCTCAAGTCGATATGTGGTGTAAGCGAGAACGTGTCGGATCGTAACCGTGCACCCATCGGTTCGAATCCGACTTAATGTTCGTATATTATTTTTTTAATTTAAATACATTGATTTATTAATAATTATTAACCTCTGATTGTAAAACGTTTTGAATTAAAATGAAAAGTAGATAAGATTTTATTTCACTAACAACTTCTGATTTTTTTCCATTTTTTTTTGTATTGTTATTATTGAATTATTTATTGTTAAAGACTTTTTTTACAATCAGAGGTTAATAATTATTAATAAATCAATATATTTAAATTAAAAAAGAAAAAGTTAACAAAAATTTATATATATATGAAGTCTTCATATATATACTTCGACTTCATATATATATGAAGTCGGACTCGAACCGATGTGTCTTCCCCTTGTAAGAACCAAATATTTCATTAATTAAAATTTTATTTGGCTATAACTCTGGAACCAATGAAAATAAGTACCAGTTATGATATATCGTTGAAAAGCTCTCAACGAGGGCTTACTACTGCAATTAAGAAAAAAACTCCAAATTTCAAATGTACCTAAATTGAAACCTCGCTTTATTTAGAGGTCTGACTGTATACACATTTTTGGCCCAGTCGATTGCAATCTAAAGGTGAGGTAGACAACTAGATATTACAACAGTCCTAAATAAAAAATTTCAACATTCAACGCCTAATCGTTTTTGAGTTATGTATATATATATGTACGTACAGACGTCACGCCGAAACTAATCAAAATGGATTCAGTGATGGTCAAAATGGATATTTCCGTTGAAATCTGAAAACCGAAATTTTTACGATTACAGTACTTCCTTTACTCGTACAAGGAAGTAAAAAAACAACAAAAAATGAAATGAAAAGAAAATTACGTGGATAAAAATCGAATAGGAAATAAAATATGAGTAGCGCCATGTGATAAAATATACACGAATACTTTCCGTTATCGCATAGTTTACAAAACTACCCATAAATGATACTTTGTCATTCTATACGAAAAGAAAAGTTTAGCTAACATGAAAAAATAACACAATCTGATACGAAATAAAAATTAAGTTCTCAGAGCATTTTAGGTAAAATTAAATTAAATTATATATAAAAACTCTTCTACAAAATATCATTTTGTTTTTTGCTTAATTTTTTTTTTTTTTTTTGAAAAGGTAATTACCCAAAAGATGGTTATTATCGTCCGAGAATCAAAAGAGAAAAAATAAATTATTTATTTATCTTAAAAAAAAAACAAATTAAATGTAAGATACGGTATAATTAAACACAAGAAGTTTTATTTATAATGAAATTTCTAAGAAAAATGTAAGCCTTTTCTTCTAATAAAACAATCTATTAGCTAATTACTACAATAAATAAATGTAAAAACCATATAATACTAACTGTATACAAAACAATCATTATGATTTGAACCATTTATCTCATAATTCGTTAGTCAACGTGAATACTTAAAATTGGCAGATTTATTAGAATGTTTTTAAAAATGTAATAATAATAATTTTAAAATTAAACAAAGGATGGTTTTGTAATTAAGCCTATACGTTTATGTACAGAAAGAAGGGAATATTTAACTATAATTACCTTGTAAAAAAGGGAATTCTTTTTTGGTAAAAATTTATAATATAAATAAATATATATAATTTTTTTTTGCGATGTGGCCTCCTAAGGATCACACATGCATAGTCATGATTTTTTCCTTTTCCAAACTTCTTTTATTCTTTCCTTTAGCTTTTCTCTTTCTTCAGTCCATCCACGGTGTTTCCTTTTCTATTTCTCTGAAATTTAGATTCATCCACTTATTTTCTGAAAGATAGTCTGTTGAAAATTATTTCTTTGGAAATATTTAATAATTTTAGATCTTTTTGAATTTCTTTGAACCAGCTTATTTTGGTTTTCTCATTTCGAAAAAGTTAAATATTTGTTTTGTTAATCTAGTTTCATCCATTCTATAAAAGTGATTATAAAATTTGAATTTTCTTTTTCCTAATGTAAAGTCTATTTTTTAAAAAACATTTCGTAAATTTCTTTCGCTTATTTTACTTTATAAATATTATCTTTGAGTTTCAGGCCGTCGAGATTTTTTAAATTCTTTTTCAACTCTTACTAGACTGTTTTCTTGAGACATTTTGTAGGCCTTCCACAGTACACAACACTTCCAGTAAAATTACGGTATTTTAAAGTCTTAATTTCGCGTTTTTTTTTTTTTTTTGATAAGGATTACCTTTTTTTTTAAAAAAAAAACAATACATTCAGGTAATTATTTCACCTAATTATTTCAACTTTTGGATTCTTTTGATTGATTCTTCTTTTGGAATAGCCATTTTTTGGTTTTATTTTTATATTCCTATTATTATATACATTTATTTATAATAAATTATGATAGAATATTACTTTTAAAAAAAAATTAATTTTTGTTTCAGATTTTATAGAATGTACAAAATCAAGCACGTGTAACTACTCAAATTAAAAATCTCATATATATATATAAAAGAAATAGCTTATCATACAAATTACATGAACGAAAAGTTATTTTATAAAATGCTAAAATATTATTATAATCATTCATCTTTATTAACTAACTACTCAGAATAATTAATAAAGAATGAGCTGAACAAGACAGATAAATTAATACAGTTTATGTAATACAAATTTAAAAGATAAATTTAATTAAAATATTTATATAAATGTAATTTAGAAAAACAAATCATACACCTGAATCTATATATAAAGGTGTGTCTTTTTGCTTACAAAGTAATAAAAAATAAATTAAAGGAAAATACCAATTACGTTAAGATAGATAAATTTAAAAAAAAACAGCATAAATTAAAAAAAAATCATACAAATATAATTGATGTAAATTAACATAATTATTAATGAAATAAAAAACCGGTTACTATATTTAAATTTATTGATAATATATTTGAACATAAATTACAACCAGAATTTTAAAAAAATTAATTTTACTTCAGACAAAAACAAGTTTTTAGTAAAATATTTTAATTTTTTGTATTTATTTAAATGTATAACAGAAAAAAAACCAAAAAATTTGTTACACAATCACTAAAAATACAAGTAGTTAATTGATTTCATACTGAACATATTATAATTAATAAATACTCGTAAATAAAACACAACTTTCATCTGTTAAAATTAAATTTGTAAAAAAACCTGACTTAAAAAAGGTATAAGTAAACATTTTTTTTTTAATAATTCATTGAATTTCTAGTTTTTTAAAATTAGCAACAATATACCTTTTGAAAATAAAATAAAAATATAGTTTAATAAACCTTAACTTGACACTGAATTCAAAATTAAGAAATTTAAAATCATCTTTTTCATTTTACAATTTAATGTTTTTTCAACAAGGTTTATATCACATTTTTTTTAGTTTTCATTCCATTTGTTCATACCGTAAACAATTCATGATACCTTTAAAAGAATTAAATAAGATAAAAACTTTCACCGCTATAAAAAAACCTGATGCGGACACTACATGACTTCCTTGTACGCCTATTAATTTCCGTACAGACACTTCTTGCTGCACTTCATTTAAACTTATTTCATTTGAAAGTGAAGTATAATATTACGGTAGATCTTACTGTAGTTAACAAAGGGAAGGCACGGGCTTCAGGACACAGATTTGAACCATATTGCATGTGAATAGTACACTGCTGTTTACGTGTCTTCATCACAAAATAGTAACACGCAATATTCAATAATACACAAGAAAAATGGCCCTTAAAATCTCCTTAGCATTTTATATTAGTATATATATTAATTTTGTTTCACGTCCCTCAAGTCGATATGTGGTGTAAGCGAGAACGTGTCGGATCGTAACCATGCACCCATCGGTTCGAATCCGACTTCATGTTCGTATATTATTTTTTTACTTTTGTTAAATTTAAATACATTGATTTATTAATAATTATTAACCTCTGATTGTAAAAAGTTTTGAATTAAAATGAAAAGTAGATAAAATTTTATTTCACTAACAACTTCTGATTTTTTTTCATTTTTTTTTTTTGTATTGTTATTATTGAATTATTATTTATTGTTAAAGACTTTTTTTACAATCAGAGGTTAATAATTATTAATAAATCAATATATTTAAATTAAAAAAGAAAAAGTTAACAAAAATTTATATATATATATGAAGTCGGACTCGAACCGATGTGTCTTCCCCTTGTAAGAACCAAATATTTCATTAATTAAAATTTTATTTGGCTATAACTCTGGAACCAATGAAAATAAGTACCAGTTATGATATATCGTTGAAAAGCTCTCAACGAGGGCTTACTACTGCAATTAAGAAAAAACTCCAAAATTCAAATGTACCTAAATTGAAACCCCGCTTTATTTAGAGGTATGACTATACACATTTTTGGCCCAGTCGATTGCAATCTAAAGGTGAGGTAGACAACTAGATATTACAACAGTCCTAAATAAAAAATTTCAACATTCTACGGCTAATCGTTTTTGAGTTATGTATATATGTACGTACAGACGTCACGCCGAAACTAATCAAAATGGATTCAGTGATGGTCAAAATGGATATTTCCGTTGAAATCTGAAAACCGAAATTTTTACGATTACAATATTTCCTTTACTTCGTTCAAGAAAGTAAAAAGAAGGAATCCTCGGAAATAAGTAATGAGATTGCTACCGAACGTGAGCTAAAATTCTTTGGAATGCTGTAATATTGTTTCCTTAATTTTTGATACAAAAAAAGTTTAATTTTTTTAAATCTACGTGTTACATTTAAACCATATTTATGTAAAATTTTCAATCACTTCTCTTAAAATTTCCCCTGAAAAAACTGAATATCGAAACAGATGAAACAAAACAATACTAAAGAATAAATAATATTAATAAAAATATCAAAAAATCAATGATAAATTTTACGTAATATTTCGTTTATGCTGAAGTAATATGAAAAAGAATTTTACTGCGGAATCACATAATAATCTACCGTAAATTAAAAATAAAAAACTGTAAATCTCCGTTTTTTCTTAAACTGACAAAATTTTTCACAAAATATTACAAGTCGAAATTTTGATATTTATGAAGAACTGTTTTAAAAACTGATACAATTTTTAAATCGATGACTATACATTATTTTAAAGACGAATGTTATAAAAATAAACTTTAACTGCGTCTAAATTTGCTTGGCTCTATTTTAAGCTTCTTTAGATACTATGTGAATTAATAGAATTATTTAGCAGTCATTCTCAATTTCTTACGTACCATTATATTAGTTTTCTTTAAAAAAAAAAATAATAATTTAAATTACGAGTATAAGATCATCCGTAGGATAAAATAATTTATTTTAATCAAATAAAAATTGTAGTTGGGTTTCAATTAATCACACGCCTCAGGAATGATCGGTCTGAGTTTGTTCAAGTCTACACATTTACCGGTAATACACATTACACTAAGTCGCTAATGACTTTAATTGTTAATGCGACTATAAATAAAAATATATAAAAAAAAATTGTAGTAAAATAATAATTACAATGAACTAACACTTTTTTATTTCATAATTTTCATGGTAGTTATATTTTTTAATGAGGGTTCTTATCTAATATTTCTTTTGAATTCGATATTTATTATTATCCCATCATTTTTAATTGTTATACTTCAGATATAAAATAACATAAAATATACAAAAAAATAATTAAATAAATAAATGCATACAAGAGTTCCTTAGTAAATAAATACAACTGAAATCAAAATTTGAACGCGTAATCAAGTGGATTTTAAGTAGAATGAATTTATAAACTCCAAATGTTTTAGATCCTGGATGTACACGGGAATATCTTTGATCTTTATAGCTGCCTATATATTTCTGTTTAAATCTACCATATCTCAATATTAAAAATAATTTTTAAAATGTATTTTTGTCGCGGAGAATTTTTAATAATATATTTACTTCATTAATGTTTTTACTATTTTTTATTGTTGTTTTCTCTAACTAGTTTTCCTGCTACTGCCGGGTCTGGGTGTGTGTATAGGCAAATGGATTTACCGCTATCGGCTTGCCTAGCCTGACGTAGTACAAAGTATGAAACGTGTGGTTGATTGAAACCCAACCACCAAAGAACACCGCTATCCACAATCTAGCATTCAAATCCATACATAAGCAATTGCTTTTACAAGGACTCTAACCTTAGAACTCGAAAATAAGTTGATCTTGCGATGACGAGTTTAATCACTAGACTAACCCGGCAGGTTAATATTAGCAATATTTTATTATTAAACATAAATTTCATACAAAAAATTTAAACAGAAAATTAAAAATAACGACGATATCTGTATTATTATCTGACTTCTTTTTTTAAAAAAAAAAGATAAAATTAAAAACACACAAAGAATTAATCGATTTTATTTAATTACCTCTGTCCTTTTTAATAATTGCAATTGTCTGACGTGTCGATAATGAATGAATTGCTGAAAAAAATCATAAAAATGATAAACTACGGAAACAGATTATAGATTTTAAAATTAAAATAAAAAAAAAATACCATAATTACTACGTTATTAATAAAATTACATTATAATTATGTATAATTATTTTTTTAAATATTTTTAATAAAGATAACCATCGTACTTTCAACGTAATTATTTTTAGTTTTTAATAAGCTTAAAAAATACGAAAATTTTAATAGCTATAAATAAAAACTTATATTTATGAATAATAAAACTGAAATCATAAACAATACATATAAAGTAGCGTGCAAATTAATTCGAAGACAGATGTAATTTAATAAAAAGTAACTTTATTTAGAAAAAAAAATCAAACCTGTACAATTTGTGAATATCTAGTAATTTATATGTCCGCCTTTATTCTTAATCATAATCACCTCACGTACCGATTTGGTAAAGACTCAACAAGGGTACAAAGAATTTTTTTTTTATTTCTTCATCATAAAACCATACCGATATTATTGCTTTAATAAAGTCAACTATTATGGTAAAATTTATTTTTGAGAGTAGGTTTTTTGACTATTTGCCCAAATATTTTCAATTTGGTTTAAGTTTGGTAGTTGCCTGGCCATGGAAGTACTTTAATGTTTCATTCTTCGAAAGATTTTTCCATTTTTCTGGCAGTATGACATGGCGATAAATCTTGTTAGAACACACCGTTGTCTTGTGGGAATTTCTTTTGAAGTTGCATCACAACCCTTTCCTTCAGAATCTTGATATACCCATCACGTTTCAATCAACATACTATCTGCAGGAAATAATGAACAGGGACTTCAAATGTGAAACAGCCTCAAAACATTTTTTTTTCTGGCGATGTTTAACTGATTGTTGCATTTGAGCCGGTGATGTAATTTCATGTGATGCTTTATTAACGTTAGGAACCCTCTGCTCCTGAACATAAAAATGACTCGTCAGAAAACATAAAATTTTTCCAGTCGTCTTTGGTCCAATTAGCATTCTCTTTGGCCCACAACAGGGGCCAGCAACGTGATTTTTGCATATTGCTGATGTTAAAAGCTGCTTTTTAGCTGGCCAACGAACTTTTCCTCCAGCTGAAAGAATCGGTGTTTAACGGTTCTTACGTGTAAATCTGTTCCACCGGCTGCTAATTCTGGATTTAAGTCTACTGCAGATAACTTTGGATCAGTTTACTTTTTCTCACTAATAACCGATCCTGTGTTGGAGTAGTTTTTCTTTTACGGCCACATTTGCTTTTCCTTTGAGGTGAAAAGGGATCAATTTCTTTAATTTTTTTTTAAATCGCATTCACTGTTCCTAGGCTAACAGCACACTTAAAGGCAATTTATTGTGATATACTGGTATGCTCAGAAAGAGAAACAATTTTCGAAAGCTTTCAGGGAGTAATGTCCATTATTATATATTTAAGACATCCAAAAAAAAGAAATGTGAAAATATAATTTTTTAATAAAAGTGAAATGGACCTTTACAAAACACTATAATAATATGAAAACTGATAAATAACCAAAGAACAATAATCTCGCATTACGAAGAAAACTTAAAGAATGGGTGTGATCAAGCAGAGTAGCCACAACATTGAAATAAAACAAAAAAATCCCTTTGGTTCGGATTGATTTACACGCTACTGTGTGTATATATATATATCATTAAAAGTTTTTAAGATTTCTTTTATAATTTCATCATATACCGATATTTTCTAGTACTTTAAAAATTGCTACAGTTCTTATGTGTCTCTCTAGATGTTAAATATCTTCAAAACAGCTGATCTATTTTAAATAAAGAATTAGTTTGATTAATAAAGAGTAACTGGATTCACAGAATTAAAAAAAAAAAAATATCAGAACGGAATACTGGGTACTTTAATGATCGTTTGTCACACAATTTTCTTAATAAATTTCCTTTCAAACAAATTTTAAAAGAATAAAATTTTTTAAAAACTATTTTTTTTTTTATTATTAAACAATCTTTTTAATTTTACTTGAAATTGAAACCAATCCAACATATAAGTAAATAAATCTCATTCATTATTAAAATATAAAACTATTTAATAAAAACAAACTGTAGAATTTTATTTCTTACTTCTGACATAAATTTTAAAAACTAATATCCGGAATGAAAACGTAATCCGTTAATAGAAAATATAATAAAAAAAATTAATAAAATGATAAACGGTCAAGATGAGACCTATAGGCAAAAAGTTGTAGAATAGGCTTCATGTTTTAAATCAGTAGGTTGAAACAAAAAGTTATACATTAGATATAATGGTTTTTACTATAATAAATACAATTTTGCATTAATTTTTTTAACAAAAAAAAAATTTTTGCGAATAGGCAAAAGTACAATTAATCTAAAAAAAATAACCAAAAACTAAATAAACATCATAAGTACCGGTTTAAATAAAAATATAAAAATAAAAAATTCTCTTTTTTAAAAATTTACGAGATAAATAATTCATAATTTAATTAATTAAAATTTTTTCCCTAATTTTTTTCTTCCTAATTTTTTCAAGTGTGTTTACATTATAAGATAAATAGTTAGTAAACAAATGCTAAAATTAAAGCAAATAAAAATAATTTTTAATTTCGGTATGTAAATTTAAGGTAACAATAAAATATAATTACATAATATTTATTTTATATCATGACATAATGAAAATAATAACTATTAGATTAGTATGCGCTTGAAATTAATTTTAAGAGCTACACTAATATAAAGTTTATCCATTCAACAGCAGAGAGAATAATTGTGTGTGTGTGTGTGTGTGTGTGTGTGTGTGTGTGTGTGTGTGTGTGTGTGTGTTTGTGTGTGTGTGTGTGTGTGTGTGTGTGTGTGTTAAAATAACTAACTGCTTATGTGTAATACCTCAGGTGCATTACTCTATATATTAACTTTGCTGGTTCATATTTTGTAATAAATAAAAGACACTGTCCAGTTGATGATTAAACACTAATTTTAATGAGTTATAATGGTCTTTACATGTTTAACGTTTTAGTTTGAGTTATATTAAAAGAAGACTACATTGTTAATGAAAGTGCACATGACGGAATGAAATATAATTTAGACTGAACAATGCATTACTAATATAAAATATCAGCTGATAAAATAGGCTAGCTGGATATACAAATTTATTTACATTTACAAAATAGTAAGAATGAGACAGTTTATGTATTTATACATTAATAATAAGAAAAAGAGAGTGTCTCATCAGTGTGTGTGGGTTGGGGGTGTGTATGTATGAGAATTTAGACAGTCCATCTAAATTTGGCATAATTATATCCTTATAATTTATTTTTTTAACTTGCGCGAGTTATATTTTTATTAAATCAGGTGAAAAAAATTAAAGCCATATCAATGTTTTTACATTTTTTTATTTACGTATTTATTTAATAAATAGTGAATAATATTTTTTATTATCAATTCAAATGATGTGGTTTGAATACGTATTACATAATTAATTTTTGTAATTGAAATTTCGTAGAAATAGTTATAAAAATTTGTACAACTGATCAATTATTATAACAAACTAAGGTGTTATTTCGTTAAATTTAGAAATAGTAACTGTCGTATTTTAAATGTGGGCAATTTTTAATTTCCTGGCATCATAGCTCTAAAGCTTGTCTGATAGAAGGAAAGTATGGCAATCAGCTTTAAATTTAACATTATGAATCCATATAACGGGAAATGTTGCTTTTAACTTCTAATAATGATGTATGTATGGATGATTTGTATCTCTTAGTGCGTAAAATTAAAAAAAAAAAGAAAAAAAAATGTCTTTCATCCATTTAAACTTTTTATATTCATATATTAAAATAAAAGTATTTTCCAGTAGCATCAGATGCAATGAACTGACACTAACGCAAAAAAAGTTCTTTATACCATTACATCACACTTACATTTTATATATTATATATTTCGAATACAATACATATTAATTTAACACTTCATTATATTATAGTCTGTAAAGTTATGCAATTCGTTTCTGATTTAAAAAAATGTATTATTACGATATTTATTCATAAAAAAAAAATATTTTATATAAAATATATATGTGTATATATATATATATATATATATATATATATATATATATATATATATATATATATATATATTATTTGGTTATTTTAAAACGATGGAAATATATTTCCTAAAAATAAAAATATTTATTTATAATATTACACATATGTATTACGTAATTAAAATTAATATACTGCTAAATTTCCATACCTCTTTTCACATGAAAAGAGTATAAAACTTAATGTAAGCTGAAAATAACATGGAGGTTGCGTTAGGTTTGCCGGTTATTAAAATTTAATGAAGGGTGGTAACTACCACTTTTCTCTTAATTTCCCCGGAGGGTGGAACGGGTTGTATTCTCGTGAGACTTATTTTCTATATACCCTCTCGTGTCTCTTATCACCAACGTTTCGTTTTATTATAATACGTATAGCATATATTTCGTAACAAAAACAGTTAAGTATTATAACAGCTTCAAATTGTTGGTTAAAACGCGCAATGTTTTATCATAAGTTATAAAATGAAACATATTATGGAAATAGGAATTTAAATTTATTGTAATTACTTTTGTATTTATGTTTAATGTATTAATAATTATTAGTGTGTTCCCATTTCATATTCTTTATCGTCAGGCGTATGGTTATAATATTTTTGTGCGTATATGTTACACATTTAATATTTACAATTTTATTCAAATTGTTTTTAAACTTAATTGAATACCTCTTTAAAAAAATATGTACGCGCACGTGTGATGCTAAAACCAAAAAATAAAATAAATAAGTTATATCAATAGATCTATCTATAATTATAAATTAAAATTTAATAAAGTTTATTACATAATAATATCTTTTTTAAAAACGCACGTAGTTAAAAACAGAATTTACTAAATAACGAGATACAAGGCCAGTAAATACACGAAAACATCTTAAGTTTATCACGAACATATCACCATGACATAGGACGTGTGTTATATATCCTGTTTTCATTTATTTCCCATGTTGTTCTTGCCTCTCTTAATAAACTTCGCTACTTTATAATTATTAAAAATATATATATATCATAACAGATTAATACTTAATTTTGAAGAAAAAACGAAAAAACTGAATAATAATAGTAAAAATGTTAAGGATTATTTTAAGTAAATGCTTTGAATATTAATTTTAAATGCGTTCTTAAAAGTGCTACATTGAAAGAAAAACTGGGCGTTTTCAAGAGCGATTAGCTCCGATGGTCAAATTCAAGTTAATAATGTAGTTAGGAATTTATGGTTACCTTACTAAGAGATATAAAACTCAAGAATTTAAGAGAAGAAGAAGCTAGACGAACAAAACAGGGTGTTTCATTATATATATATCTTAAATTAGATTTAAATTTAGGAAGATAAGTAATATAATATAAAATAATTTTTTTTAAATTAATCTCTCCTTGGTAGAATTTCTTATGTGAAAATTTAGAATATTATAGAATTCCCTGACCTCCGGGGTAGAATGCACCGTCTTAACCGTTCATCCGGAAGGTTCCAAGTTCGAATTCCTGTTGGAATTTTTTATAAGTTGAGAAATCTCCATTCGATATTTTCATGCCCAAACTTTAAGTTTATTTATTGAATTAATCTACTAAAAAAAAAATAATAATAAATAAATAAAAATAAAAAGATTACTTATTATCCGGCATTCTCTGATACGTGGTTTTGCCACATTTACTGCATTTTCTCGCTTCTATTT